>NC_057848.1:132951366-133254396 GCF_910594005.1 Cervus elaphus | reverse complement strand
GTGTGTATGTGTGTGTGTGTATTAGTTATTTATTGCTGCTCAACAAATTACCCCAAAACTTAGTGGCCTAAAACAACATAATCTCATAGTTTCTGTGTGTCTGGAATTTGGGAATGGCTTGACTGGGTGGTACCAGCTCAGGGTTGCTCATGTTATTGGAGTCACAATGTTGGCTAGGGCTGCAGTCTCTGAAGACTTGACTGGGGATGGAGGATCTGCTTCCAAGATGGAGCACTCATGTGGTTGTTGGCAGGAAGCCTCAGTTCTTTGCCATATATGCCACTTTATTGTGCTGCTTGAATGTCCCCATATGGCAGCTGGCTCCCACAGAGAGAGTGGTGAGACAAAGAGAGAGGGAGAGGGGATGAGAGGGAGAAAGCAGAGAGCAAGAGAGATGCAATGCTTTTTATGACCGAGTTTCAGAAATCACACATCACCACATTTTAACAGCTAGACAAGCTAAATCTGACCCACTCTCAGTGGGAAGGGAATTAGGCTCTGCCTTCTGCAGTAGTCTTAGAGACTTTGTGAACATATTTTAAAACTACCACAATTTGTGAAAGAATATTTGTAAGAATAAATGCAACATTTTGAACAAAAATTATCTCTAGGTGGTGAGACTATGTTATTCATTCATTTGTATTTTAATTGCTTACATGGACATGGGTGTATTAAAATAATACTGTATACCTATACAGTTTTAAATAGACCACAAAAATGTTATATAATGTTGACACTGGAGAATGCTGAACACATTTCTTGAAACATTCTCAGTGGACTTACTTAAGATGATTTGGCAGAAATAGTTCCATGACACAGAACTTCTGAAGTGTATATCACATTATCCCCAGTTTACAAGTGATGGAACCAAGATATAAAGAGGTTAATTGACGTTAACCAATTGCCCAAGGTCTTAAGGTAAATAAGTGGTATAGATGAGATTTGAATATGGGAGCCTGGTTCCACAGCCCAAGCTCTTAAACTAAATGAAACATCCACAGTAAATAGTGGACTATATGTCATAACACTGTAGATCAGACAAACAATAGCTCAGAAAGATGAAAGAGCCAGAACTGGTCTATTCAGGCAAAGCTTCACAGAAGAAGCAAACAGCGAGCTGTGGCCTTGAAGGAAAAAAATGGAATTTAAGTGATGTAGGGATGACATTCCAAATGAAAGGAGTAACCTGGTGAAAGTCCATAAATGGGTTGAGAAAACTGGTCCTGGTATAGTGGAAGGGTTCCTGGTGAACTGTGTGATTTAAGGCAAAATGGAGTGAGGTGGGGGATAAAAGTGGACTGCCAGAATTACAGGAGCTCTGGCTGCAGGCAGGAGGGTTTCCCCTTAACCTGTGTTCACACACAGACTTGGAGCTCTTCGTCTTTTGCCACCAGGAAGCAACTTAGACATTTTCTGGCCCATGCCTTTTATTTTAAAAATGGGGACTAAGGCCTGTAGGAGAAACTGATTCACTCTCTTCTCGATTTTATTTTGCTTATTCTATTATGTTAGGAATTGTTGGAATGTTAAGGCATTTTTTTTTCATTTAAAGTCCTGAATTATTATATTTTTACCATTAAATTTTTTTCTAATACAAGTAATAATGTTTTCTAAAATTGACCACTGCAGTTTATAACATATTCCATCATAATTGAACTTATTCCATCATAATTAAACTTATCCCATCATAATTGAACTTATTCTATCATAATTGAACTTACATATGCTAAACCAGGATGCTGCCATTAGTGCCATCAATGCCCATTTCCAAAATTAGCCAGGGAATTTCCTGTTGATGTGGGAGATATATTTGTTTATTTACATGCTCTGGATACAAAGGACTTTTAAAACCAGTTCCCAAGGATTTAGCACCTTATAGTCCATAAAAACTTGGAATTCAACAGAATTAGATCTTTTCAACAGACATTGGTATCTTATTATTCTTAGATGTAATTTCCAGGATGGAAAGTTTTAAACCATCCAAATAACAAACAATACCATATTTGCTTTCTTTTCTTCTATTTATTCAAAGTTTATGTTGAAATGAAGAACCTAGAGAACTGAGATCAGTCCTCCATGGTAGTACCCATTTCACACCATGGGCTTTTAGATGATGTCATGTTAATTACCTGGAAAGGCTGGATGAAATAATTTTTTCCCTTTGATGAGTAATTATAACTGGTTTTATCCTGCTCTCTCTGTTTTTCCAGCAAGGATCCAAGGAGTCTTTGCTACAAATTGGATATGGACCCCAAGTTGTGAAACACATCAAGTCCTCTCATTCAGACTGAAGATCAAGGTAATTCAGAGTATGCACAGATGCCCCTAGGAACTAAACAAGACGTCTTTACTTTGCTGGTAACTCCCAAGATACCAACACTGCCTCATTCATGGAGTCTAGTAGTTACCAAGAGTGAGTTATAGTTTGCTCTTGCTGCCTCCTGTCTCCTCCCTCCCTCTCTCTTTTCCTTCCTTCCTAGAAACAAGGCAAGAGAAACAATATACAGTTATTGCCAGGGCAGGGACAATTCAAAGCCAATCAGGGAAAAGAACTGTCTATGTGACATTATCAAAGAGGTTAGGCCATTAGCAGGATGATTAATGTACCCAATGTTGCCTCTCATTAAGGGTCAAGTCTCCTTAGTAGCTAATGTGGGCAAAATGATCTTCTAGCATCCATTAAGGCTCTCAGATAAATGCCCAAGAGAATTAAATGGCTACCTCTACTCAGGAACACTGTTCTCCCATGACCCAGACCTTCTTACCCAGCCACAGTACTCACCTCTCTTAGGTGACTCACTGGGCTCAGATCCACTTCCAGGGTGCTGCTCGGCTTTTCATTCTTCCTGCCCTTTTGAGGACCTCTTATTCAGAGATCCTCATGGCTATCTATTTTTCTGAGCTTCCTTTCCTTTATCCTGCTTCTTTCAATCAACCTAAATTGGCCCCATTTTGTGTTACTTCTCAGGTTTTTTTTATTAAGTACCATTTCCTCTGCATTTTTCTTGCCTCTGATTTTTCTTCAGTCATAATTTTTATTCTTTAAAACTTTACTATGGTATTTTAAAAAAGAAAATTGCTCCTGCTAATGGTGATTAAGTTGTGGGTGTATAAAATACAGATTTAGCAAATGTTTCCCAAGGACAACATAATATGGTTTCCCTCTCCATATATGTTTATGTGTGAATTTTTAAATCCATGACTTTATTTTGGAGTGAAATTAAGCTATAGATGTTATATCGGGGGAAGAATATTTTAGCGCAATACCTGGTTATTCATTTACAATTTCTGTTCACATATTAGTCATATTTCTGCTGAGAGAATGCTGCTTTTTATAAAGCAACTTCTTAGATCTTAGTAGTTCATGACAATAAGCATTTTTTCCTCACTCTTAGTTCTATAGGTTGGCCAGGGAAGCAGCAGATAGGTACCTGTGATTGAAACAGACACAGGGAGCGTGTCAGTAGGAAACAAGTGGAAGAAGATGAGATTGAACAGGCAAGCAGGTGGCAGGTTTAGAAGGGTCTCATGCAGCAAGGAGACATGGGGAATCCCAGGACTTTTAAAGTAAAGAAGTGGTATGATTTTATTCTAGAGAGTAACACTGATGCTGTGTGGAAGGTGGGCTGAAGTTGGGGTTCCCTGGAGTCACATGCCCACCTGGAAAGCTGTGATAGGAGTTGAGACAGGATCTGGTGAGCCTGTGAAATAGGTTCTGGGCCACAAAAATAAAGTAGAGAGCACAGATAATAGACCACAAAATTAGCAGTATATTAGATGTAGGGAGAAAGGAAAAGGAGAAGCTAGGATGAAATTCGGGTTCAGAGGTCATCTGGGAAGTGAGTTGTGCAGCCCCGGAGAGGGTAGATGAATACAGGAGAAACAGGGAGGAAAATGAGACCACTGGCATCCTGTGCAGATCTTGCCAGTGTATAAAGGAACAGGTACACCAATTTGTTTTCTTATCCACAGAATTAATTCAGAATGTGGGAGAGGTTGCTAGATGATGACAGTGAAGATGGTGGTAACAATTGCCATTGATGTTGACAATAAGCTAGATGCTATCTCACTTCCATGCATTTTTCTCATTTGATCCTCACAACAATTCTATAGAATAGGTACTTTTAGAAAACTTTATATTGGAGTATATTCAATTTACAATGTTGTGTTAGTTTCAGGTATATAGCAAAGTGATTTAGTTATACATACAGATGCAAGGAAGAACTATACAAAAAAAGATCTTAATGACCTGGATAATGGTGTGGTCACTTACCTAAGGCTGATCATCCTGGATTGTGAAGTCAAGTGGGCCTTAGGAAGCATTACTATGAACAAAGCTAGTGGAAGTAACAGAATTTCAGCTGAGCTATTTAAAATCCTAAAAGATGATGCTGTTAAAGTGCTGCACTCATATGTCAGCAAATTTGGAAAACTGCAATGATCACAAGACTGGAAAAGGTCAGTTTTCATTCCAATCTCAAAGAAGGGCTATGCCAAAGAATGTTCAAACTACCATATAATTGTCCTCATTTCGCATGCTAGCAAAGTTGTGCTCAAAATCCTTCAAGTTAGGCTTCAGCAGTATTTGAACTGAGAACTTCCAGATGTATAAGCTGGATTTCAAAGAGGTAGAGGAACCAGAGATCAAATTGCCAACATTCGTTGGATCATGGAGAAAGCAGGGAAATTCATCTACTTTTGCTTCATTGATTACACTAAAGCCTTTGACTGTGTGAATCACAGCAAACTGAGGGAAATTCTTAAAGAGTTGGGAGTACCAGACCATGTTACCCATCCGCTGAGAAACCTGTTTGCAGGTCAAAAAGCAACAGTTAGAACCATACATGGAACAACTGACTGGTTCAAAATTGGGAAAGGAGTTTGATGATGCTGCTTTTTGTCAGCCTGCTTATTTAACTTCTAGGCAGAGTGCATCATGCTAAATGCTGGGCTGGATAAATCACAAGCTAGAATCAAGATTGCTGGGAGAAATATCCACAGCCTCAGATATGCAGATGATAGCACTTTAATGATAGAAAATGAAGAGGAACTAGAGAGCCTCTTGATGAGAGTGAAAGAGGAGAGTGCAAAAGCTGGCTTAAAACTCAGTGTCAGAAAACTACGATCATGGCATCTCATCCCATCACTTCATGACAAATAGATGGGGAAAAAGTAGACACAGTGACAGATTTTATTTTCTTGGGCTCCAAAATCACTGTGGACAGTGACTACAGCCATGAAATTAAAAGATGTTTGCATCTTGGAAGAAAAGCTATGACAAACCTAGACAGCATATTAAAAAGCAGAGACAACACTTTACTGCCAAAGGTCCATATAGTCAAAGCTATAGTTTTTCCAGTAGTTATTTATGGATGTGAGAGTTGGACCATAAAGAAGGCTGAGCACTGAAGAATTGATGCTTTCAAATTGTGGTGCTGGAGAAGATTCTTTTTTTTTTTTGAAGTAAGCCAGAAAGATAAAGACTAATACAATATACTAATGCATATATATGGAATTTAGAAAGATGGTAACAATAACCCTATATGCAAAACAGAAAAAGAGACACAGATGTACAGAACAGAATTTTGGAGAAGATTCTTGAGAATACCTTGGACTGCACGGAGATCAAGCTAGTTAATCCCAAAGGAAGTCAACACTGAATATTCATTGGAAGGATTGTTGCTAAAGCTGAAGCTCCAATACTTTGGCCATTTGATTCGAAGAGCCAGCTCATTGGAAAAGACACTGATGCTGGGAAAGACTGAAGGCAAAAGAAGAAGGGGGAGGCAGAGAATGAGGTGAGGTAGTAAGATAGTATCACCAATTCAATGAATATGAATTTGAGCAAACTCTGGGAGACAGTGGAGGACAGAGGAACCTGGCATACATCAGTCCATGGAGTTGCAGAGTTGGATATGACTTAGTGACAGAACAACATCAACATAGATATATCTATTTTTCAGATTACAGTATTGAGTAGAGTTCCTTGTGGTATACCTACCTTGTGGTAGGTACTTTTGATGATCTATTTTACATATAGTAGTGTGTATATGTTAATTTAATATCCTTGTTTCACAGATGAGGAACCTGCTGGGTAGAGTTGATGAGGTTATAAAGGCACACGGTTGATGAGTATTAGAGAAATTTGATCAAGTATGTCTGTCTTCTCTCTGCTTCCACTGTGGTGAGGTGTTTGTAACTCCAAGCCTGGCCTTAATATTCAGGTAAGGTTGGCTGGCCTATGCCCAAAGGGATGATTTCACACTTTTTGAAGTCTGCTTGAAATAGTCTGGGTCTTATAAGTCAGTTCCTTTCTTTACACAATCATTGACTGATTGTAGTGTCTTCATGACAATCATCTCCCTAGCTAATAAAGTTGACCCCCTGACATGAATAGCGATTTCTCATTTTATAAAAATCTTTCACACACATCTTCTCATTCGTTCCTTACAAAAATGCTGTAGATGTTATGATCACTAAAGGTCGGCAAGCTTTTTCCTTAAAGTGTCTGATTGTATGTATTTTAAGCTTTGGGAGCCATATGGTGTCTGTCTCAACTACTCAACTCTGCTCCTACAGCATTAAAGCAGGTAGCGATGATACATAAATGAATGATCATGTCTGTATTCTAATAAAGTTTTCTTTACAGAATTAGGTGACCAGCTATATTTGGTCTATGAGCCACAGTGTGCTAACTCTTGTTCTAGATGAATGAGCTTCCATTCAAAGTGGTTAAAAGGATCCTCCCAAAAAAAAAAAAAAAAAAAAAAAAAAAAATGATCCTCCCAATCTCATGCAACTTATAGAAGTAGAAATGGAACCTAGGTTTCCTGTTTACTTTATTCATTCAGTAAGTATTTGAGTCTTTATTATGTGTCATGCTCATGCACGCTCAGTTGCTTCAGTCATGTCCAACTCTTTGCAACCCTATGGACCGAAACCCACCAGGGTCCTTTCTTCATGGGGATTCTCCAGGCAAGAATACTGGAGTGGGTTGCCATTTCCTCCTCCAGGGGATCTTTCTGACCCAGGGATCCAATCTGCATCTCTTCTGTCTCCTGCATTGGCAGCCAGGTTCTTCACTACTAGCGCCGCCTGGGAAGCCCCAGGTGTCAAGCATTGTTCTAAGTAGTGGGGATAAAGAAGGTACAGGCTCCCACACAGTTTACATATTCTAGGGAGACAGATGATGAACAAGTACATGAGCAAAGAAGATAACTTCCAAAAGTGAGAAGTGCCATGAAGAAAAGAAAGCAGTGTTAAATAGAAAATGACTTTAGCTATGGGAATCAGAGAAAACCTCTCTGAAACAGAAAAAAAAAATTGAGCTGAAATCTGCAGGAAGAGAATAAGTCAATTACACGGAGATTTGGGGAAGATTTGTTCCAGGCAAGTGGAATAGTTAGTGAAAAAAAGCAGTGCGGCTAGAGTAAAGTGAACAAAGGGGAGGGGAAGATCTGAGAAATAGGGGGGAAATAAGGGTAAGAATTATAAGTCATGACAAAGAATTTTATTCTGAGTGAAGTGGAAAGCCAGTGCTTTTTTGACTATAACATGCTGTTTTTAAATCTCTTTGTGTCTCCCCCGATGCAGAAGCTCATGCACATGCTCTCGGAATATTATATATTAGTTAATTGGTGGGTTCTGTCATTTAAGTTCCTTCAAGGCATGAAAGATCCATCAACATGTGGGGATCATTGACAACCTTTGTGAGGAGACACATTAAATAGATCTTCTCACATGGGATGTTTCCAAGAAGGCTATGCCTAATACATTTGTCCAGGGACATCATGGCAGCCCATTGTTTTCTCCCGGGTCAGTGTTGGGCACCATCCAGACCATCTGCTCTGGCCCAGGCTCCCTGGCCATAGGCTCTGCCACCAGTTGCCAAAACACCCCAAAAGCCAGGAGTGGGATGTGTCTGACATCACAGCTACTTTGTCAGGATGAGCCATCATAGTGGATCAAGAGATTTGTGGTGATCTATTTCTAAGTATACAATTGACCAGCTGTGGGTAAGTTTTCTGTCTCCTTTTTCTCCTCTGTAAACTCACAGCACTGTTGGACTGGTGACATGAAATTATGTATGTTAAAATCTGAGCCAGAGAGTGCTCATGTGTGCGTACGTGCTAAGTCACTTCAGGCCGCTAGGCTCCTCTGTCCATGAGGATTCTCCAGGCCAGAATACTGGAGCGGGTTTCCCTGCCTTCCTCCAGGGGATCTTCCTGACCCAGGATCGAACCTGTGTCTGTTATGTCTACTGCACTGGCAGGCAGGTTCTTTACCACTAGTGCCACCTGGGAAGCCCCAGAGTGGTCTCACTGAAAGTCAATTCTTTTTCTTTCCCAAGTGCTCTGGTATTTAGTGATTACTAATTGAAGTCCCATGGAAAGTAGTGATTCATTTACTATCTTCATTTTATTAGGACTTTGAGAAGTACTGAAAAATTACAGGAAGCCTTGAAGTAATTGGAAACATTCTGAAGTGATTTGGTCATCTCTAAAATGCCTGACTTTTCAGAGAGGTCCTTGTGGTGGGTCCTGTGATGCTCCTCTGCCCAGATCAACCTTCAGTGAAGGACAAGTTGTTACCAGCAGTCAGCCTTCAATGTCAGCACCTTCAGAGAGTGCCTTAGTTGCAAATAGCAGCCTCACCGAGGCCACTCCCTTCCCAGATGACTTTTTTCCAATGCCTGGTTGAGAAAGGAGTATAACAATCTATCTTGACCCAATGCAGGAGAACTCCTGAGGCTCTGAAGCCACTCAAGAGGGTGAGCTGAGATTGTTGTTGACCTTGCATCACAACCCAGCTTCTCCTGCTATTCAATCCTTCTGCTATTTCCTTCTTTCCACAGGTGTTGATCCTGAGATCACTCCCTAAAAAACATTGTGCATGTTAAACTCCATCCCAATCCGCTTTCCAGAAAATCCAACTTGTAATGATTTTGTATAAGTGTTTTACCTTCTTCACATTCCTGTGACCATATATATTAGTGAATCTGGTGCTTGTGTACAGTACTTCTCTACAATTGTTAACATTTTATGTCATGCATATCTCTGAAAGGGTATGTGTGTGCTTAGTCACTCAGTCATGTCCAGTTCTTTGCAACTCCATGGACTTTAGCCTGCCAGGCTCCTCTATTGATGGGGATTCTCCAGACAAGAATACCAGAGTGGGTTGCCATGCCCTCTTCCAGGGGATCTTCCCAACCCAGGGATCAAACCCAGGTCTCCCACACTGCAGGCAGATTCTTTACCATCTGAACCACCATGAATACTGAAAAAATATATGAACTGCGTATTCTTTATGAAAAGATCTTTCTTCCATAAAGTTTTTAAAAAATGACCCAGAAGTAAAACATTCATTCAAATACCTGAAGCCTATAATTTCTCCAACTAAAAAATTAAAATTTTTTTATTTAAATTTGATTAAAAATGACCATTTATTAGGCATGACTGACATGAGATATATATCGAATGAATGATTAATCACAGAGTTAGCTAATGAGGATATGTATCATATCAACATGCAAGGGAAGGAGAAGGAAATACTGGCATTTTAGGGGTTAAGCCAGGGTCAGAAAGATTAAAAAATTTAGAAAAGCATGAGAAAGATGGTATATTTGTTTGAATCCCAGACAGCAAATGATTTTGCTTCTGTTGCAAATGATTTTAAATATATGTACATGGCAGTGTGTGCTCTTAGCAGAATGTCCTTGGGCAAATTAGTCTTAGAGAGGTTAAATGAGGGCTGTAGTGGTGATTAAATGAAAAAATGGTTGGATAGTACACGGTAAGTGTTCAGTAAATGTTAGCTGTGGCTGTTGTTGTTATTCAAAGTGGCATCTGGGTAACAGTCTCCAGGGAAGCCTCTCTCAACAGCTAACAGAAAACACTAATGAAGGCCTATGGGGAAAAATAAACCTCCCAACATGGAAAATAAAACTGATAGATCATATACTGCCAGAACCTTGAAGAAACTGGAACTAATTTCAGGACAACAAGAGCTGAGTTTGGAAACAAAATGCTTCATAAAAGGTAGAAAAGAAAAAAAAAAAAAAGGTAGAAAAGTATTTTGTTCTCCACTCACTAGAGATTCACCGAGAGATTCAAGATTTGAACCAGCCAGAAATGTGAGCGTCTTTCTTTCTTTTCTCCTGAGTATGGGAAGGGATGGTACATACACAGATAATAGGTATTTAGGGCATCATTTACATGGGGCCACTATAGAAAGAACTCAGGTTGTAGTGCATACTGGGAGTTATCATTTTTCACATAACCCATCAGTTCAGAGAACCAGGCCATCAGGTAGGAAGAAGATATCATCTCACATGGGACAAAGGTACACAGAGGTAAATTTTGCTTAAATTTGCACATCAACTTGTCATTTTGTTCTAAGTAGGAGAAGTGTATTCTATCACTAGCTGGAAACAAGGTACAGGATCAAGGACTAAGATGAATAAGTAACAATTAGGCCTGTGAAAAATACCATAGAACAATGGGGGAGATGTATCTAGAAGACTCAGAAGAATAACAGACTTCTGATAATTACCTACCAATGAATCCAGAGGAAAATGTCAAGAAATTATTTGACATGTACAACAGAGCACTGGAAGACATAGTCTCCATAACACAGCTGCAGAATAGAAGGATAGTAACATTAATAAAAAAAGATCTTACTATAAAATAAATTAAAAATGTAAAAAATCATTCCAAAATGAGATCCATGATTATTAAAAAAGATGGTGGATCTAAAATTCTTTGTTATATTATTAATAAAACTGAAAATGTTGTGGGGACCAGGTAGTGAGGGTCAGGAATATAAGATTGTGTTATATCCTTTGTCTCAAACAGAAGAGACTCAAATGATATAATTTCATTTCTCACTCATATAGATGAGTAAAAATAGTTTGTAAAGATAATCTTTAAATAACCACTAGCAGAATTGTCAGTTATCATCAAAAAACAGAAACAAAGGAAACCAGAAAGAAGTGTTAAATGTATGAAAATATAGAATAAGATGACATAAGCCATAATAATGACAAATGTCAATAGGTTAAATTAGTGGGTTTCAAAATTTCAAGCACTTGAATCTTATTCTCAAAGAAAATGCTACATTTAATTCCAAATGACAAAGCTGTGCCTTTTTAGTTGCATTTATTGATTATAAGATCAATTAATGAGGCCAATGATAATGAGAAAGTCACCTCCACTGTGTGGATACCACTGTCTTGGACTGTCAGTTTATCTGAAAATTATAGAGTACTGCACTTCCAGTCATAGCACAATTTTTATTAGAACTTGACAAAATGATTCTAAAGAATATTTCGAAAAAGAAGATAAAGTCAACAGCAAAGACAAAAAGAAGAGTATGAGGGGTGGGTGTAAAGTTGCTATACAAGATTTTAAAATGTACTGAAAAACTAATAATTAAAGGCATGATACTACACCCAGATACTGGTTCCAAATTGGGAAAGGAGTACGTTAAAACTGTATATTGTCACCCTGCTTATTTAACTTATATGCAGAATACATCATGCAAAATGCCAGGCTGGATGAAGCCCAAGCTGGAATCAAGATTGCCTGGAGAAATACCAATAACCTCAGATATGCAGATGACACCACCCTTATGGCAGAAAGTGAAGAGGAACTGAAGAGCCTCTTGATGAAAGTGAAAGAGGAGAGCGAAAAAGCTGGTTTAAAACTCAATATTCAGGAACCTAAAATCATGGCATCTGGTCCCATCACTTCATGGCAAATAGATGGGGAAATAATGGTAACAGTGAGAGACATTACTTTGGGGGGCTCCAAAATCACTGCAGATGGTGATTGCAGCCATGAAATTAAATGACACTTGCTCCTTGGAAGAAAAGCTATGACCAACCTAGACAGCATATTAAAAAGCAGAGACATTACTTTGCCAACAAAGGTCTGTGAAGTCAAAGCTATGGTTTTTCCACTAGTCATGAATGGATGTGAGAGTTGGATCATAAAGAAAGCTGAGCACCGAAGAATTGATGCTTTTGAGCTGTGGTGTTGGAGAAGACTCTTGAGAGTCCCTTGGACAGCAACGAGATCCAACTAGTCAATCCTAAAGGAAATCAGTCCTGAATATTTATTGGAAGGACTGATGCTGAAGTTGAACTTCCAATACTTTGGCCACCTGATGTGAAGAACTGACTAATTGGCAAAGACCCTGATGTTGGGAAAGATTGAAGGCAGGAGGAGAAGGGGATGACAGAGGATGAGATGGTTGGATGGCATCACTGACTCAATGGACATGAATTTGAGCAAGCTCTGGGAGTTGGTGATGGACAGGGAAGCCTGGCGTGCTGCAGTCCGTGGGGTCACAAGGAGTCAGACATGACCAAGTGACTGAACTGGACTAGCCCCTGAAGAGTAATAGCATTTAAAAATCCAAGTATGTGTGCAGTTGTCCATATTTTATAACTTAGAAAAGTTTGCAAATCTACTCACTTGGGAATGTATGAATTATTGAAGGAATGATTTTAGACCAGAGGGCTAACCCATTTGAGAAAAATAACAAAGTTGATTATATTAAAGATAGACATTTCAAAAGTGAAGCCATAAAGTAAGAACAGATTATAGAAAATAATATATCCTTGTGGTGTAGAACCACTTTCAAAACATGGCACTGATAACTTAAACCAGAGGTGGACGAACTTCTGCCCATACATTGTTGTTGTTAAGTTGTGTCCAACTCTTTGTGACCCCATAGACTGTAGCCTGCTGGGCTCCTCCGTCCATGGGATATCCCAAGCAAGAATACTGGATACAGGAGAGGATTGTCATTTCTTTTTCCAGGGAATCTTCCTGACCCAGGGATCAAATCTGAGTCTCCTACATTGGCAGGAAGATTCTCCTGCATTGGCAGGGAAGCCCACTGCTCACCCATGGCTGAATTTAAAATGAAGACATACCCATTCAGTGACTATCCTCTAGGGCTGTTTCTACTCTGCAAAGACAGAGTTGTGACAGACCATTTGGTTGGCAAAGCCTGAAATATTTATCATCTGTCCCTTTACAGAAAAAGTTTGTTGACTCCAGACATCAATCATAAAACAATTTTATATGGTCAAATCTAAGAAGTTTAAACTTTGGCATGGAAAGTAACCTCATAAATAAAAAAGAACTGGGAAGAAAATTTGCAATATATATGATAGATATATGGATATAATGAGATGGTTGGATGGCATTACCGAGTCAATGGACATGAACTTGGGCAAACTCCGGGAGATGGTGAGGGACAGGAAAGCCTGGTGTGCTGCAGTCCACAGGGTTGCAAAGAGTCAGATGCGACTTGGTGACTGAACAACAACAACAACAACAAAATGGATGTTTTTACAAAACAATAGGAAAAACTGTACATTGGTAGAAAAATGGGCAAAAGAAACAGGCACTGCACAGCACAGAAATTATAAATAATCAATAAAACAATGAAAAAATATCAGTTCTCACTAATATTTTAAAAAGTGCATTTAAAAATAATACTACAAATAGATATTAGGCAACTCAAAAAATAGAAGATAGCGTGCATCAAAATGCAGAAAAACATACACTCACAGGCTACTGGTGGGTGTGTAGAAAGAAGGTGAATTGGCAGCATATAGGAAAAGCTCTAAAATGTATATACCCTTTAATAAAGGAACTCCGCTACTAGGATTTACCCTAAGGAAATAATAGGATATTTACTGCAGTATTATATATAATAGTACAACATTGGAAGCAACTTTAAATATGAAAGAACATGTCATTTCCTGAATAAATTATAATCAACCAACAGGATGCAATATTCTAAGATATTAAAATTATGTTGTTGGGACTTCCCTGGTGGTCCAGTGATTAAAACTCTGTGCTCCACTGCAGGGGCCCCATGTTCGATCCCTGGTCCGGGAACTAAGATCCCTCGGGCCGTCTGGGGTGCCCTAAAAAAGAAAATCATGTTATACTTTTGTCAAAAAAGGACAAATGTTCAGAATATATTCTTGAGAATAAAAGATAGTTTAAAAAACAGAAAATACATTGTAATTGCAGTTTTGAAAAGAAATTCACATAAAAATCCCTGGCAAACATCAGTTAATATTAGTTATAGCTGCCCTGTGGGATAACAGATGAGTTTTATTTTCTCCTCTTTGCTTATTCATATGTAAGTGCTTTATTGAACTGTCTCATCTCTGTGGGGTACAAAGGGGAAATGGTTTTATCTTTCTCCATTCTCAGCCTTCACTCCCACAACTGTGTTATATGAGAAGTCCCACCCGCTGGGTCACAGACCCCTTAAGGACATTTTGGGATGATTCCTTGACTTCATTTTTAGGATATTAAAAATCTGTCAATTTCATGTACTCTCAGAGCTTTTCTCTTTCCCCAAGTTTGCCAGGTTTGTGGCTCAAGGGCCCTGGAGTGTGTGGTGTGTGGTGGGACCTCCAAGTGCTGCCCCTTCTTGGCTTCTGTTGTGTTGCAGGGGTGAAGGAGGAGGGATTAGGGGAAATAGTAAGTGATTTAGCTGCATTCCCTGGCAATCTAGTGGCTCAAATGGTAAAGAATTTGCCTTCAATGCAGGAGACATGGGTTCAATCCCTGGGTCAGGAAGATCCCCCGGAGAAGGAAATGGCTACCCAATCCAGTAATCTTGTCTGGAGAATCCCATGGACAGAGGAGCTTGGCGGGCTACAGTCCATGGGCTTGCAGAGTTGGACACGACTGAGCAACTAACACTTTCACTTTCCTGGCAATCAGCTTTTAGTTGTTGCTGCTTCTCTGACAGGTGCCAGATGCCCTCCAGGTGACAGGTCTAAACACTGGCTCTCACTGGGGGCAATGAAATGTTTACCATGTGACTCTTCAATATTTTCCAAACTCCACCTCTTCTCCAGCCTTGCTCACTAACCACCAGCCTCCTGCAGCCAACACAGCCACGTCAGAGTGGGGGCAGGGATACATGCACATTTGCACAGGTTTGGCTTCCTTACAAGCCATTCAGATAACCCAAGTGAAACTTGGACTTTATACCAAACTGACCATCGGGCATGTAGACTGCTCCATGGCCAGCCCTATTCTTGTCCCCCTCGGGAGGATCAGCAAGTCCTCTCCCTAGTTACATTTCAAAACAGGACCTGGTGACAGTCTCCCCTTCTTGCAGAGACCCCCAAAGTCTCTATGCATGATTCCCTTGGAGCCTCTTCCCTGCTTGACTTTCACTGTATTTTGTAAACTTTGGTGAAATAAGACTCTGGGTCATTTGGGGGTGCGGGAGATGGGGAAGGGAATTTGGCAGCTTCCCTAACTTCTCCCATGGCTCAGGACTCCAGCAATGCCTTGCTTTCTTCTCTCACTGTCCTTTTCTTTATAAACTGGGGATAATATAATTTTAAAAATCCCAGTGAATTTTTTTCCTTGTGATATTATAGAAAGTTCTTTGTGAAGAATGTACTTACAAATAATGTTATGAAATACAAAAAAATGTGGACATTTGGAATGACTAGATATCAAACAAACAAAAAGCTACAGCATCATTATGACCAGAAATATTGAATGATCAATTTAAAAGAACATATAGCCTGCAAACAGTTCTTAGCATATGGAAGAATTCATTGTTATTGTTATTGTTGTTCTTTAGTCGTTAAGTCATGTCCAACTCTTTGTGACCCCGTGGACTGTAGCCCGCCAGGCTCCTATGTCCATAGGATTTCCTAGGGAAGAGTACTGGAGTGCATTGCCATTTCCTTCTACAGGGGATCTGCCTGACCCAGGGATTGAACCTGTGTCTCCTGCATTGGCAGGCAAATCCTTTACCGCTGAGCCACCAGGGAAGCCCTATGGAAGAACTTAGTAATATGCTAAAGAAAATATCACAGATGAATGAGAAGGAATGGTATATTCAACAAAAGTACTGAGAAAATTATTGGGTAAAAATATCAAGTTACATTCCTATCTTATATCATACACCAAAATACATTTCAGATGTTTTGAGAGTTAAAAATCTAACCACAAAATTCCTAAAGTTAAAATAGGTAGTATTAGAACTAATCTTGAATTGAGGAAAATATTTCTAAGCCAATAAGCACTAAAAGAAAACACAAAAGAGAAAATATTACTAGCTTTATGTAAAACAAACAAATATGCAAATATTTTATAGGTATATTGAAAACGCCATAAAAATAGAGACAAGTGAGATATGTTAAATAAATTTTGGTATAACAGGACAGACAAAAGTTTATTATAGTTAATGCATAAATATGCTGCCAATCAGCAACCAGAGCTATAATATCTCTGTAGAAAACTGGGCCAGTGCGTTTACAGAAAAGAAAGAATGTTTGCATGCCTCTGAATTATATCAGAAACATATCTGAGTTCCCTAGGAATAAAAAATGCAGAACCAACAAGATACCTTCCCACCCATAAAATAACAAGAGGTTTTAAACATATACAAAGATGTTGACAGTACAGTGAGATGATCATTTTTAGCCAAAGCTGATGAGAGAATGAATTTACCTAACCTTTCAGGAAAACAACTGAGAGTAATGTAAAATGAGCCTTAAATAGAGGAAGAGTAGTTCTCTTCCACTCAGCTGTTCTACTCTAAGAAATCTATCCCAGGGAACCATTTGGAGGCCCAAAACAATTTATTCACAAGAATATTAATTATATTTTTATTGAACAGGGAACTATAGTCAATGTTTTGTAATAACCTATAATGGTAAATTAATCCTATATTTCAAAATAACCATCAAAAATTAGAAATAAACCATTATCCTATTATTGAGTATTCAGGTTAATAAATCAGTCTCTCCACTGGATGGTTTTACTGTCTGTGAGATATCCTCCAAATTCCATTTATTGGAGAATTTTAATTGGCATTACAAAAGTGCTTATGTGAAAAAAGCCATATACAAAGCTATTTATAGCATGAATTCATTTTAAAAATATCTTACAAACATGGTTCTGATCACTTTAGTTTTTATGCCTGTTAGAACCTGCTTTTTCTGTACAGACAGACAGCAATAACCTTCCCAAAGTATGAGTTTCAGCCAAAAAAGGAAACAAGGGATTGTGTCCTACATTCCAGTTACAGCAGAATCATTTTTATCCTCATCACTCTCCTTTGCTATAATTTTTAAAAAAATTATAAGTAGATTCAAACATTCAATTTCTATTTCCTTAATTACACTTTTAATTAATATATGTTTCTCCTTATATTGTTTACATTTTAAAAACAGCTTAGTTTGGGAATGACTTACATACAATAAACTGCACGCATTAAAGTGTGCAGTTTGCTACATTTTGACATATGTATATGCCTGTAAAACCATCCCCACAATCAAGATAATGAACACAGCACGATTGGAATTTGATTATGAAAGCATATGGCCTAGAAACAACTACTCCACAATGCTCAGATTATTTATATTTAGAAAATTTTATTTTACTCTTTTGCATGTATTTTCAAAAATTTCTGCAATGCGCATGTGTTACTTTTCTGAGCAGAAAAACCCCGAGGAAAAGTTGGTAACCGTGACTGAGGATGGGTGGCAGAGTGGTAGATCAGGAGATAGTTTTTATGGAAAATGAAGGAAGAGAAATTCTTTTTATTTTTTAACTTTTCATTTTATATTGGAGTATGGTTGATTTAAGAGTACTGTGGAAAAAAAAAAGAGTACTGTGGTAGTTTCAGGTGCACAGCAGAGCAACTTAGCCATACATATACATGTACCCATTCTCCCCTCAAATTTTCCTTCTAAAAAAGAGTTTTAAGTCCCATAGATTAGATAATTAAGACTGTACCAGAAATGATCCAGAGTTGTTTCTGTGGCAAATCAACAGTGGAGACAGAAAATAGTGGGTCAAGAAATAGATGGGTTTGGCAGAGCGGAAGAGGAGGGGCGGGAGTCCCAACTGGCAAGATAAGTTTTGACCAGGGGAAAAGATTACCTGGTTCACTGAGCTAATGAGGCTGGTTATTGGGAGCAGGTGGTGTTAGAATTTCATGTTGGAGAGTGAAGAGTTGACAGCCGCACTTTTTTTTTTTTTTTGCCTGTGATAAAAGAGGCAAGGTGGTATCCTACCAATAATGTGGCTTAAATGTTGTGATGGAAGACACAGGCGAATCTTGTCAGTGGCAACTAGGAAGTAGCTGGTATGAGCGATGTATACTACTGCACTGCGATGTATACCAATGCATATACATATATGCATTGAAGAACTACCTAGCATGGAAGACCCACTATTTGAAATGGTCTTTATTTCCTTGTTTTGATTAATTTTATCAGAAGAGGAAAAGTGAGTTGTGAAATTAATTCAGTGCTGGGGAAGGGGGGATGGGCTTCCCAGGTGGTGCAATGTAAGGAATCCTCCGGTCAATGCAGGAGATGCAGGAGACGTGGGATTGATCCCTGGGTCAGGAAGATCCCCTGGAGAAGGAAATGGCAACCCACTCCAGGATTCTTGCCTGGAAAATCCCATGATCAGAGGAGACTGGCAGGCTGCAGTCCATGCGGTCGCAAAGAGTTGGATATGACTGAGTGACTGAACAGGCATGCACAGGGAAGGGGGAGGTGGATAAACAAGGGAGTGAAGAGTTTGGGATACAAGTTAGGTAATGGATGTTTTATTATTGGAAAAGCAATTGTTAGTTGGAATATAAATTAGGAGAGCCCACTGTTTAAACAAACCAGAGATTTGTTTTTTAATTAAAGCTATTATTTTTGGTGTGTGGCTGATTTTGGTCTATTCCAACTTGGATTATCACATTCTCCTCCCAGCTAATTCTTCACTCAATATTTAGTTCACATATTTTAACACTCCGTGTGCTAAGCCATTTCATTCTTAAAATGAAGTAGTTAAAATAGTTCTTGTGTTTTCAATGAAATGCCTGAAGAAGTGTCTGAACACAGCATTCTACAAATGTATGGAATAGATGACCAGACATTGCTGTACATCTACAGACATATAAAACAGTGCATCATTGAGTAATGGCTTTAAGGTTCTTTCAGATGGACACTAATAAGTAAAGGCAGAGTAAACTTGATCTGTGATATATACTCAGTAAGAAAACTAATTTATAAGTATTCCAGTATATCCAAATGGAGGAATAGCCCTACTCAAGCAAATCAGTGACATATCTGGTAGGGTTTTCAATTCTACACAGATCAGATGAGAACTGCAAATAGGTGTTATCTAGTGAAAATTCCCCACCATATTACACTTGCTTGCTTCAGACATCTTCATGTTTTATTAAAGTCACTAAATAAATTGCCATTTCCTTAACTGAGCTCTTGGAATGTTCTAAAGTGTGAGAGACATTACTTTTCAGAGAGCACACGACATTACAAAACTTGTTTATCAGCACTAGGTATTTCCTTGGAGGGTTGAGCTTTAGAGAGAGCATATATTTATTTCCACCAATCATGGAGCTAAAGGAAATTGTCAATGTCTGGAGAATCCCAGGGACGGGAGAGCCTGGTGGGCTGCCGTCTATGGGGTTGCACAGAGTCAGACACGACTGAAGTGACTTAGTAGCAGCAGCAGCAACATTAAACAGCTTGAATATATTTGCACAACCCCAGACCTAGCATTCACTGAAGATCATTTTTGGCAGTTGTGTGTGTGTGTGTGTGTGTGCACATACACACACACACATGCATGCTTCCTGTCTCTACTTTCCTCATTAAAGCTATCTTCATTGAAGGTTCTCTCTCTTGAGTTTATATTCTGAAAGAGGCCAGCCTATTGTTGATTTATAGGGTATTTCTGTGCCTACGTTTCAGATGTAAGTTTCATCCTGTTGTCCAGGAAGAGAGTCACACAATGGCTGGGTAAAGTGACTTCATATGCTGTTGCTATAGTGATATCTCAGTGGAGGCTCCTGACCCTTTCCATGCTTCAGTTTCTTCATCTATACAATGGCAATAATATGCTGGGTTTTATTCTACAGACCTGGTCAGGGATTCAATAAGATTTTTATGGAAAAACACTTTGAAAAGAATTCAGGATGAATGGGTAAAGAAGATGTTATATATATGTATATGTATGTATATATATGTGTATGTGTGTATATATATATGTATGAGTGTATATATATATATATATGTATATAATGGAATATTATTCACCCATAAAAAAGCAATGATGTTCCGCCATTTGAAGCAAAGTGGATGGATTTAGAGAACATTATGCTTGGTGAAATAAGTCAGACAGAGAAAGACAAATACTGTGTGACATCACTTATTTGTGGAATCTAAAAAAATCATACAAATGAATGCAAATTAGAAACAGACTCAGATATAGAAAGCAAACTAGTGGTTACCAGTGAGGAGAGGGGAGAGAAGAGGGGGAAATTAGGGGAATGGGATTAAGAGATAAAATTACTATGTATACAATAGGTAAGTAACAAGGATATATTGTATAGCATGGGGAATTATACCCATTATCTTGTAATAACTAATCTGTAAAAATACTGAATCACTATGGTATATACCTGAAACTAATGTAATATTGTACATCAACTATTCTTCAATTAAGAAAAGAATTCAGGACAAAATAAATATAAGAGATTTTTTTTTTTTCTTGGAAGAAGGGCTCAACTCAATGTAAATGAAGGTTCTTCTTTCTAGAATGTTGCTATTGGAATTCTGCCATCATTTCTTTCAGTGTTTTGATGAAGACTTCTGGTTGAACCCCTCTTGCATCATTGTTTAGAATCCACTAAGCTTTATTTAGTTTTAGCTTATTATAGATGGCAAATTCCATTTCCTTGTTCCTGTCCATGAATACTTGGGGGAAAATGGAACCCAAGATTCCAAGAGATACATTGAAGACTCTTTTGAAAATATGACAGTTGGAATTCAGTCTCTTACTGAAAGGGCAAAGCCATCTCGAGTTATTGGAGAAGAGTTTTTATATTTAGTTTGATTTCATTCCTGATAGCTTAATTGTTATACTGATTTGTTTATAATATTGAAATTACCTCTCAGCTCAGTCAGTAATGATTTATTTTGATATTACAAAAAGTCATTAAAGGTAAGATAATACTCCTTCTTCTATTACTTTGCTGCTTTCATAAAGATAATTGCCTTAGGATTTATAGTCCTCTTATTCCTAAAATAAGAACATTTTTCCATACACAACTATTTGCCTAGCTCTAATAAAATATTATCTACAGGACTTTTTTTTTCCTGAAGAAAGAAGTATACTTGAACATTTTCACTCTGAATTTAATCCCTACTGCAAACGACAAAGGTTGTCAGTGTGAAGATAGCGAGCTGGTACAGTGGGCTGAGTATTACCATTTAGTGTTTTGGCATGGAATGACTCGGGTATAGTTGGTATAGTTAGAACATTGCATGGGGATTTGCATCTAAGTTTCTTTTCTGTTGTAAAGGCTGCTGAAAGGATTTCTACCTAGATATACAAAATTACAACTTTACCCTGGAATGGTTGAGATAGCAGATGCTGTCAGGGCATCACCCATCTTTCCTCAGCCTTAACTATTTCATTTCATGCTGGACCAACTTCAGATGTCAGAAATGACAACTCAGGGCTTCCTCTGGCAACTTGAGTCAACTCTGCCCTTGACAGAGGTATCAGGAAATTCATGCCACCTAAGAAGCAGTCTTCAAGCAATGGCTGATAGGAACAGCTGAATAAACAAATGTCTTGGCCCCTTTGACCCTTGGATAGTGTGACACTGAGGTGTGTGTTCTACACCATTTCCCAGAGTTACCAGTGGAACTGAGCTCACATTGTCCCCAGTAGTGACTTCATGGGGCTTCCTTGGTGGCTCAGATGGTAAAGAATCTGCCTGCAATGCAGGAGAATTGGGTTTGACTCCTGGGTTGGGAAGATCCCCTAGAGGAGAGCATGGCAACCCACTCCAGTATTCTTGCCTGGAGAATCCCCATGGACAGAGGTGCCTGGTAGGATACAGTCCATGGGGTTGCAAAGAGTCAGACATGACTGAGCAACTAAGCACAGCACAGTGACTTCATGATCGTGCCCTTTTTATTGCCTTTTTTTTTTCTTCCCTGTCTCACTTCTTCACTCCATTTCTGCTATTTTCTGGATCACTTTCAAAAAAGCTACTTTCATTCAAATCCTTGACTCAGAGTTGGCACCTTGGGCAATCCAAACTGAGACAGTTGGGAATCTAGAGGCTGTTCGTACATGTATGTTTAGGGAGGGAGGGTGACAGCTAGAGTTGATAAAGGGATCATGGGAGGATGATGATGAGTGACCTTATGGATTCACAACATGACAACTATTCAGGAAGTTTGTAATGACATCAAGGGGGAAGGCTTTCTGCTTTGAAATAAAGGGGCAGGTTAATAGGTAACTGAGTTCATGCAGCTGAAAGAGTGCACTTGAAGGGCAGGAAGAGTTTGAACTTGGCAGTGGCAAATGAGGGCATGGCAAAAAAAGTTCTCGCCTTTCCCTTCTTATGTTCAGTTCAGTTCAGTAGCCCAGTCATGGCTGACTCTTTGCAACCCCATGGACTGCAGTGTGCCAGGCTTCCCTGTTCATCACCAACTCCCAGAGCTTGCTCAAACTCATGTCCATCGACAATCCAACAATCTCATCTTCTGTCATCCCCCGCTTCTCCTACCTTCAATCTTTCCCAGCATCAGGGTCTTTTCTAATGAATCAGCTCTTTGCATCAGGTGAAGCTTCAGTATTAGTCCTTCCAATGAATATTCAGGACTGATTTCCTTTAGGATGGACTGGTTTGATCTCCTTGCAGTCTGAAGGACTCTCAAGAGTCTTCTCCAACATCACAGTTCAAAAGCATCAATTCTTTGGCACTCAGTTTTCTTTATCGTCCAAATCTCACATCCATACATGACTATTGGAAAAACCATATCTTTGACTAGATGGACTTTTGTTGACCAAGTGATGTCTCTGCTTTTTAATATGTTGTCTAGGTTGGTCATAGCTTTTCTTCCAAGGAGCAAGCATCTTTTAATTTCTCCTTATGTTACTGCCACCCCTTAGAAGGCATGACCAGGACTTTATTATCCGATTTCTGTGTATCTCTCCCCTACTATGTGATTTAAAAAACAAATATGGGTAGATAATTATGGTGGGAATGAGAAACCTGAAGGTAGGTAGTGCTCACAGTTAAGATACATAGAGCAGCACTAGAAGAGGAGTAGGATGTTGTTTGACATTTAAAGAATAGACCTAACTCTACCAATTAGTCTGTTCTGCCCATGGTAAACTTACTCAATGCTATGGTGGTAATCGTTTTTGGAAAGCTTTGACATATTTTATAATTGAACTGCCAGGTTCACACTTAGCTATAATTCATTCACAGATAAGTATGTCTTGTTAACCAAATTATGTTGACTCTCTTGGAGAGCTGGTGTGAGGTCTTTCCTGTTTCTTGTCTTTGTGTGGGTTTTACAGTCTCATGACAGACCATTAGCGTGATGAAAGATTGATTATTGTCTGAGGTACCAAACTGTAATTTGGCCCTATTTTCATTTTTCTTTTTCATCAGCTGCAGAATCATATGCATTTATCAAAATGGGTGTCATCTGTTTTGAAATTCATGGAGTTAGATTGCACACTTGTCAAACATTTTTTTACTGGCATTGACAAAAACCTCAACATCAAGCTTTACTTAAGCCGTTTAGAAATAGAGATGTCCAGGTGAAAGAATGGTGGAATCAAAGTGAAAGACTACAGACTAGGAGGGCTCATTCATTCTACCACCATTTCTGAATGCATTCAGCAAATTGCCAAACATGGACTGAAGCCTAAGGCTGACTCATTCATTGAAAATTAGTGCCTACAGTGCTCAGCACTGTACTAGGCACTGGAAACAGTAGCAACAACATAGGCCAAGTCTCTTTCCTCATAGGGTTTATATTCTAAAGAGTTTATGTGAGATAAAAAAAGGGACTATTTAGCCCTTATCCCCAAGGATCCAATAATCTGCTTGGAAGGAAACAAGCAAATGCACTGAGTGAAAATTTCAAAACAATGCAGAGATGGAGCCAATGAGCAAAGGATGCATTTCAGATGGAGTTGATGAAGACAAGCACAGTAGAAAATGACTCCATACTGTTTTGCCAGAGACTGGCTTATGACCCTCCTCCAGGAAGTCACTTAACTGCTTCTGTTTCCCAGAACAGTGCCCTAGGGACAGTTTTGCTGCTGATTAGAACCTCTGATACAAGACAAAGGCCATTCACACTGAGCAATCTGGAAGAACGGCAATCTCTGAATGCGACTCTAAAAATCTACATTCTCCTCTAGGAGTTTTATAGTTTCTGGTCTTACATTTAGATCTTTAATCCATTTTGAGTTTATTTTTGTGTATGGTGTTAGAAAGTTTTCTAGTTTCATTCTTTTACAAGTGGTTGACCAGTTTTCCCAGCATCACTTGTTAAAGAGGTTGTCTTTTTTCCATTGTATATCCTTGCCTTCTTTGTCAAAGATAAGGTGTCCATAGGTCCGTGGATTTATCTCTGGGCTTTCTATTCTGTTCCATTGATCTATATTTCTGTCTTTGTGCCAGTACCATACTGTCTTGATGACTGTGGCTTTGTAGTAGAGTCTGAAGTCAGGCAGGTTGATTCCTCCAGTTCCATTCTTCTTTCTCAAGATTACTTTGGCTATTCGAGGTTTTTTGTATTTCCATACAAATTGTGAAATTCTTTGGTCTAGTTCTGTGAAAAATACCGTTGGTAACTTGATAGGGATTGCATTGAATCTATAGATTGCTTTGGGTAGAATAGTCATTTTGACAATATTGATTCTTCCAATCCATGAACACGGTATGTTTCTCCATCTGTTTGTGTCCTCTTTGATTTCTTTCATCAGTGTTTTATAGTTTTCTATGTATAGGTCTTTTGTTTCTTTAGGTAGATATACTCCTAAGTATTTTATTCTTTTTGTTGCAATGGTGAATGGTATTGTTTCTTTAATTTCTCTTTCTGTTTTTTCATTGTTAGTATATAGGAATGCAAGGGATTTCTGTGTGTTAATTTTATATCCTGAAACTTTACTATATTCATTGACTAGCTCTAGTAATTTTCTGGTAGAGTCTTTAGGGTTTTCTATGTAGAGGATCATGTCATCTGCAAACAGTGAGAGTTTCACTTCTTCTTTTCCTATCTGGATTCCTTTTACTTCTTTTTCTGCTCTGATTGCTGTGACCAAAACTTCCAACACTATGTTGACATGGAAGCAACCTAGATGCCCATCAGCAGATGAATGGATAAGGAAGCTGTGGTACATATACACCATGGAATATTACTCAGCCGTTAAAAAGAATTCATTTGAATCAGTCCTAATGAGATGGATGAAACTGGAGCCCCTTATACAGAGTGAAGTAAGCCAGAACGATAAAGAACATTACAGCATACTAACACATATATATGGAATTTAGAAAGATGGTAACGATAACCCTATATGCAAAATGGAAAAAGAGACACAGAAATACAGAACAGACTTTTGAACTCTGTGGGAGAATGTGAGGGTGGGATATTTCAAAAGAACAGCATGTATACTATTTATGGTGAAACAGATCACCAGCCCAGGTGGGATGCATGAGACAAGTGCTCAGGCCTGGTGCACTGGGAAGACCCAGAGGAATCGGGTGGAGAGGGAGGTGGGAGGGGGGATCGGGATGGGGAATACGTGTAAATCTATGGCTGATTCATATCAATGTATGACAAAAAAATAAATAAATAAAAAAAAATAAATAAATTAAAAAAAAAAAAATAAAAAAAAATAAAAATCTACAGTGAGTTGGACATGGAGAACAGACTTGTGGACAAGGGCAAGGGGGAGGAAGGAGAGGGTGAGATGAATGGAGAAAGTAGCATGGAAGCATATACACTCCCACATGTAGAACAGATGGCCAGTGGAAATTTGCAGTATGATGCAGAAAGCTCAAACTGGGGATCTGTGCCAATCTAGAGGGGTGGGATGGGGTGGGAAAGGGTGGGAGGTGGGAGGGAGGTTCAAGAAGGAGGGGTCATAGGTACACCTATGGCTGGTTCATGTTGATGTATGGCAGAAACAAACACAATATTGTAAAGCAATTACCAATTAAAAATAAATTAATTAAAAATCTACAGTGAATATCATATTAAATAGTGATGTGTGTGTTTCTTTAAAATTAACAAGATTGTTTCCATTGCAGTTAATGTAGTATTGTAAGCAATACTTCAAATAAGGAAGAGTAAGATGATTTTAAGAATCAGAAGGAGGAAGCTAAACTGTCATTGTTTTCAGAAAGTCTAGTTGCTTCCATAGATGTTGTGATCCACACAGTCAAAGGCTTTGGCATAGCCAATGAAGCAGAAGTAGATCTTTTTCTGGAACTCTCTTGCTTTTTTGATGATCCAATGGATGTTGGCAATTTGACCACTTTACCTGCCTCCTGAGAAATCTGTATGCAGGTCAAGAAGCAACAGAACTGGACATGGAACAGCAGACAGGTTCAAAATAGGGAAAGGAGTACATCAAGGCTGTATACTGTCACCTTGCTTATATATGCAGAATACATCATGTGAAATGCCAGGCTGGATGAAACACAAGCTGGAATCAAGATTGCAAGGAGAAATAACAACAACCTCAGATATGCAGATGACACCACCTTTTATGGCAGAAAGCAAATAAGAACTAAAGAGCCTCTTGATGAAAGTGAAAGAGGAGAGTGAAAAAGTTGGCTTAAAACTCAACATTCAGAAAACTAAGATCATGGCATCTGGACCCATCACTTCATGGCAAATGGGGAAACAGTGGAAACAGTGAGAGACTTTAATTTTGGGGGCTCCAAAATCAGATGGTGACTGTAGGCATGAAATTAAAAGACACTTGCTTCTTGGAAGAAAAGCTATGACCAACCTGGACAGCATATTAGAAAGTAGAGACATTACTTTGCCAACAAAGGTCTGTCTAGTCAAAGCTATGGTTTTTCTAGTAGTTATGTGTGGATGTGAGAGTTGGTCTATAAAGAAAGCTGAGCACGGAAGAATTGATGCTTTTGAACTGTAGTGTTGGAGAAGACTCTTGAGAGCCCCTTGGACTGTGAGGAGATCAAACCAGTCTATCCTAAAGGAAATCAGTCATGAATATTCATTGGAAGGACTGATGCTGAAGCTGAAATTCCAATAGTTTGGCCACCTGATGAGAAGAATTGACTCACTGGAAGAGTCCCTGATGCTGGGAAAGATTGAAGGTGGGAGGAGAAGGGGAGGATAGAGGATGAGATAGTTGGATGGCATCACTGACTCAATGGACATGAGTTTGAGCAAGCTCTGGGAATTGGTGATGGATGGGGAAGCCCAGAGTGCCGCAGTCCATGGGGATGCAAAGAGTTGGGCATGACTGAGTGACTGAACTGACCTGAGTTGCTTCCATAGAAAATTCAAGAGACTCAAAAAGCTATTAGAACTATTAAGAAATTTCAACAAGTTTAATGGGTAAAAATAAAAATTAAAAATCAGTAATATTCTGATACATCAGCAACAGCCAATTAGAAAATATAATTTTAAGAATGTAATTCATAAAAAAATGCAATTCATAAAAGTAACAAATACTTATCTACAAATAAATCTGATAAAATATATATATACTTGAACGTAGAAAACCAGGTGGAGAGCACTATAAGTTTGTGGATATTTTGATAAAAATCCCAACAGTTTAGTGGGTGTGTCTTTTGATAAAATGATCTTAAAATGCAAACAGATATAAAATAGATAACTAATGAGAGCTTGCTGTATAGCACAGGGAACTTTACTCAGTATTCTGTAATGGCCTGTATGGAAAAAGAATCTAAAAAAGAGTGGATATATGTATATGTATAACTGATTCACTTTCCTGTACACCTGAAACTAACACAACATTGTAAATTGACTATACTCCAATAAAAATTAAAAAAAAAATTCAGACAGGATAGTAAAAGTCAAAGATATCAAGACACTTCAAAAAAAAAATAAAAGCAAAATGGAATAATTAGTATACATATAGTATATATATATGGCTTCCCTGGTGGTTCAGTTGGTAAAGAATCTGCCTGCAATGCTGGAGACCCAGGTTCGATCCCTGGGTCAGGAAAATCCCCTGCAGTAGGAAATGGCAACCCACGCCAGTATTCTTGCCTGAAAAATCCCATGGACAGAGGAGTTTGGTGGGCTACAGTCCATGGGGTCTCAGAGTTGGATATGACTTAGTGACTAAACCACTATACATGTGTATATATACATATATAATTAAGACAGTGGGAAAGTAGACCATTTATCATAGGAAACTTGTCTGCTCTTGACCAGAGACTCATGCTTTCATCTTTGAGATGTACGATATTCATTTCATTTCAGTTC
The DNA here is from genome assembly GCF_910594005.1 of Cervus elaphus. NCBI lineage: Eukaryota > Metazoa > Chordata > Mammalia > Artiodactyla > Cervidae > Cervus > Cervus elaphus. The sequence goes on along the minus strand of NC_057848.1, from coordinate 133,226,045 downwards.
AGTTGCTCAGTCTTGTCTGACTCTTTGTGATCCCATGGACTGCAGCACGCCAGGCTTCCCTGTCCATCACCAACTCCTAGGGCTTACTCAAGCTCACGTCCATCAGGTCGGTGATGCCATCCAACCATCTCATTCTGTCATCCCCTTTTCCTTTTGTCTTCAATCTTTCCCAGCATCAGGGACTTTTCTAGTGAGTCAGTTCTTCTCATCAGGTGGCCGAACTATTGGAGCTTCAGCTTCAGCATCAGTCCTTCCAATGAATATTCATTACTGATTTCCTTTAAGATGGACTGGTTGGATCTCCTTGCAGTCCAAGGGACTCTCAAGAGTCTTCTCCAACACCACAGTTCAAAAGCATCAATTCTTCAGCGCTCAGCTTTCTTTATAGTCCAACTCTCACATCCATACATGACCACTGGAAAAACCACAGCCTTGACTAGACGGACCTTTGTTGGCAAAGTAATGTCTCTCCTTTTTAATATGCTGTCTCAGTTGGTTATAACTTTTCTTCCAAGGAGTAAGCGTCTTTTAATTTCATGGCTGCAGTCACCATCTGCAGTGATTTTGGAGCCCCAAAACATAAAGTCTGTCACTGTTTCCATTGTTTCCCCATCTATTTGCCATGAAGTGATGGGACCGATATTGACAAAGTCATGCATGATATTGGGGACATTTAATTCTTTTTTAGTTTAATTTTTTTTCTTTTTTAAATTGTGGTAAAATATACATAGCATCAAATTTAGCATCTTATTCATTCTAAGTGTCCAGTTCAATGGCATTGAGTAACATTCATACTGTTGTACAACCATCACCACCCTTCATTTCCAGGACTCTTTCCATCTTGCACAACTAAAACTTTGTGTCCATTAAACAATAACAATGATGTTTAATTTGGATGAAAACAGTTTTATCTAGAGTGTAGAACATTTCAAATTACGGTCCTTCTTCCCTCCCTGCCATCATTTCCTTCCTCCCTTCCTCCCTTCCTTCCTTCTTTCCTCCTTCCCTCCCTCCCACCCATCCTCCATTCCAACACAGTGACAAATGTCTTTGCAGCTTTTTCAGATAGTTTAACATAATGGAAATTGTGGTGGTTTTCTTGATTGACTAAACTAGCCACTACTTAAAAGGAAGGGACTTTGGATGGACTTCTCACCGGTATCCTTAATGTCTTTGCAGTGGACTGAATGCTTGTGTCCCCCCCGGCCAAATTTTTATATTAAAATGGTAACTCCCAATGTGATGATAATAGAAGGTGGAGCCTTTAGAAGGTGATTATGGGTCTTGAGAATGCGGCTCTCATGAATGAGATTAATGTCCTTATAAAAGGAATCCCAGAGAGCTTTTTCCCTCTACTATGTGAGGATATATCAGTTGGCAGTCTGCAATCCAGAAGAGGGCTCTTACCAGAACCTGACTATGCTGGCTTCTTGATCTAGAACTTTCAGCCTCCAGAACTGTGAGGAACAAATTTCTGTCGTATAAAAGTCACTCAGTCTGTGATAATTTGCTTTAACAGCCTGAACTGATTAAAACAGTCTTTATATATTGATTGCTAGGGCTTTCTGTTTAATTATGAGAAAGCTTGCCCCCGATCTTTTTCAAATTACAAAAAATCAGATGTGAACAAGCATGAATTCCATATAATACTGCAAAGTTTGTTTGCACTGAATTATGTTAAACAAATATAAGCTCTAATAGAGTGTACAGTATAAAAGTATATGTAAGCAAGATGTTGAAATGGGATATAGTCTCAGTTCTGACTGAGGCTCCAGGACAGTAGAGGAAATGAGGGGCTAGACCAGTGAAGCAATTCCAACTTATAAAAACATTTGAAGAAAATGAGCGAGTTGGATATTAGCTCGTTCTTTAGAGAACACTGTGGTGCATTGTATGTGCCCTGTTACCATAGAAAAGGGGGAGAAGCCCTTGTCCATCACCTCAAGTCTCTTTTGAGAAAGTCATCAGTGATACTACTTCCGGATTTTAGTATGTTGTCCTCTGGAGTTTGGGAGGTGCTGTAGACTGGTATATATTATACTTGTGAGGAATCTAATGTTCCAGAGACTGAGAGAACAAATATATGGACACCAAAAGGGAAAGGAGAGGTGAGAGGAATTGGGAAATTGATATTGACACATATGCACTATAGATACTATGTATGAGCTAGATAACTAAGGAGAATCTACTGAACAGCACAGGGAACTCTACTCAATGCTCTGTGGTGACCTGAATGGGAAGGAAATCCAAAAAATAGGGGATATATGTATACATATAGCTGATTCACTTTGCTGTACAGTAGAAACTAAGCCAACATTGTAAAACAACTACACTCCAATAAAAATTAATAAAAACAAACAAACAAAAAATAAAGTTCTAGGGCCTGGCTGAAGCAATTTACCATTGTGGCTGAGGAGTAAAGTGATACATATTGATGACTGGTCAAAGGTTTGAGTTTCTGATGGAGTAAATATGTATGGAGAGAGTAGGTGAGTCTGAAACTACTCAAAGGGATTTTTCCCAAGAGGGCCTTGAGAGGGGTAATAGCACAAGGTCTGTGTGGAGGAAGAATGCCAAGAAATAGTGGATCAAGGGTAGATTCTCAAAAGGCCAGGTGGAGAATGTATCACCCTTGTCGGGGACAGCGGGTAGAACATTCTTGGTGATGAGTATGGATGAGGTCTTCAAAAAACCCATGGGGCATTCCACAAGAGGGATAAAATTAAAAATTCACCATATCTAAAAGAGGAAATTAACACTCCCTCACAAGGCCTTTTTCTGTTTCCCTCTTGTCTCCTTCTTGCTCCCCAAAATTTGGCTCCAGAGGGGTTAGAAACTATGGTTAGTAAGCTAGGGAAAGAAGGGTAGATATTCAAGATGGTAAACTAGAGAAGAAGCAAACCTGTCTCTCTTCTCAATGCAAGTTTTCCACCTGGGTAAGGGCTCAGCTAGGAGAATGGAGAAGCTCTGACTCTGAGGAGAGTTTGACATTTTTACTATTATTCCAGAGGGAAATAACTGACATGAAGTTGTTTGGGGAATTGAAGAGAATTTTTCAGTGTATCTGAGAGTGAGCAAAAAAGCTATGGGTTTCACCCTAGTTTTCCTATAAGAAGTAATGTCACAGAGCAGGCTACAGGGTGAGGAAGGTTAATGGTAACTGGGTGTCTTCTACAATATTCTTCATGTTGTGTGTGTATGTTTTAAGTAGCTCAAAATTAAAATTTTAACAAAAGAAAAAAAGAACAAATGGCATCTAACTGACCAACTTTAAATAATGGCTTATTCAAGGTAAAGAATCTCAGTGTCAAAGTTTAGAATGTGTTAAGAAGCTGTTTAGCACCTAAGAAGCCATTTAGCGAGTCGTGTCTGACTTGCAAAGAGTCGGACAAGACTGAGCTACTGAACTGAACTGAACTGAAGAAGCCGTTTAATCAAAATTATTGAAAATAAGTTTCAGGAAAAGCATGAAGGATGGTCACCAGCATGTTGATACATCTAGCATCTTATTTCTACATCATCACTTGCTCAGCTCAGTTGATTGGTTGTCTTACCAGTTATCCCTTGCCTTTTACCTGGCTTTCCGTTAACTACTCAGCTGCAAGGACTGAGACTCCATGGTCGGTGTCTGATTTATGTCCCATTATTCTTGTGTCTTTCTGTGCTCTTTGTGTGGTTTAGATATGTATATATCAAAACATAAAAGCTGCTGCTGCTGCTGCTGCTGCGTCGCTTCAGTCGTGTCCAACTCTGTGCGACCCCATAGACAGCAGCCCACCAGGCTCTCCCAACCCTGGGATTCTCCAGGCAAGAGCACTGGAGTGGGTTGCCATTTCCTTCTCCAATGCATGAAAGTGAAAAGTGAAAGTGAAGTCGATCAGTCGTGTCTGACTTTGTGACCCCATGGACTGCAGCCTACCAGGCTCCTCCATCCATGCTGCTAGCTAACCTATAAAAAAAGAACAACAACAAAAAAAACCCTCCAAATATCAGCTAAAACCCCTGACATTGTGGTTGGGATAACTATACCTAGGAAGTGATATGTAAAATTTAAAAGAAAAATTCAACTAGAGACTACCAAATATACTAGATTCTTGATAAAAGAGAAATATAGATTTCTCTATCAGTGACCACCAACTGTAGGTAGCCACATCCATGGCAGGAAAGAGTCAAGAGGAGGTGAACTGAAGAGAAAAGGAGATAATAAGTTAAAGTTTCTCTCAAAACCTCTCCTCTCCTTCTGACACCACCATAGCCTGAAGACATCTCCTTTTTTTGTGACCAAGTCTCCTAGATCTGGGCTTCCCTGATGGCTCAGATGGTAAAGAATCTGCCTGTAGTGCAGGAGACCTGGGTTCAATCCCTGGGTCAGGAAGATCCCCTGGAGAAGGAAATCGCAAACCACTCAAGTATTCTTGCCTGAAGAATTCCATGGACAGAAGAGCCTGGCATGCTACGTTCCATGGAGTCACAAAGGGTCAGACACGACTGATGGACTAACATTCCGAGATCCATTGCATACTTGTTTAATGTATCTTGACTAGTTTTTCTAGGGCTTCCATAGTAGCTCAGTTGGTAAAGAATCCGCCTGAAATGCAAGAGGCCCTGGTTTGATTCCTGGGTCAGGAAGATCCACTGGAGAAGGGATAGGCTACCCAGTCTAGTATTCTGGCCTGGAGAGTTCCATGGACTGTATAGTCCATGGGGTCACAAAACATTGGACATGACTGAGTGACTTTCACTTTCACTGATTGTACATGTCTGGCTTTTTAAAAAAAAAAAATTTGTTTACTTATTTGACTGCATTGGGTCATAGTTGTGGCACATGGGATCTTCAATCTTTGTTGCGGCATGTGGAATCTTTAGTTGAGGCATGTGGGATCTAGTTACCCAACCAGGGATCAAACCCGAGCCCTCTGCATTGAGAACACTGAGTCTTACCCACTGGACCACCAGGAAAGTCCCATTTCTGGCTTTTTGTAGCAGAATTTTCAGTCTGTAAAAGCAGAGTGGATGCTGCTAAGTTGCTTCAGTCGTGTCTGACTCTGTGTGTGACCCCATAGACGGCAGCCCACCAGTCTCCTCTGTCCCTGGGATTCTCCAGGTAAGAATTCTGGAGTCGGTTGCCATTTCCTTCTCCAGTGCATGCATACATGCTAAGTCGCTTCAGTCATGTCTGACTCTGTGTGTGACCCCATAGATGGCAGCCCACCAGGCTTCTCTGTCCACAGGATTCTCTAGGCAAGAATACTGCAGTGGGTTGCCATTTCCTTCTCCGAAAAGCAGAGTGGATGAGATGAGAGATTTGCAGTCCCATGTTTCTGAGTGAGCCACATAGATGAAGCCAAGCCTTGGGGAACACTCTGTTTCTACTGAACTATGTAATCTTCTTTTGTGGTCCTATGGTATCCAAAGGAAATCTAACCTTGTAACTTCATCAGTCATCACAAAGAAAGAAAAGCACCTAGAATCCAAGATGGCACTTGAGTTTGATGGGACACAGTGGATTTCATTAGTTTCTGAGATTAATCTCTCTCTTGATTTTATTCATTTATTTTTGGCCACACTTCACAACTTGTAGGGTCTCGATTCCCTGACCAGGGATTGAACCTGGGCCATACCAGTGAAAGTGATGAAACCTAAGCACTAGATCACAAGGCAACTCCCTCTTTCTCTTGCTTTAAATGAAATTATTTATTATTGGTCAGGGGCCCATATTTCCAACACATAATGGGGCTGGTATCAGCATTTTCATCCACTTATTTCCAAAGTCGGCTTAGGTAACGTGACCATCAAGTTCAGAACAAAAGATATTGTTTGTTAGGAAAGTTAAGCTTATAGTGTCTTTGTGACTTGGCATGCTGTGTGTGTGCTCAGTTGCTCAGTCTTGTCTGACTCTTTGTGACCCCATAGACTGTAGTCTGCCAGACTCCTCTGATCATGGGATTTCCCAGGTAAGAATACTAGAGTGGATTGCCATTTCCTATTCCAGGGGGTCTTACCTACTCAAGGATCAAACGCAGTTCTCTTTTGTTTCCTGCAATGGCAGGCAGATTCTTTACCACTGTGCCACCTGACCATGTATCACCACAAAAGGATCAGATTCCATATTACACAACATGAGATTATAATCTCCACAATGATTCCTACCTGCTGTGTGACCTTGGGCAAATTCTTAGCCTCTCTGAGTGTCTATATCTTTATGAAGGGAGTAATGATTTAAACATTGTGAAGCTGTGAGAATTAATTGAAATAGTGTATGTAGAGTGCCTCATAGGATGCCTGGAACATTAGGGAACAGTAAAATAATAACTTCCCTGGTGGTTCAGATGGTAAAGAATCTTCCTGCAATGCGGGAGACCTGGGTTCAATCCCTGGGTTAGGACATTCCCCTGGAGAAGGGAATGGCAACCCACTCCAGTATTCTTGCTTGAGGAATTCCTTGGACATAGGAGCCTGGTGGACTACAGTCCATGGAATCCCAAAGAGGTGGAAATGACTGAGCGACTAACAAGTCATAAATTGTTCCATTTTTTTAGCCCTATATTATACTTTTGAAGTTCTCAACTGGCTAGGACAAGTTTGGTGTCTAATCAGGATGGACTGGTTTATATTGTTACATGAACAAACCTAAAATCTCACTGTCTTGCAACAACAAAGTTGATTTCCTGTTCATGTTATTTAGTCACTGTAGGTTGACCCTGGTTCTATTCCATATCATCTTCTCTCTGGGATGCAAGGGGGGAGCAGCCTCTGTTTGCAATGTTGCCAGTAGCTGTGGCAGATGGAAAGGAGAACATGGTGAGGAAGGCGTTGGTCCTTAAAGCCTCCATCCAGAATGGACACTTCTGCTTACTCATTGGTCAAGGTAAGTGACTTGGCCATATGTAGTTTTAATAGGATGGAGAAGTGTAATCCTTCCATATGAATGAGCAACAAATATTAGTGAAGCATAGCTGTTTACCATAGGGTTGATCCAGCTGAGTGTTTCATTCCCCAAACTCTCCAGAAAACAAACATAGATATTGAGTGTCTGATGCTACAATTATGTGTTCATATGAAAGCCTATATAATCCTACCTACTTATCCATTTAATTTCAACTAAGATGCTGCTTCTACTATAGTGTTCCTGGATTTTTCTTGCTGGAAAAAGAATAAACTACTATGGCCTGACATTTTACTTCTGAGGGCATGTACCACACTCTGCCATGTGTTACACTGTATTATTTCACATGTATTTTTTTCTCAGTGGTATTCACCTTCAAGGAGTTTACAATCTGTGTCTTATTCATCCTCAGGACCCTGATGGTACCCAATTCAGTGTCTTGAACATAATTTATTCACATTATTTGTAGAGATGAATTGAGAGCTCAGATGAGAAGTGAACAGTATATGTGGGTGGGGTGGAGGAAGTGGGTGCTACACAATGAGGAAATATCTCCCCTTGAAGTCAAATATATGTTTTCTGAAAGTCCTTGGTAGTAATCATGGGAAACTCTCTGGGGAAACTGGAATGTCAGCTGAGACTCCTGAGAATCACTTTTGCAGGGCTCGGAAAAGACAGAGGCTATGAGAGAAAATTAAGGTCATTGGAGAACTATATCAGCTAGTTTATAATTAGCAATTACTGCAGAAAGGTGAAACATTTATTTCAATCAGGCAACCAAGTTGCATAATTGCACCAAGAGTATTTGTCCACACCCTTTCCAGAATGCGTTAAGCATTTACAGAGAGAAACAAATAGCTTCCGCATTGGTGGTAAAAGGAAGAAAACAGACTTTTGAGGCTGTCCCGGGCAATAATATGTGGTATGGTATGCTTGCCATGTGGGTGGATTAACCATGTTTTCCTCTTCCTCTCTTAACCCAACAACCTCTAGTCCTATGTCAAGTCTGAGAAAGAACCAAGAAAGATTAATTCTTTCCTGGTAACTTAGATACTCAAGGAGTCACCTGTGTTTTCTTTAGTTCAACTACTATTCATTGATTCATCTGCTAGAGACTGTGATAGTTTGAGTCTATTCAGTCTCGTAAGCAATCTAGAGTCTTATTCTTAATATGTCTTTATATATGTTATTTCTGCCTGAAATAGTCTCATCTTTGTCCTGAATAATCCCTACTTATCCTTCTGATTTTGGTTTCAACATCCCATTATTTAGAAAGAATTTCTTGTCATGCAAACAAAGGTTTCGCTTCTCCCCTTTTGTGTGCTTTCAAAACAAAATAGATGTCCCTCATCATAGCATTGTTCACAATCAAACTGCACTGTGCTTTCTTGTTTAATTGTCTGTAACTCCCAGTGGCCTGTACACTCTAGGAGGGCGAGGCTGTTTCTTGCTCACTGCTGTAGCCTCTGCACTGTAATGTCTGATGAAAGTTGATTAATGTATCATTATCTTTTTATGGCCATTATATGATTATATTATTATAATATATTACCATGTCAATGCTCTATAATAGTGGTAAATGTGTATCTTTGAGGAATTTAGCCATTTGCAACTAGCTGTAATTTTTAAAGAGTTATCTTCAGAACGTCTATGAATTAGTCTGTCAGGGCAATTTGAATAGAGTGCTCTGCTTTTCAGTAAGATGAACAAAGCCAGGAATCAAGGCTTGCATTCTAGATTTGGCTCTAACTATCTTGCTGTGTGTTCTTGGGGATTAACTTCACCTCTCTAAACTGTTTTTCACATATGTAAAAAAAAACAATATGGAATAGAGATGTTGTATGCCTGACATTTTGTGACTACCACTGTGTGGTGATTTGAAATGTTACCCAAACATTCTCTGACTGTTTTCCTACTGAGGGGTGGGGTCTGTGTTCCCTCCTCCTGAATCTCGGCTCTGTGACTGATTATTCAAGAAAATATAGTAGAGGTCATACTGTGCCAGTTTCTAGGCCCAGTCGAAGAAGTTGACAGCTTCTTTCTGCTTCTTGGATGTTCATGGTTGAAACCAAACTACCATGTCCTAAGGAAGCCCAAACATCCCATGGAGAGGCCCACCATGGAAGGAAACTGAGCTCCCTTGTCCCTAGCCCCTGCTAAGCTCTCAACTGGCAGCCAGCACCAAGTTACCAGCCATATGAGTGAGCCATTTTGAAAATGAATCCTCCAGCCTCCAGTTGAGCTGCCCAAGCTGATGCTGCATAAAGCAGCAAGGCTCTTTCCTTCCCCAACCCTTCTCAACATGCAGATTCATGAGCAAAATCACTGATTCTTGTATTAAGCCATTAGGTTTTGGAGCAGTTTGTTACACAGCAGTGGATAACTGATACACACCTTTAGTTATTACTTCCTAGTGTCTCAGACTTTTCACCCACTGAAATATTCTGGTATATGTAAAATTAGTTCCAGACCTTTGACAAATCAATGTTTACTTCAAAATTGTAACAGGAACAACAGCAGTAAGGAGAATATACCATTAAGTGATTGCATACTGGATGGGTAATGCTCTTCCTGGACTTCTCAGCAGAGGTTAGTGAAGAAAGCTTTGGTCAAAGTAACTGATATAAATGACAAATGGGTCAACCAATCTTCATTGGCATGTAAGATCTATGATCTATGAGCTTTTGCTGGAGATGATACCAATTATGGGTGAGTACCCAAACTACCATGAAAACTTAGCCTTCACTTATTTTGTGCGAAGTGATGTTCTCAACAGTAGCACAAGGTATCCATTTACTACTGTGTCCCCTCAGTTAACCTACACTGGGAAACAAGACCATTTCTTTAAAATGGCATTGTTATATATAAAATAATATTTTTATACCTCATGTAAATACATATCTAGCTAAAGCAACCCAGGGTGTATAATGAATACCCTCAGTAGCTAAGTAGTTGGTTTTGTCAGTGGGTTCAGGAAATGAGGATTGATAGTGATGTCTTTGTGCTGCCACAGTAGCTCCTGGGACTGGTGACTTCTAGACAAGGTATGGCTTCTGGGATGATTCCCACATCTACAAGAGCAGTGGCTCTGAGCAAAAACCATGAAGCCAAAGAATCCGGGTAAAAGTTCAACTTATTAGTTGTATGACATTGGACAAATTGCTAGGCCTTTCTATGCCTCAATTTCCTTACTATGGTGACAATAGTAGTGAATATCTCATGGGGTTATTTTAAAGGTTAAATGATTTATTATGTGTAAAGGACTGAGAACAATGCATGTTATATAAATGTTAGTTATTAATATTACCACTAGTTACTATTATTTTTATTTCTTTCTTATCTTGTAGCTGAAAACCCTGTCTAAAATTAAGTCCTTTGTATATGGACACCAGACAGAGCCTGCCATATCCAGGAGGCCATTGATTAATTTCAAAAGTCCTAAGCATACCATTGGCGTATAGAACATTCCAGCATCCTTTTTCCTCTCTTAGTCCTGCTTCCTCTCGAGAAGTGTTCACTCCATTTCACTTACACCAGTCACTCTTTACTCCACCATTAGTTACAGAAGCATCTGGTTCTATAAGTAAAGGAATGTAGAGAGGTTTGGATGGAAAAAAAGCATTAGAACGAGTTTTCTCTTATAGGTATTAAAAATAGCACTTTAAGAAACTGATTATTATAAATGTTTAATTTTATGTCATATGGTTGGCATTGAAGTTTAACCTTTACTTGAATGTATACTGTAGAGTTTTAACAAAGCAAGTTCTATATTTATTATGTTTAGTGTGATTAGAAATTCCCTCTTTCATGTTTTACATAAAGTGAAATTTATGTATGTTTTGTACATAGATATACAAGATTATATTAAGAGGCTTTAAGATTTAAAGATTCTGGGACTTCCCTGGTGGTCCAGTGGCTAAGTCTCTGTACTTCCAATGCAGGAGGACTGGGTATAATCCCTGGTTAGGGAACTAAATATCCTGAGTGCCTCAACTAAGACCTGGCACAGCCAAATAGATAAATAAGATTTAAAGATCTTATATTTGGTCAACATAATTGAGATAAGATTTGGGTTTTTAGGCCCAGTGGGTGTTTGTTTGTTTGTTCGTTTTCCCTAACATTCAGGTTTAAGTCTACACCTTAGGCTGAGTTCCCTGGAAACTAACTGAGATCACACTGTGTGCAAAGGTTTATTAGGGGGTGCTCTAAGGAGATATGGCTTCCCAGGTGGCACAATGGTAAAGAATCTGCCTGCCAATGCAGGAGACACTGTAGACACGGGTTTGGTCCCTGAGTTGGGAAGATCTCCTGGAGAAGGAAATGGCAACCCACTCGAGTAATCTTGCCTGGATAATTCCATGGACAGAGGAGCTTGGTGGGCTACAGTCCACGGGGTCACAAAGAGTTGGACATGACTGAGTGACTGAGCATGCATACACACTAGGGAGATAGACCCATGAGGAAGTGAGGGGGCAGGATTGGAGAAAGGCAGAAGCTGACCCTCCATGTGGTTGCCACAGAGGTCTCAGCTGATTGTATAGGGAGTGATGGAGCTAGGAAGGCCGTCCTGAGTCATCCCGAATTGAGGTTGAGGGCCCAGACCTTGAATCTCCAAATTGGACACTGAGGCTGAACTCCTTGGAGTAGACATAAACTTGGACAAACAAGGCTGCTTCCTGGAGCCAAGAGCACTTCAAGCTAAGTGTCCCAGCTGTGTCTGCAACTGATCATCACAACCGCTGGGGATGGGAGCACCAGCCTGACAAGAGGGCTGGGACAGAGCCCGCAGTATCTGCTAAAGTGCAGACAACGCGTTTTAAGAATGATGTATTTCTAATGAAAAGCACTTCCATGGCTACTAACAAGAAGCAAACGACTCAGGCAAATTACTTAATCTCTCTGAGCCTCATTTTTTCCTGTTCACTGGAGATGAGATCATTTATAAGGACTAACAGAGCTCTACTCCTGTGTCTTTCCCATAGGAGACAACTCCATCAATTCTAGTTCCTGTCCCACCTGGCTCCATTCTGTGAGATAAAGAATCTTAGGTCCGGAAATTCTAGCCCCTGTGTTTTCAAACAACACTGGGAACTGTAGTTCTGCTCTTGCTCAGGGTTAGCTGTCTGGGCAGGAAATGAATGTCACTGAAACACCTAGAATGGGCCAGGCTCTTTGCCAATTCTTTATCCAGTTCTTTATCTTTATTTCTCTTTATCCCTCACCATGACATTGAGGGGTGGGTGTGAGCATCCTCATTTCACATGGGAGGAAAGTTAAGCTCACAGAGGTGAAGTGTCCTGCTCAAGGTTACATGGTTAAGAAGGGGCAGAGATCAGGTTCCGACCCAAGTTCACACATTGCTTCATGTACTGCTGCCCTAGCCCAGGTGTTGCGTGCCCTTCACTTGAAAGTTCAGGCTTCCAGAATGTAGCTGGGAAAAGGAAATTAAAATTTTAAGGGGGATTAATATTTTAAAAATATTGATGTCATTTTCTATTCTGCTTTCCTGAGCATGTGATCTTACCCTGGACAGCCCAGGATACTCAATAGCCTAGACATTTTTTGAGGTTCTGTGTGTGTGTGTATGTGTGTGTGTGTGTGTGTACACTAGTGATAAGAAGTGTTAAAGAAGAAATACAGAAACACATGAAGATATTCGCAAAATATGGTTATGCAGCAAACCACAGCTTTGTAAGTTCAGCTATGGTCTTCAGAAAGGATTTGCTCAATTTTTTAGCATATATTAACGCATATATATGGAGTCTGAAAGAAAGTGAAAGTGAAAGTGAAGTCGCTCAGTCATGTCCGACTCTTTGCGACCCCATGGACTGTAGTCTATCAGGCTCCTCTGTCCATGGGATTCTACAGGCAAGAATACTGGAGTGGGTTGCCATTTCCTTCTCCAATAAGAATACTGGAGTGGGTTGCTATTTCCTTCTCCAGGGATCTTCCCAACTCAGGGATTGAACCCACATCTCCTGCATTGACAAGCGGATGCTTTTACCACTGAGCCACCTGGGAGATCCCATATGGAATCTAGAAAGACGGTATTGATGGACCTATTTGCAGGGTAGCAATGGAAACGCAGACAGTGAACAAACTTGTGGACACAGGGTGGGGGAAGAAGAGGGTGGGATGAATGGAGAGAGTAGCAGGGAAACATATATTACCATATGTAAAATAGCCAGTAGGAATTTGCTGTGTGACTCAAGGAGCTCAAGTAGGTGCTCTGTGACAATGTAGATGGATGGGATGGAATAGAGGGTGGGAGGGAGATTCAAGAGGGAGGGGACATTAATACTTAAAGCTGATTCATGTTGATGTATAGCAGAACCAATACAACATTGTAAAGCACTTATCCTTCAATGTAAAGTAAATAAATTTAAAAAGGAAAAGACTTGCTCAATTTTGAAAGCAGACCCCTCTTCTCACTCCCCTCTTGCACCTCAGCATCTCCAGCATCAAGGACCCAGAGCAGAACAGAAGCACATTGAGTTCACACAGCAAAATGATGAGTCTCGTTGCTTCAGTGCAAGGAGAATGTGACCCCAGGAAAGTAAGAGACAGCTGTGCCCCTTTCCAAGAGGAAAGTGGGAAAGAGAAATAAAAGGGAGAAAAAACCAAGCTGGTGTGGATCTCTGATTCTTATCTTTCCAGGTTTCAGTGAGAAGATAGGGGTGGTGGTGACTTCATTAGAAATCAGGGTGACTCCTAATTTGGCCCCCTGATGTAAAGAGCTGACTCATTGGAAAAGATCCTGATGCTGGGAAAGATTGAAGGCAAAAGGGGATGAGATGGTTGGATGGCATCACCGATTCCATGGACATGAACTTGGGCAAACTCTGGGAGATGGTAGTGAACAGGGAAACCTGGTGTGCTGCAGTCCATGGGGTTGCCAAGAGTTGGACGTAACTTAGCGACTGAACAACAAGGGTGACTCCAAGAATGAATCAGGCATGGCATGGCCAGACACAGGAAGACCCTGAGTTTCATTTAGTGGCAGTACCAGCTCTCAGTTCCCATGTGCCATAAACTTAGAGTTGAGTACCCATCGACTTTTTATAAGGACCCCCAGTGGGAGGATGAAGGACACTTTATCTGAATCTTAGGGTGGGCTGCTGGGCTGGCAGATAGGACGAAGCCCTTGGCAGAGACCCAGGGATGGGTCAGTGACCTGTGATGGTTGAGGTGAGGCCAGATCACCACTGAGTCTTACACGAGCCGAGAGGGTTAGCAGCCTGGGGCTCTATCATGCACAGCCCTCAGTGGATGGTGCAGGCATGGTGGGCAGGACACCTGCAGGGAACTGAGGGCTCCCTTGTTGCCTTGGAAGCAGAAATGACCTTGTCTGAGGACCTCATGCCTTTCCTGTCATCATGATGGTCTATAAGTTCTTTTTCTCCACTGAACCATGTGTTATTTATTCTCGCCCCATCTCCCCAGTGGCACTAGTGGTAAAGAACCCAACTGCCCATGTAGGAGACATAAGAGACATGGGTTTGATCCCTGGGTCAGGAAGATCCCCTGGAGGAGGGCGTGGCAACCCACTCCAGTATTCTTCCCCGGAGTATTCTGTCCCATGGACAGAGGAGACTGGCAGGCAATAGTCCATAGGGTCACACAGAATCAGACACAACTGAAGTAACTTAGCATGCACATCTCCCAACACAAGATCCATTTCCACCCTTTTGCATTTTGTTCTGGGTCTCAGGAGGCTGACTTTTCACAGGCTGCATCAACTGGCTTACCCTCTGGCTTCTGGGCACCTTTCACCAATGGAAGGCACCACGTGGGGACCAGCATGTGGGTGGAAAGAGAGAAGGGTTATTTTCCTTCTGCTCCCTCCCTATCTGGCAACAGCTTATAAGTGACTGCATTCCTCTGCCCAAGGACCGATGTGCAGCCCTCTCTCAAATCTAGAAGTCTCATCTGGCTCTAGAACCCTTCCCCTTTTAGACTTCTGAACCTTGCATGCTTCCACGTCTCTCCTTGGCTTCTCTTAACTCTATCAACCTATCAACCTTGGGCTTCCCAGGTGGCTCAGTGGGTAAAGAACCCACCTGCCAATGCAGGAGATGTGGGTTTGATCCCTGTGTTGGGAAGATCCCTGGAGGAGGGCATGGCAACCCACTCCAGTATCCCTGCCTGGAGAATCCCATTGACAGAAGAGCCTGGCAGGCTACAGTCCATAGCGTCTCAAAGAGTTGGACATGACTAGAGCTTCTTAGCATGCACACACAACCCTATCAACACCTTTAACAATAATCTATTTCTTTCTAAATTGAAGGATAGTTGATTTAAAGTGTTGTGTTTCTTTCTGCTTTATAGAAAAGTGATTCATGTATATTATATATATATGTATATTCATTTTCATACTAATTTCCATTATGGTTTACCACAGGATATTGAATATAATTCCCTGTGCCATACAGTAAGACCTTGTTGTTTATCCATTCTATATAAAATAGTTGGCATCTGCTAATCCCAAACTCCCAATCCAACCCTCCCTCACCCCTCTTCTCCTTTGGTAAACTTAAGTTGGTTTTATGGGTCTGTAAGTCTGTTTCTGTTTCATAAGTAAGTTCATTTGTGACAACAGTCTTTTAATTAAACAACCCCGCTTTGCATGTGGTTTGCTGCTGGGTGGAATGACTTTTTGTCTTGGTTTGCCCTAGATGGTCCCATTCAATTCCAATTGTCCCAGTGTGATGGTTGTAGCATCCCTCTTTCATGCTTAAAGTATCCTGTCTGGATAGTGTCATACTCTGATCACCCCGGCTGCCTCACCATCTCAGAGAGGATGGCAGGTTGAGATGCTGGTGAACAGGCGTACACTTGACTGGGCCCTTAACTAATTGGCTCTCGTGCTCACTCACAGGAGGGCATGAGATTACTTATAGACACGATCAAAGAAGCTAAATTTTCTCTAGGTTTGCAGGCTGCAGTGTGAAGGATTTTTCAAGTCCTGTTGCTCATTTGTCACTCCTGGGGGGCAGCTGCTGCTGCTAAGTCGCTTTAGTCATGTCTGACTCTGTGCGACCCCATAGACGGCAGCCCACCAGGCTCCCCTGTCCCTGGAATTCTCCAGGTAAGAACCCTGGAGTGGGTTGCCATTTCCTTCTCCAATGCATGAAAGTGAAAGTGAAGTCGCTTAGTTGTGTCTGACTCGTAGCGACCCCATGGACTGCAGCCCACCAGGCTCCTCCGTCCATGGGATTTTCCAGGCAAGAGGATTGGAGTCAGGTGCCATTGCCTTCTCCACCTGGGGGGCAGGGCTCTACCTTATCCATCTTTGCCAACTCCATTCTGCCTAGTGCCCCGTCAGGCCTGGGGTCGGTAAACACTGTCTGAATGAACAATAAAAGGATGGTCCCACCGTGTTCCATCAGTGTGACAACTCATTCACACAAGGACGTAACCATGGCACCAGTTCTCCCAGGAGCTGTGTATACTTCACAGAGGGAGTTGCTGTTATGGGGAAAGGAATTGGCAGGGTGCTTGTGTGTGTGTGTGTGTGTGTGTGTGTGTGTGTGTATGAGTGCATGTGTGTGTAGGTTTGGGCATGAGATTACAATCTAAATGTGAACTCACAGTGAAGAGTCATTTCTGTTGTTTGGATGGACATGAATTTTAGAGGGGAGGGATACATTTTGTGATTTAAAGTTCTCCTGCTTTTCCCTTTCTCACTACACACAAAAGAAGCCACAGAGCTTGCCCCTGCTTTGCCTGGGTCAAGGTGGTTTCTGTCAGTTCTGTAGGATTTAGCAAAAGCATTCAGTGAGCACACACTGGGTGCCAGGTCTTAAGCAAACAGGTGTCTCATTTTTTTTTTCTTTTGTGACTGGTTTACTTTAGTTAGCATGTTTGGAGATTCATCCATGTTGTAGAATGTATCAGTACTTCATTCTTTTGAGAGGTGTTTTCACTGACTGTATTTTTGGAGCTTTATTGTTCTCTCTTTTTATTGGAGTACAGTTGATTTAGAGTGTTGTGTTAGTTTTAGGTATACAGCAAAGTGATTCAGTTATACATATACATATAACATTCTTTTTCAGATTCTTTTCCAGTATAGGTTATTACAAGATATTGAATATAGTTCCCTGTGCTATACAGTAGGTCGTTGTTGTTAATCTATTTTATCTATGATACCAGTGTGTATCTAACAGGTGTCTTCTCGGAGGTTGACTTGCAGATGTCGTGCTTCTAGTCTTGAGCCTCCCTGGGTCCAGTCTGCTTGCTTCTCAAGTTAAAACTCACTGCCTTTGCCTCCTTCCTCACCTTATTCTCTTTTTAGATGAAAAAATCAAAGGATTTCAGCAGAACCCAGTTTGTTCCTATGGAAAAGCAGGGGCCCGTTTTGCAAACCCTTTCTGGAGACGTAGCTGAACTTACAAAGCTGTGGTCTGCTGCATACTTTATGAACATCATCATGCTTTCCTGTGTGGCAACTTAGAAACTCGGACTACTAAGAGCAGCCTTATTCCTTTCAGGGTGGTTCTGCCCTTCTTCTAGGGCAATGGCATTCATCAGTGAGGCAGGGCTAGTGATCAGAGGTGGGTGCTGTTACACGAAGCCTCCTGTGTACTCAGCACAGGTCTGCTCCTGGGAAGAGCTCTGAGTCAAGCCTGGGTGATACCACAGTGGTAGCCCTGGAAACAATACTAACATCGCATTTATCAGGGGTGGCTCTCTAAGTGCACTTTCATTTTGACTGCTGCTCTTCTGGGTTCATTCTCTCTGCATATACGTTGTGTGTTAGTTGCTCAGTCTTGTCCGACTCTTTGCGACCCCATGGACTGTAGCCCGCCAGCCTCCTCTGTTCATGAGATTCTCCAGGCAAGAATACTGGAGTGGGTTGCCATTTACCCTTACACTAAACAGCCTTTACCCTCAGGTCTGGTTTCCCTTTGGGGCCAGCATTTTCCCACAGCAATTTCCACTGACTTACACATTCTGGACCTTGTCCCTGGCATCTATGGGCTCCTTTTTACATTTTCTCTGGCCATGGCCACAAACAGTCTTAAAAACTCCCTGCCAGATGCCCTGAGTTCTAATTCTAGCCCCTCGTGGCCAGCTCCACTTGTTTCCTATATACTGAAAGGACAATGGGTTTCCCAACTAAAGATGTATGTCACAGTCTTAACACAGGGCTGCCAACATTTTGTTACCCCTCCCTTTAAGAGTGCTAAATTGCTTCCATCGTGTCCCACTCTTTGCGATCCTATGGACTGTAGCCCACCAGGTTCCTTTGTCCACAGGATTCTCCAAGCAAGAATACTGGAGTGGGTTGCCATTTCCTTCTACAGGGGATCTTCCTGACCCAGAGATCTAATTTGGGTCTCTTTCATCTCCTGCATTAGGAGGCGAATTCTTTACCACTAGCGCCACCTAGGGAACCCCTCCCTTTAAGAGGTGGACCCTTAAAATCCCCTTTCCTTGAACATGGGCCGGCCATAGTGATTTTCTTCTGACGCACAAAACGTGGTGAAAGTGACTCTCTATGACCGCTGATGCAGTATGATAAAGGAAGAGACAGCTTTGGTCTGACTCTCCGTATCTCTTGGGAGTCTCTTGGAACCCAACCTAGGCAACAGGGATAGGACACATTCTGGCTTGGCAGCCCCAGCTGGGGCCCTAGCTGACAAGCAGCATTGTTCTCCAGAAAGGTAAGAAAGGAAGCTTTCAAGAGGACTCCAGCCCCAGTAAGTGACTAAAGCCACATGCTCAAACTCTAAGGGAAAAGTGGCTCATTGAGCACAGTCAGCTCCCCAGACCCACGAGATATATTGATAAATAATTGTTGCTGTTTTAATGCTGTTATAATCACGGTGGTTTGTTAGGCAGTTGTAGACATCCATAATGAGAGGCGAGAAGAACTTGGAGAAAGTTCACAGAGAGCCAGAGGGTGATTTAAAGGTTATGTATAAAACACGATAACATGGTAGGGAGTCTGAGCTTTTTAGTCAACCAAAGGAAAGATCAAGGAGAAATTTTAAAATGTCTTTTAAAAACATAGCAAAGGAGATGAAACCTACTCAATTTCCAGTGAGGACAACAGAAGAGAAAATCAGCTTAAATTGCAGCATGATGATTTTGGGATTGATGTACACAGTGATTTTTGAGTGGAGGGTAAAAAGCCATGAGCGATCATAATTTAATGAATCATGTATTGTCTTTACTGCTCTCCCATCCAGCTAGGTTCCTGCCCCTGCTTCAAATTCACTGTGGTCTCTAAAAAAAAAACTATTAATGCAAAATTTAATAAATATGTATTAAAGGTAAAATGTGTTAATGCTGTGCTGTGTGTGGTCACTTGGTCATGTTCAACTCTTTGTGACCCCATGGACTGTAACCTGCCAGGCTCCTCTGTGGGATTTTCCAGGCAAGAATACTGGAATGGGTTGCCATTTCCTATTCCAATTATGTAGCTTAACAACCATTTATATAGTTCCCAATTCTGTGGGTCAGCTGGATCAGATTTTCTGCTACAGTATCTATGAACTCTGGTCCAAGGCTTTAGTGGAGACAGTTTTGAGATGTCTTGAGCCATGCAAAATGTGAGGTGCTCTGTAGCAACCAGGAATATGGTAGCTCATGAACAGAGAGTCACAAACCCTTGACTAACCCTGCGCCCCCCACCCACCCAGTCCTGAAATACACTTTTGTTCCTTTTTTCCACCCCTTCCACATTTATCCACCCACTGCCACTGTTTGGGCAGGGCAGAGAGCTAGATTTACAAAAAACATCCAGAAGCCTCTTGGAAGAACAAGAGCAGCCCTCCTTCAATGTCTTAAACATAATCACAAAAGCCAAACTCAGAATTTTTTCCCTACTGCTTCTGCGGCAATTTTTTGATGCTGGAGGGCATTTATTCAGCTTTTATTATTTTCTTGTTAAAGAATATTTAATCTTACTGGTGGGTGGGTGTGGGTGGCAATCACATCAGAGGGAAGAGAAAGAAATCCAAGTGTGTTTCTGGGGGAAAAAAATGTATTAACTGTTACATGGTGGTACATTCTTTATAGTTAATATGCAGCTCAGGAAAGAACATAATAGAATAGCTTCCAAACTACTCAAAAAGCAAAATCAACTGCGTAGATCATACCCTTTGTTAATAAATTTAGAGTTGTATTTTCTAGGAAACTAGATTTGTATGCTGGGGAAGTTTTTTTTATTTTAGAATTAACCTGTTGTTTATGAAATGTCCTGGGGCTAGAAGGTAACATTGGCTAAACAATGAGTCAGAGGTTCTCGTGACCTACAGTGTTGAAAGCTCAACATAGGAGGCCCAGGAGAGCTAAGAAAGAGCTTTGCAATGCTCTGTATACAAGCATTCCAACAAGGCCAGAATCTTGGAGAAGACATCTCAATGACATTGCCATTAGCAAAATCACAGTTCAATAAAATCTTGTCAATTTACCTCTATCGTAAGATTTGCTATAATGGAAAAACCCTTTCAGTTTGTCCCAGGAAACAACGCTCTGTGGTATGTTATTTGTTTGTTAAGCTTCAGTTTCCTGACCTGTAAAATGGGAAATAATGATAATGTCAATTTTGTGAGGCTGTTGTGAGAATTGCATGAGGTAACGCTCATAAAATTCTTAGCTGAGTGCCCAGCACCTAATACAAGCTGGCATTTAGAGTAATTATTATTATTACTGCTGGAAGGCAGTATAGTATAGAGAAGAACATGTATTTTGAAATTTGATAGAATTGGATTTAAATCCCACTGTCTTTTTGTTTTTTAAACATAAGTAGTGATGTGTCCTTGGGCATATTACTGTAAAACTATGATAATATTACTTATATGATTGCTATAAGGCTTAACTGAAATTACTTACAAAAAGAATTGAATGTAGTGACTGGCACGTGGAAACTGATGAATGAATGATAGCTTATATTACTCTGTGGACTTTTCATAGTATCTAGAGAGACAAGTTTGGCCTATGCTATACCTATGTGCTTGTGTGCTCAGTTGTGTCCAACTCTTTGTAACCCCATAGACTGAAGCCTGCAAGGCTCCTCTGTCCATGGAATTTTCCTGGCAAGAATATTGGAGTGGTTTGTCATTTCCCTCTCCAAGGGATCTTTCCAACCCAGTGATCTAATCCATGCCGCTTGCATCTCCTGCATTGGCAGGCAGATTCTTTACCACTGGTGCTACCTGGGGAGCCCATGCTATACCTGATACTATGCAAAAATGAACCGTAGTACTTCAGGATTTGCAGTGATTGTAGACTGAGTCCATTCAGTTCCTCATAGAAGATGGGATTAGATGCAAAGGCAATTTATAGGGAGAAATATGTGTGAATGTTAAAAGGGGAAGGGGCAGGAGTAGGCAGGAAGAGCCTTCATACTGTGATGCAGGTCTGACCCCTAAGAAAGGAAAAGGAAGGACAAAGGATGAGATTGGAAGAGCCTCAGACACAGCCTAGCTCTGAAAAAGTCTCAGCCAGGCAGATGGGGAGCCCCAGAGCCAAGACTGTCCATCAGAGAAGTCCTGTGTCAGGCAGAATGGCCCAGCTCTGGTGCCCCAACCTTGTCATCACTGGGTGGGAAATCCTGGGGCACGAGTGGCCTTGGCAGGAATGCTGCAGTGGGTCCTAAAGGCACAGCAGCTAGGGGCTGTCAGTGAATGATGCTCACCCAAGCAGGGTCTCTTCAAGGGAGCCTTTGGGGTACCTCTATGGCCACCCTGACAGGCCAAGTTAAGCTCTACCCCAGTAAGAATTGTCTTGTTCATATTAGTTAGTTCCTGCTCTGGCTTTCATAATAGACCTTCTGTAAGTGTGGAATTCAGTAGAATTTTCTAAGAAATGAAACACTGCCAAGAGTATTTCTGGAGAATGATTGAAGCATTTAATAAAAAAAATATATTTGTTGAAAAACAAATTTCTTAAAAATCAAGTTAACAGTTTCTGTCTGGAAAAGAGCAAGGAAGGTGTCAATTTGTCCTGTCTGATTCCTTCAAAGAAGCTAAGCTATGAGCCTCTTGTACATGTGTAACTGGAAAAAAAATGTGTATTTTTAAGTGACATCTTTTAGTTATGAAGTTTTGATAATTCATTTTGGTTTCTCTTCCTGTCTAATTGCACTACTCAAAGTTATTTAAATTTTCTGTTTTAGAAGGGTGTCAGGAATATAATAATAGAAGTAGATTGAGAGGATATAGCAAATCTGCTTTTAGCTTTTATTTTCTCTGCCATGAAACCATTGCTTTTTCCATGTCTCACCTTTATCTTCCTCTTCATTAGTAACACCAGGGAGGAAAAACTTCCTCTACCCTCTCTATTCGGTGTTTGGAGATTGCAAATTAAACTGACAAGAGACAGATCAGCAAAAGAAAAGGCAGATTTCAATCGTGTACATGGAGTTCACAAAGAAAAGTATAACTCAAAGGGGTGTTTAGAATTTGGGGCTTATATACCATCTTAATAGGGGAAGGGGGAGAGGATGAAGAGCATTAGGGGACAATAAATGACTTTGTGGAGAGATAAGTGGGCCCTTAGGAGAGAGAGATACGATATTTTTGTGACAATGTCTGTTTAGGTGCAGTGTGAAGGCTTTTCATCTCCAGTAATGAGTCAGTCTTTCTTGGTTGTTCCTGGGGAGGAAATTGACAATGCTTGAGTTCTTTTGGGAGAGAACTGCTTTTAGGCAGAGAAGGAATTTCAGGAACTCAAATGCCTTCTGCTCAAAATAATTTTTAAGTCACAGTTATGTATCCTGGACTCTTTTGGCGAAGTGGATGCCAAAATATTGGCTTATCACACAATTGGAGGACCCAGATCAAAGATCGTGTGTAAGATCCAGTAATACTAGTGCTGTTGTCTCAATAGTTCAGTATTTATTCAATAACAATTTAATGGTGGTGGAAAACAGAAGCTAACTGGCATTCACTAATGGCATGGGTCATGGAACCAACTCTTTGAAAATTAAAAAAAAAAATACAACCCCTCCAATCAGAATAGTACCATGATGAGGGAGAGGCACTGAAGTTGAGGGCCAGGGAGGGAAGAAAAAGGATGCAAAATATCTGACAGAAGATTCAGGGCCAAGCAATAATTGACTTGTGGCTGAGTGAACTCACTTTTTGAGAAAAGACAACAGGTGTTAGATATGTGAAACCAATGCAATCATCGCATCACCAGGGAATTGACATTGCTAGTAAATCAGCAACAGGTCTGGATAAATGAAACCTGGGCAGTGCAGGCAGAGGCCATGACCACAGTTGTTATGACCCCTTCTAAAATTTCTACCCTAGCTGAAAATGAGATGAGGGTTAAAACAAAGGTCAGTGTTTATGCTGCAGAATGCATCTTGTGCAATCATTTTAAAGTTTTTGATTAAAAACAATACGGGATTTCATTGTTATTGATGATGTTGGTTTAAAGTTGGGCATCTCTGAGAGGCAAGGGCAACAGGGTTATATAAGGTGGGAGTTTGTTGGCATGACTTTGCTTGTGACCAGAGTGATGTAGGACTAAATAGTTTACTCAAACTTGTGTTAAGTGTATGAAGGTCTACTGAAAGTGGGCAGGTACTTGACACTTTTGACTGAGGAACACTTCTATACTACCTGGGAAACTGATTCTCTTTGAGTGGGCTCACTCAATTAGTGAGCTTACACTTAATAATATTTATTGTATTATTGCTTACAGTGACCGAAAAAAGCCTATAAACAATCCAAATACACATCCATAGGAGAATTATCAAATAAATTGTAATATTTCATACTACACAGCTATTAAAAATGAATTTGATCAATACCTATTGGCTTTTAGAGATATCCATGAGGAAAAGAAAACACATTAAAAGTATTTTAACAATCTCACCTGAGAGACTTTAAAACTTTTTTTGCTTATGATATGAACTATATATGAATCCACCTTAATAACGAATAGCAAATTTATTAAATTCTAGTTCTTTGAATTTAGCTGGTAGATAGATGAATTCCATACCTGGAGCTTGGTCCACTTTTCTGTGCTTCAACATAGCAAAAATAATCCTGAGAATATGATGATTATAATATTAGAAGTACCATTTATTAAAATTTTAAGAGGTAAGAAGATTTAAGGAGGTAAAGGGTGGAGGAATAAATGTGTTAAATTATATACTTGGGGTAAGGTTCTTTAAAAAATGTTTCTATTGAGAGAAGGAAAGACTAGACACTACACACTACTGTTAGAGATAGAGACAGAGGAACAAAAGTAGTCAATGTAAAAGGCCTAGAATTGCATATGCAACCACATTTCTGTACAGAGCGTTGCAGTTTTAAAAGACATTTTTACATCCAGTTCCTCACTTGTCAGAGAGCTGGATGTATGACTGCCATTTCACAGAAAAAATAAAAATAGAACTAGATTAGTTCTGCCTAAGTTCTGTCTCTGAGTGCTAGCTAAATTGGATAATTGATAAAATCTCGATGTGGAGCTGGTGAAGAGAAAATTAAGGTTTCCTTCATTGGAGTTTGGAATTGAGATAGTCTTCAGCGTAAATAAATGCACGAACTGCTCTACGGATGATGCTCTCAGCATTCCTGAATCTTCCACAGGCTCTAGAAGATTGGAAGCAGAATGAGAATGGAGTAGAAGGGACACCATCAGGGTAGTGATACCTGTTAAGTGGGAAGAGCAGAGAACCTGGGGTAAGCCGGGGCAGGGGGCGTGGTGGGGGCAGTCAGAGAGGAACTCAGGGGATGATTGTGCTGATCCTGGGTACAGAACTTCGGCTGGTAAGGGTGGACCAGTTAATTAAGACCAACCCTACCGAGTCTGAGGGAGAATGGATACATGTATGTGTATGGCTGAGTCCTTATTACAGCATTGTTAATTAGTTCTGACAGTGAAAATCTCTCAGTTGTGTCCGACTCTTTGCGATCCCATCGACTATACAGTCCATGGAATTCTCCAGGCCAGAATACAGGAGTGGGTAGCCTTTCCCTTCTCCAGGGGATCTTCCCAACCCAGGGATCAAACCCAGGTCTCCCACATTGTAGGCCGATTCTTTACCAGCTGAGTCACAAGGGAAGAATACTGGAGTGGGTAGCCTTTCCCTTCTCCAGGGGATCTTCCCAACCAAGGAATCAAACCCGGGTCTCCTGCATTGCAGGCAGATTCTTTACCAACTGACCTATGAGGGAAGCCCTAGTTAGTTCTACCCCAATGTAAAGTAAAAAGTTTTTATAAAAAAAGACCAACCCTCCTCCTGAAGACAACTAAAAAAAAGAAGCTGGGATTATATATAGATACATAATAACTAATATACTATATAATAAAATATATTATTTATACATATATATATATAATATATATTATTACTGTGCTGTGCTTAGTCACTCAGTCGTGTCTGATTCTTTGTGATCCAATGGACTGCAGCTCACCAGGCTCCTCTGTCCATGGGATTCTCCAGGCAAGAATGCTGGAGTGGGTTGCCGTGCCCTCCTCCAGGGTATCTTCCCCACCCAGAGATCAAACTCAGGTCTCCCACATTGCAGGTGGATTCTTTTCTGACAGAGCCACCACAGAAGCCCATGTTATTACTAATACAAGAGAATAATGATATATAGTTATTAATATAATCATTAATATTGTTATTAATTATAGTTATCAATATTGTTGTTAACAATATATAGTTATTAATATATTACATTATATTGCAAATTATTCTGCAAAGTGCCAGTTCAGATAGCTAAAATAGAGTCAAGAATTACTAGACCAAGGTCAATAGGGAAGAAGATGGATACCCTGTACATCCTACAGATATAAAATATGCTAGAAACCATTATAAACAACTTTATGCAAATAAATTTTTAAAATTTATATTAACCACCCACATTTATAGAAAGATACAACTGGGCTTCCCAGGTGGCTCAGTGGTAAAGAATATGCCTGCCAGTGCAGGAGATGCAGGAAACGTAGGTTTGGTCCCTGGGTCAGGAAGATCCCCTGGAGAAGGAAATGGCACCCCACTACAGTATGCTTGCCTGGAAAATTCCATGGACAGAGGAGCCTGGTGGACTGCAGTCCATGGGATCACAAAAGAGTCAGACACGACTTAGTGACTAACAACAGCAATTTTATAAGCCAGCACAAGAATAGAAAATCTGAATAATAATTTTAAAAAATGGAATTTAGAAGACTTTCTACAAAGAAAATTTCCAAATGATTTCACTAGTAAATTCCGCCAAATGTTTACGGAAAATAAAATGCCTATCTGTCAAAACCTTATCAAATATAGGGGAAAAAAATGGAACATATTCCAACTCACTTTATGAGACCAGTATAACAAAGCTAATAAAAATCTAAAAAGGATATCATAAGAAATAAAACTTCAGGGCAATGTCACTTGAGAACATGTTGCAATATACAAATAATCTAATAATCATTCAAATTCAGCAATATATAAAATATATAATACCTCTGTGTCAAGTTGGGTTCAAGAAAGGCAAGGTTGGTTTCATACTGAAAATTAATCAGTGTAATTCTGGCAATAACAGGATTAAGGACAAAAGTCATATGATCATCTCCATAAGATGGTGAAATAATTGATAAGAGTCTATGTCCATCTATGGAAGTAAAATCTCTGATAAGCAAACTAGCAATAGACTTTCTGAAACTAATAAATTTATCTACAGAAAAAAGTCTACCATGAGTACTATTCTTTTCTTTTTATTGGATTACAATTGCTTTACAATATTGTGTTAGTTTCTGCTGTACCACAAAATGAATCAGTAACACATATACATATATCCCCTGTCTCTTGAATCTCCCTTCTATCTTCCACCATCCCACCACTCTCAGTCATCACAGAGCAGCAAGCTGAGCACAAGTACTATTCTTAACCATGAAATGGTGAAAGCTTTTACTTTAAAAAATTAATTTATTTATTTTAATTGGAGGATAATTTCTTTACAATATTATGGTGGTTGAAAACTTTTACTTTGTGACTGAAAACCAGATAACGTTGCCTGTCATCACCCCTTCTATTCATCATTGTACTAGAGGTTTGACAGTGCAATAGGTGGTTTAAAAAAATATCTCAGAACTAACATAGAGAAAAAGAAAAATAACAGAACTCTGAAGTTTGCTTGGTTCCACTTTATTTTGAAAAGGGTGTGGCTAAGACTATTCTGTTCTCATTTTGGTATATGGTTCTATTACCCTTTATGTCTCCTGAGGTTAGCTCTATGTAAGTAAAATAGATCATTTAGGGAAAATATAAAAATACAGTTAATAGCAATTTGAATTGACTTCTGACGGGAGAAGACATTTGGGATCAGCCTTTCTCTAGGCAGATGGAGCTTTATGAGGCCTATTGAGAACTCATACTTGCACCCTATTCAGGACAATATTTCTGGAAGAACTTATTTTGATTTTACTATGGTTGAGAATGACGAGGTGGAGTACTGAAAGAATACTATTTTGGAAGACATTTTCTCTAGAGCTATTTTTTTTTTTTTTAAGTTAGAATGAAATTGCCGGGTACCAACATATGTTTGGGGACCTGGGGACTGACTGATCAGTCTTGTGACTCATCTACTCTTCAAGAAAATGATATGTATCTGGCTAGTACACACTGTGAAAGTGCCTAAGCCTGATGCTCATGAATGAGTAAGCTTAGCTTCGACAACTGGGATGATAATAAAACTATTTATTTTTAAATTGGCAATTACTAGACGAGTTCAAGCAGCAGGAATGATCATGCTAGAATTGATAAGGGTCTTTGTTTGATAGATTGACAGACCCTGCAGATATAAAAGAAACAATAGACGTAATCTACACAGACATCAGTGCAGTGTTGATTATACTAAAGTGATATCCTCCTCCAAAAGACAGGAAGATTTATCTGCTATTCTTAGATACCTACTAGGATGTTAATAGGAAGTAAAGGGCCATCACGGTAGTCAGTGTATACATGAAAAACCTAAAATAAATTGTGATTTGTTGAAGTCAGCTTGACTATACTTAAGAATGGGTTTATAGGTCCCTAAATGAATTTAGGATGTTTCCATAGATGGCATTAGTGTCATTTTCTTTTGAGTTTGACTTAAGTGGGTTGGGAAGATCCCCTGGTGAAGGGAATGGCAATCCACTCCAGTAGTCTTGCCTGGATAATTTCATGGACAGAGGAGCCTGGCAGACTACAGTCCATGGGGTCTCAAAGAGTCAGACATGACTGAGCTACTAACACTTTCACTTTTTCTTTCAAGTGGTCACAACTAACTGTGACAAATTTTTCCCACTGACTTGGCTGTTATTGAGCTGTGTGTATGCAATGCCAAAACCACAGAGCACTTTTTAAGCTTAGCCAAAGTCAGTGATTGACTCATATTGCCTGTAAGATAGTCATATCTAATGGTCTTCCATAGACTGAAGTGCCAATATTTGAATTCATCTTACTTCTCACAAACACATAAAATGTGAGTAGGAGCAACACACCACTGAGAAGATGTTAGCAGAGCCATATGCTGCCCGTTACTAGCAATTATGGAATGCTTTAAAATAGGAGAGGTATTCACGTATTGAGGTTATTATTTTTAGATGTTTATCTCCTTTGAGGCAGCCAGCTGAACCGAATCTTCTGGAGACTTGGTTTTGCAATGTGATTTCAGGATCCTAGAATGAGCACTGCTCCCAGATGACACTTTCCCCTAGTCTCTGTGTAAAGTTGCTTAGATTGTGCACGGTATAGTGTTCCCATATCTACGGAGGCATTGTGGACATTGACAGAATTAATGGATGCTGAAGCTGAAGTTCCAATACTTTGACCACCTGATGCGAATAGCCTACTCATTGGAGAAGACCCTGATGCTGGACAGATTGAGGGCAGGAGGAGAAGGGGGCAACAGAGGATGAGACAGTTGGATGGCATCACTGATTCCATGGACATGAACTTGGGCCAACACCAGGAGATGGTGAGGAACAGGGAAGCCTGGCATGCTGCAGTCCATGGGGTCACAAAGAGTCAGACACGACTTGGCGACTGAACAACACCACCACAGAATTAACTTATGTGGGAGCCCTGCAGGGAGTGTAGACATTTCAAGGCTCTTGGTTGAGTCCTGGAGTACACAGTCACACCTCCCCTGACTGTACTTTGAGTGTCTGGATTCCCTCAGTAAGCAGTTCCCTTACTCTGCACTTGTCACACTCAGCTCATCTGGAGCTGGGACCTGTGTAGCCTGTGGAGCTTGTGTGTTGGGCAGGGTAGAAGTGTGCAGTGATGGAGGGCTGCAGTGTATCTGGGCACAAGCAGCTGCTGCTTTCAGACCTGAAAAGATCTTCGGGCTCACATGGGGTGCATTTGAATAGGCCTGGTCAAATTGTAGTGAGATGCATGTGTTCTAGCCAGCCACTTACAAAGTCATTTAAGTTACAACCTCAGTGGATATTATTGCTTTAGCCCTAGAGATAGGGCTTTCCTATGTTCCTGTTTCCTGTGTTCCTCTTCTGTCCCTTTCTGTTTTTTTCACATAGGCCACTGCTGGGGTCACTGTGGTAGCCTGTAAAAGTAACCACCTGAGGTATGCATGCATGCTAAGTCGCTTCAGTTGTGTCCAACTCTGTGCGACCCCATGGACTGTAGCCTGTCAGGCTCCTCTGTCCATGGGGATTCTCCAGGCAGGAATACTGGAGTGGGTTGCCGTGCCATCCTCCAGGGGATCTTCCTGACTCAGGGATTGAACCCACACCTGTTATGTCTCCTGCATTGGCAGGTGGGTTCTTTACCATTAGTGCCACAGGGAAGCCCCCCTCCCCGAGGTAAATGTACTTTCTAATCCCAAGAATGTGTGAATATTACTTATTAGGCAAAAGATGTGATTAAGGTTCTTAAGATGTGAAGTTTATCTTGGCTTATTCTGGTGGGCCTATATGCAATCACATGTGTTCTTAGAAGAGAGAGGCAGAGGAAGTTTTGAGGCAGATACAATCCTCTATGTAGCTGCAAGGGTCAACAGCTGGTTGCTGTCTATATTTGCTGAGATTGTGTATTACTATATGTATTAGTTTTCTGTTGCTGCAAGTCAAATGATCACAAACTTTGTTACTTACAACAACACATGTTTATTCTCACAGTTTCTGTGGATCAGGACTCTGGGCATGGTGTAGCTGGGTCCTCAGACTGCAATCCAGGTATATGTCCAGAGCTGGGTTCTCATCTGGAGGTTCTAGTGGCAGTGGATCTGCTACCAGGCTCTGGGGGTCATTGGCCGGATTCACTTCCTCATGGCTATAAGGCCAAGGGCTCCAGCTTTGTGCTGGTTATTGGCTGGAGGCCATGCTCAGCTTCTTGAAGCTTCCAATAGCTCCTTTGTGTCCCTCTCCAATAGTCCTCTTGCCACATGGCAGCTTGCTTCTCAAAAGCCAACAAGGGAGAAAGATAGCACGTTTGCTTGCAAGATGGAGTCATGTCATGTAATGGAATTTGGGAGTGGCACCCCATCACTTTGCTATATTCTATTGGTTAGAGGCAAGTCATGGGCCCCACCTACACTCAGGCTGAGGGAACCATACAAAGGTGTGAACTCCAGGAGGTAGAGATCATAAGGTCATTTAGAGTTCGCCTGCTACAATGTAGTCCTTTATTAAGGCATTATTGAGAAAGCAAAGCCTTCTTCTAATTCACACAAAGGGCTCGCCCAGGTTGGTAGCAGCTCTTTCCCCCTCTCTTTTTTCCTCTTTATATTTTCCTGGCTAAAGTAGTGCTAAAATGTAAGCCAAGTGATAGATGTGTATTTATGAAGTGACAGAAAGTGACTAAAATCTGCAAGAATGTAATCATAGTGCAGTTTTATAAGAGTTCCATCTTGATAACATTTATTAGAATGTGCCTGGTTTTGGAAAAGAGAAATTTCAATAAATAAACCACCACAATTGAAAATATCTCTTGGCTCAAATTCTTCTTTTGATCAGACAAAATATCTCCCACACAGGTTCTATAAATATGCTTTTGTTAAAAGTTGTGTGTTTATCTTAGTGAATTTAGAAGGCATTTACTTTCTAATGAGGTTACTCATTAGTGTTGATTCAGTTTCTTTAGGTCCCTCTAATTGGACAGTATTATGAGCTATAGTGCATTGAATGGGCAATTCTTGAAAACAAATTTCTCCTTCTTCAAAACCTTCTCTGCTCCCATTGGTCCAGAAAGGGATTAAGCCTGAGTGATCACTCACCTTGAGGGCTTCCCAGCTGGCACTAGTGGTAAAGAATCCACCTGCCAATGCAGGAGATGCAAGAGACCTGGGATTGGTCCCTGGCTTAGGAAGCTCCCCTGAAGGAGGGCATGGCAACCCACTCTGGTATTCTTCAGCCTGGAGAATTCCATGGACAGAGGAGCCTGGTGGGCTACAGTCCCTGGGGTCACAAAGAGTCAGACACAACTGAGCTTAGCACCGAAGCACCACTCACCTCGACTGTTGCCACAGATTCCTGACGTCTCCTTATTCTTGCCTATGCTTCTCTGATTTATGTTTCTCCTTAGCCTGAAGGCTTTTTGTAGTTCTTCATTCCCTTCATCTTAAATTCTGTGCCCTTTTGCCTATCTTCAAGGCCTTGCATGGTTCTCCTGCTAGCCCATCTAGCCTCATGGTACATTCCTCCAGACCCTTCTCCAGTAACCAGGGCAGTCATATTGAATGAAGAAACCATGGTCCCATGTGCCATAGGCTTTACATCTTTTGTTCCTTCAACTTCAAATGCAGTCTTCCCTTTCTTCAACTCATAAACTCCAACTTATTTCTTTAGTGTTTTGTTTTGCTTTTGGTTATTTATTTATTAACTTATGTTGTGAAGCATTTAACCATAAAGAGAAACAGAGACAGTAACATAATAAACAAGGATGTCTCCACCATCTGCTTTTAAAATATTGATATTTTGCCATATTTACCTCAGATGCATGTTTTTCTCAGTTTTTATGAACATTTTCAGACATATAGAAAGGTACAAGAATAATACAAAGAACTCCCATATATTTGTGTGTGTGTGTGTGTGTGTGTGTGTGTGTGTGTGTGTGTATGTGTTCAGTCATGTCTGACTCTGCGATCCCTTGGACAGTAGCCTGTCAGGCTCCTCTGTCCACGGGATTCTCCAAGTAAGAATACTGAAGTGGGTTGCATTCCCCTCTCCAGGAGATCTCCCCGACCCAGAAATCGAACCCAGGTCTCTAAAATTGTAGGCAAATTCTTTACCAGCTGAGCTACCAGGGAAGCCCCCTAGAGTATATTTAATACTGAGTTAAAACAATTGTTAATGTTTTATCATATTATTCTCTCACTCTCATTTCTTCCATTACCACCTCTTTCTCAACACACACACACACACACACACACACAAACAAGAAATATTTAAACTTAAGTTGCAGGCATCATCATGACAATTTATCCCTAAATACTTCCACATACATTTCCTAAGAATAAGGTCAACTCCTATACACCCTCCACATCATTATTGCAACTAGGAAAATAAATGGTTCCCTTACTTCATGTAATGCTCTGCCCATTTAAAAATGGCAATTTTCCCCCAAATGTTCTTTTTATAACAATTTTTATACACAATAGCTAATCAAGTTTCACTCAATACATTTGGTTTGGTTCCCTCAAACTCTTAGCCTAGAATAGTCATCCCTACAACTTATTCTTATGATATTGGCTTTTTAAAGTGATCAGGACAGTTGACTAGAGGCATATCTCATAATCTGGATTTCTCAGAATTTTTCCTCGTGTTTCCATTTAACATCTACCTTTAATATGTATCCTGAAAACTGAAAGTTTTCTTCTTTCCCATCACCCTTTTACATAATGATTTTAATGTACATTGATGCCTGGATCAATGATATCATTTGTGGTTATAGAATGATAATTTTCTAATTCTGTCAGTTAAATTTATTAGTTGCCATTCTGCTGTGAAGAAGAACATTCACTCAACTGGGAATAAATTTCAGTTCCTCATCTAGGGTGATTACTTCATTTTTTCTCTTTAACTAGCAATTTTCAGAATAAATCATCTCTAGTAATGGCAGATGAGTTCATTTTCCCTTTTTTAATTTTGAGAATAATAGGCTAATTATGGGTTTTCCCAGAAACAGACTGTGAGATAAAACTCAAGTACAGGTAGCTACTTGCAAGGTGATTCCAAAACCACTGGCAGAGGGGTAAGAACATGAGACTGAGACAGGGAGAGGAGTAAAATAATCAGGGAGTGTTACTTAGTTATTTTGTTGTTGTTGTTTGGTTGCTAAAGTCGTGTCTGAATCTTTTGCCACCTCATGGACTATAACCCGCCAGGCTCCTCTGTCCATGGGATTTCCCAGGCAAGAGTACTGGAGTGGGTTGCCATTTCTTTCTCTGGGGTACTTAGCTGTTTACCACTGCAATTAACCACTGCAATTAATTAATTATTCCTACTTGCAGAACTCAGAGAGCTAGTGTAGTATATGTGTCTCAGAGTTATCTCATTTGAGGGGTATTTATCCATCATCTTCTGTCAGTCATTCTTTGAAGACTGCTACTAGGGAACATTAATTCCCTGACATCATCATCCAAAAGGGCTTCAACATTCAGAAAAAGCCTCCAGGCAAAGAAATACAGGTGCTGACAGTCGGAAGTCCACTAACTAAGGGGTAGCAGTAGGACACCATCACTTAAGGTTAAGATATTTGATGCTTAAAGTCTCTCAAAATTGACCAATGGGAAAGTTTAAAAAAAAAGTGTAGTTGATTTATAATATTATCTTATTTCAGGTTTACAGTGAAATGATCCAGTCAATACACATATTATTTTTGTAAGATTATTTTCCATTATAGGTTATTATAAGATAGTGAATATTATTATTTGTGTTATACAGTATATCCTGTTGCTTATCTGTTTTCTATATAGTAGTGTGTATATATTAATCCCATACTCCTAATTTATCCCTCCTCTCCCTATCCTCTTTGGTGACCATACATTTGTTTGCTATGTGTGTGAGTCTATTTCTGTTTCTTTCTTTCTTTCTTTTTTATTACTATGCTGGGCTTTTACTGCTGCATGTGAGCTTTCTCTAGTTGCAGTGATGGAGGCTACTCTCTAGTTATGGTACGGACTTCTCATTGCAGTGGCTTCTCTTATTGCAGAGCATAGGTCCTAGAGCATGCGCTCAGTAGCTGTGGTGCACAGGCTTAGTTGCCCTGCAGCATGTGGGCTCTTCCCGGACTAGGATCGAACCAATGTCTCTCGCATTGACAGATGGATTCCTAACCACTGGACCATTAGGTAAGCCCTCTATTTCTGTTCTGTAAGTAGATTTGTGTTTAGATTATACTTATAAGTGATGTCATATAATATTTGTCTTTCTCTGACTTAGGTCCCTTAATATGATAATCTCTAGGTCCATCCATGTTGCTGCAAATGGCATTATTTCATTCTTTGTACAGCTGAGTAATATTCCAGAACAATAGGAACTTTTAAAAACCTGCTTACTTTTGGCGTGCTTCCATCAGCTTTGAGCACTTCCTTACTTTTGCCATGTGATGAACAACAGTCACTTAAAATTTTCCCTGACCCAGACCTGGAATTAACCATTTCTCCAATGAGCTCTGATCCATTTTAGAGGGAAAACGAGATGTGAAAGCTAGAAGTACCCATTGCAACTGGATGTGTAATTGTTTTTTGGCCCTTTTAGTGGCCTCATTTCTCAAGTCCACAGGAGACTTTTCGATCCAAATTTAGCAATAAGAATTTTTGCTTAATTTATTTGACTTGACTTTTATTTTTTTCTTTTCTCTTACACAGAAAATATGGTTTCTAATAGCATTAAGATTTCAAAATCACTATGTAAATACTACTATTAACTGAAGAAAGATTATCATAATTTCTGTATAGTTCTTTCTGTTCTTACTATTATGCCAATAAAGATATACAATCAGAGTACTATGTTCTGTAATCACTTGAAATAATTTTCACTTTCTTTCTTTTTTAGCCATTTTGACACACAGGATCATTTTTTCCCTACTTGTTTGCAATTTTAGGGTTTTTTAAATTCTATTCTTGAATACAGCAGAACATTTACACAGTTCATGCATCAAAACATATGCAAAGACGTACTCAGAGAAATCTGCCTTTTTTTAGTTTCCTGGTTTACCTTTCCAGTGCTCATTTATCTATATGTACTTTTATTTCCCTTTCTTTCTTATCCATATGGCAGCCTGCTATATATACATTATGTGCCTTGCATTTTTCTCTTAACAGTATATCCTGGAAGTTATTCCCTTTCAACTATAGAGCTCTTCCTCATTATTTTCCATAGTTTCATCTCCATGTTGTAGCTGTAACATAGTTTATTTGTACAACCCCTATTGAAGGACATTTGAGTTGATTCCAACCTTTATTATATGTGTGTTTGTGTATTTTGTGTGTATGTTTGTGTGTGATGACCTAGAGGGGTGGAATAGTGGGGTAGGAGGGAGGTTTGAGAGGGAGGGGGTATATATACACACACACACACATATATAGCTGATTCACCTCATTGTACAGAGGAAACGAACACAACATTGTAAAACAATTATATTCCACTAAAAATTGTTTGCATATGAATCTTCATCTTATGGTCCACTTTTGGGGATCTCGATTTGATACACCAACAGTTGAGAAGTTCAAGATATAGAGGTGGAGAAAAGTAGATTAGCTCATTCTCTTTCCACTGAGCAGTCTGTAGGGATTGAGACATCCAAATGTCTTACCCCCAGCACATTCACTCTTGATAGGCCTTGCTCCTTTGTCTTTCTCTCTTACCTTGGGATTGTTCTACTTTGTCCTTTTTTTCCCTTACTTTTGAGATCTCCTTCCTTTTCTTACTTTGCTTAGGCTAATGATGGCTCCTAAGTTCTAGAAACATATGTCCTAATATTTCCCCTTGTTTATATTAACTGGAAGTCTTGTGTACTAACAAAGTTGTGATGAAGTTTTGAGCAAAAAGATAGAAGGATCCAAAGGGTTTCCTTTTAATATGGGGGTTCTGGGTGTCCATGGGGTACCAGGCATTTTAGGACTATGTATTGTAATGTATCTTTGGTATGTTTTCCATATGTGGTAAACTGTTACCTTTTTAAGGGCATAATTTCATTAATTAATAATATTTATTTGACTTTCCTTTTCCTTTAGCTCCTAGTGAAAATACCTAGGGGAATGTTTTTCAAATTGTAGTCTGGGGATCACTGAGATCAAAATTACATACACAGAGAACAGAGGCTGTAAATTTTAGAGTGATGAGTCCTACATTAGATACACTAATCAGACGCTCTAAGGGGTAAGGCCTAGGATTCTGCATTTTAAATAAAATAGCCAGGGAATTATACAGCTTGCAATTCCTGGCCTAGAATTTTAGATCACTCAAGAAACATTTGTCGAAATAAATGGACCTGCTTACTTAAATGATAAATGCAGGAAAAGAAGACTATTGGAACTGTTAGATCGCTACAGATTTGATAAGACTTTTTAAATGATTAAAGAATTCCAGAAGCATCCTATCCCCCTCACTAGTGGAAATTCGAATAGGTAACTTCTGCAACACAAATCAACTTAAAACAAAATTGTTGAAGGAGGCACTGGGCAGTTATGTATAAATAGATGCTACAGCTGAACATTTGGGTCAGCAGTCATTAGTTAATACTCTTTGCCTCAGGTAACTAGTCCTTGGTTATACATTTTCTTTCTGTGGAAAAAAAACAACAACCCTTCATTCTAAATATTAGTTGGAATCTCTTATCTGTTGGTGTTAGAGAATTTTAGTCAGAGCAGGTCCCAGCCAGAGCTCACCAAAATTGATAAGCAATCCTTGGCATTTTTTACTGCATGTTGTAGAGAAGCCTGTTTCCATGGAAACAGACGCCAACTTGCTGAAAACAGAGGAGAGAACTTTAGCATTAATTACTATTTCAATTTGAATTCAATTGATTTCCGAGTAAATCTGGAGACAACTTGGCAGTATTATTGTGAGAGTGCTGTAGGCATGCCCTAGACTATATTAAAACAGCTTAACAAATATAACGAGGTACTGTGGGTTATAAAAGAGAACCAGAGCTCAACTACTGAAGTAAGCACAAGAAAAATATACACCAAAGTCTCAAAAGTCAATTTTGAACTGTGTAGATGAGTGACTTGCTTTTAATGAATCTAAATTTCCTGTGACAAGCCAAGTCATTAGAGTATTGCTTTTATATCCTTCCCACAAACACTAAGGAAGAAAACACAAAAAGTGGCAAAGAAAAAGAAGCCTGACTTTGGACACCTCTACCTTGACTCTGGTGGCTCAATGGTAAAGAATCCCCCTGCCAATACAGGAGATGCAAGTTCAATCCCTGGGTTGGGAAGATTCCCTGGAGAAGGAAATGGCAACCCACTCCAGTATTCTTGCCTGGAAGATTCCATGGACAAAGGAGCCTGGCGGGTTACAGTCTATGGGGTAGAAAAAGAGTTGGACATGACTTAGTGACTAAACAACAAACCTTTGACTCTGCAGTTTGGGGATGAGAATGCTAAAGTTCTTTAAATTATTTCTCTTACTTGGCCATTGCATCACTTAATTTCCTTTACTGGCTTTCTGAGTGTGTACACATGTGTGTGTGTGTGTGTGTGTGTGTGTGTGTGTATGTGTATGTGTGGTGTGCTGTGTACACTGAAGTGTAAGAGATTGCTTACCAATTTTGGTAAGCTCAGGTTTGGGCTTGCTAGGACTAAATTTCTCTAACACCCACAGATATGAGATTCTAATTTCTAGAATAATACCTATATATATTCATGTCTTCCTGTTAAAACTTTGAAAATAAATGCCCTTGAAAGGCCTTATGTACTAGAATATTATTCACCTTGGAAAATAATAGTTGAAATGAATTGGCTCAGAGCTAGAAGTGGATGGAGAATAAATAATTCGTGAGAAGTCAGGATGAGGGGCCCAAAGGAGAGACAAAAGGAAGAACAAAGTTTGCCAAAAGCAAATTTTGTCTATTGAACTGTTTCACTGAGGCTCAACTCAGACTGTAAATAATACATATTAAAAAAAAAAAGAAAAACCTAGGAAACCAAGATGGAGAGAATGTTTGCGATCAGCATTCTGTCAACTGGGACTTTTAGAAAGTCATATTTCTCCCTAGAGAGGTGTGTAAAACGTGTGCATTTCTTTCCCTTTGTTTTCTGGTCTAAAAATGCTTTAATTAGGGGGCTTCTATTCTTGTTTTTATTGAGGTATAGTTGACAAAGTGTCCATTTCTTGATCACAGTTGCAAAGCAGAAGATATTGACAAAGTCAAAAGCCAAATGTTACAAGACAGAAAGCACTATGAGTGAGAATTCTAGAGTAGGACATACCAGAACTAGAGAGACACTGACTAATTATCTGAGTCCACTCTCCAGCTTCTCTTTGTTTTAAACAGCTCATATCTGTGACCTTCCTAGTGCTGTCTTTTGGATTACTGGAGCTGTTTTCTTGGCCTAGAGAGAAAAACTTGGGAGTTCACATACCATTTCAATACCTTCCTGTTGTGGGATTATAAAAGGTCAGATTCCTTTTCTTGGGGTGAGACAAACTTTGAGGTGTAATTAACACCTCCAGAGTTGGCTGCTGGATCAGGCTGGAGGCTGGGACTTTGCCTGAAATCTTGTCTTTGCTTAGCTCTTATCCCTTCTCATCCTATATTTAACTGGCCCCCCAAATGGCCATCATCCTCTCTCACAATGAGTAGGGTTGATCTATGTCAGTGGTCCCCAACTTTTCTGGCACCAGGGACTGGTTTTGTGGAAGACAGTTTTTCCACATACTGGGGGAGGGGGGATGGTTTAGGGATGATTCAAGCACATTACATTTTTTGTGCACTTTATTTCTATTCTTATCATTACATTGTGATATATGATGAAATAATTATACAACTCACTGTAATGTAGAATCAGTGGGAGCCCCGAGCGTGTTTTCCTGAGTTTAAGCAGTAATGCTAGCAATGGGGAGCAGCTGTAAATAAAGATGAAGCTTCATTTGCTCACCCACCTTCTGCTGTGTGACCCGCATTCCTAACAGGCCACAGACTGTTACCCATCAGTGGCCTGACCTATGTAACAAATAGGATATAATAAGGATGATGGTGTGTGACTTCGGAGGCTGGATCATTAAAGTCATTGTAGCTTTCACCTTGCTCTCTTTTGTGTTATCCTCTTTAAGGGAAGCCATTTGTCATGTGAGGCAGACACTCAAATAACTCTAAGGTCCATGTGGCAAAGAACAGAGCCCTTTCACCTTTAGGCAGCACAAACTTGCCATTCCCATGGGTGAGTCATTCAGGAAGTGGTTCGTTCAACCCCAGTCAAACCTTCAGATGGCTGCAGCCCTGGCTCACATCTTTTTTTTTTTTTAATTTTTATTTTATTATTTTTTCCCATTTATTTTTATTAGTTGGAGGCTAATTACTTTACATTATTGTAGTTGTTTTTGCCATACATTGACATGAATCAGCCATGGATTTACATGTGTTCCCCATCCCGATCCCCCCTCCCGCCTCCCTCTCCATCTCATCCCTCTGGGTCTTCCCAGTGCACCCGCCCTGAGCGCTTGTCTCATGCATCCAACCTGGGCTGGTGATCTGTTTCACCCTTGATAGTATACTTGTTTCAATGCTATTCTCTCAGAACATCCCACCCTCACCTTCTCCTCACATCTTGACTGTGTTGAGGAGGAAGAAGTTCTTCTCTACCCTTTGTAGTTTTTCTGGCTTGTCTAAAAATTAAATTGACATGGGAAAGATTAACAGGAGTTGTTGTTCAGTTGCTAAGTCATGTCTGACTCTTGGACTGCAAGAGTCCAAGGACTGTAAGACCCATGGACTGCAGTATGCCAGGCTTCCCTGTCCCTCACCATCTCCTGAAGTTTGCTCAAACTCATGTCCATTGAGTCGGTGATGCCATCCAACCATTTCATCCTCTATCATTACCTTCTCCTCCTGCCTTCAATCTTTTCCCAGCATTGGGGTCTTTTCCAGTGAGTCGGCTGTTTGCATCAGGTGGTCAAAGTATTGGATCTTCAGCTTCAGCATCAGTCCTTCCAATGAATATTGGGTTGGGTTGATTAACAGTAGAGCATCATGCAAAAGTTTCATAATGTGTACAGTATATAAGAGAGAAACCCAGGAAAAATAAGTAACTCCCTCAAATGACTGAAACCCTCACCATGAATATTAATTCAGCTAAAGACAAAAGAGGGTGTTGGGAGTAGTGGTTTGGGATTTCAATGATGAGGCAGGAAATTTGTTTTCTGGGCCATGCAGAGACAATGGTACACAGAGTGGACTTTGATCTCTTAAGAGTTTCCCCCACCACACCATGCCATGTATTTTACAAATATCTCTGATGGTAGCTCTGTTCTGGGAACAGGTTCTCTATCTAATTTTTTTTTTTTTGGGGGATTGGGGAAGGCCAAAGTTTTTTCCTGGGTCTTTCACACCTTGATTATTTTCAGCTTGAAATAATCCACATACCAAATAAATATTTTGGGGTGGCATATTTTGCTCCCCTGCAACTGAAACCTCATGAGAGACCCTGAGCTAAAAAATATCCATCTTAAGTGACTCCTGAATTCCTGCCCCTCAGAACATGTGTGAGATAAAAATTCTTGTTATTTAAAGCCAAGTTTTGAGGTACTTTTTTAATGTAGCAATACAAAATGGATACATACTGT
Organism: Cervus elaphus; assembly: GCF_910594005.1. Taxonomy (NCBI): domain Eukaryota; kingdom Metazoa; phylum Chordata; class Mammalia; order Artiodactyla; family Cervidae; genus Cervus; species Cervus elaphus. The sequence goes on along the minus strand of NC_057848.1, from coordinate 133,185,466 downwards.
TTCCTCCACTCTGTTTTCTCCTGGTGTTCAGTTGCATCTGACTCTTTGTGACCCTGTGGACTGTAGCTGACCAGGCTCTTCTGTCCATGGGATTCTCTAGGCAAGAATACTGGAGTGGCTAGCCATTTCCTCCTCCAGGGGATCTTCGTGACCCAGGGATCGAACCCACATCTCCCACGATGCAGGCAAATTCTTTACTGCTGAGCCACTGGGGAAGCCCATTTTCTCCTGGTACTATCTGCTTAATAAATAACCTGCACCTGAATCTCACTTTAGGATCTGCTTCTGATGAATCTGATTTAAAATATTTGAATTCAAATCCCAGTTCTGACATCTATTAGCTGTGTGACCTTAGGCAAGTCACTAATCCCTCTATTGTGCCTTGATAAAATGTGGATAATGATAGTACTGATCTCTTAGAACTCTGGGAGGATTAAAGGGATCAATGCTTGGAAAGTGCATAGCATAGTGCCTGGCACATAGTTGGAACTCAGCAACGTTAGTAATTTTTATGAGAGTAGCATAGGGTGACACTTGTCAGCTGTGAGGTCTAACCAAATAGAATTTTTTATAGCCTCTGTGGCCCCAGTCATCTATCTTGCTGGCTTTTGACCATATGGAAGTATAAAAAGGTGACTGTAGCTACTTCAGCCCAATTTGGGAAAAAAACAATTCAAGGCACATGGCTCCTTGTGGTAGGTCAATAGTGTCATCTTTATAAATGAAACTCAGACCATTGCATTATTGTGATAAGATCTGCTATTTTACTTGAAATAAACAAACCTTGCTGCTTGATCCATCACTGTTCCCACCACAAAGAAGGCATAGACCTGAAGCAGCTATTTTAACAGCTAAGTGACAGTGTTTTTCTGTTGAAAATTGAAGGCTAGACACTGCCCTCCTCCCGTGGCTTTTAAATCCAGGAAAAAGTGTATAAGGCAATACCCCAATTAACAATCTTTATAAAGAGAGATTCTTTTCTTCTAGTAAGCCTGATTCAAAAAATTATTCATGTAATATTAACATATACATATGAATAGATAGTGGGCAATTGTAATAGACTGCAGAAAAAGATTATCTTGTTCTGACTGATGATATAATGAAGAAAAATCAGAATTCTGCAAGCTGAACAGGGACTAGAAGATGGGAAGATTATAAGATGGAGTCTGAACTTCAGACTCCAGTTAAAGAGAATGAGAAAGAATCCTGCATTAATGAGAGACTAAGGGAAGAGCCTTGGCTTTAAAGCTGCCAGATGAAAGCTTATACTCACAGAGAGTCAGAAAGTTCTCTTTAGTGCCGTTTGGTTCTCCATCATGGCAGAGAGAAAGAGTAGCCCCAATAAGATGTTTCTGTTGTTGTTGTCTGTTTAGTTACTAAGTCATGTCTGACTCTGCGATCCCATATGCTACAGCATACCAGGCTCCCCTGTCCTTCACTGTCTCCTGGAGTTTGCTCTAACTCATGTCCATTGAGTTGGTGATGCTATCATAATAAGATTAAGACGACATTTTCTCCTGAATTTTGCTTTAACTTCTACAGTCTAATTTTTAGTTACTAGCTATGAAGATGGCCCGCCACTCCAGTACTCTTGCCTGGAAAATCCCATGGACGGAGGAGCCTGGTGGGCTGCAGTCCATGGGGTTGCTACGAGTCAGACATGACTGAGTGACTTCACTTTCACTTTTCACTTTCATGCACTGGAGGAGGAAATGGCAACCCACTCCAGTGCTCTTGCCTGGAGAATCCCAGGGATGGGGGAGCCTGGTGGGCTGCTGTCTATGGGGTCACACAGAGTCGGGCACGACTGAAGCGACTTAGCAGCAGCAGCAGCAGCAGCAGCAGCTATGAAGACTTGTTGATTACTTCTTGTGAGACAAAGCACTTGGAGAAGTTGAAGGTGAGAGGTAGAATTAAAAAGCATAGTTGGAGAGAAGGTTCCCAGGGGGCGCTAGTAGTAAAGAATCCTGCCAGTGTAGGAGGATGTAAGAGATGCAGGTTCGATCCCTGGGTTGGGAAGATCCCCTGGAGGAGGTAATGGCACCCCACTCCAGTATTCTTGCCTGGGAAGTTCCATGGACAGAGGAGCCCAGCAGGCTACAGTCCAAGAATCAGACACAACTGTTGAAGAGAAGGCCAAGCACTACAAGGAGTTTTGAGACTTGACCATTTGTGGGTTCATTGTGGTTTTCCCTATTTCCAGGGTATGTTGAGGAATGCTCCCTAAAGTAGGCACTGTTGGTTATAGTGGTTATTCAGAGCCTTTCCTGAGATACCTATGGAATCTGTGATTAAGCCAACACATGAAACTAGCAACTGATGCCAAGAGAGATGTTCCTTTTGGCTCAGTAAATAGCTCTGTTTAACACATGATGGCTGAGCCTGCTAATAGTCAGCAATGATGCACTGGAATTTAAAGAAGGAACTTCTACCGAGAGTAAAGTCACATAGAAAGCTTTCCTGAAGGTCCTTGGTCAGCTCAAGAATTGTTCTTGCATGGCACAGGGAGAAGGAATCTTGAGCAGCTCTGACCTTTTTTTCATCATGATGAATGGACCATCCCTGTGTACATCATTGACTCTCAAACCATTTGTTAAGCTCTTATTAATACAGTACTCCCTTTTCAGTGGGCACAAAGTGAGTTAACTGGGCACTCTTATGAACTGTTGGCAGGAGGATAAATGACTATAGTATTTTGGTAGACAATTTAGGAATATGTATCAAAATTTAAAAAGCATGGCACCAGTTAGGGTCCTGGCACAAAACAGATGGCGCTTCTAAACAGGGTATTGAGAACACGCATGCAGTAAGAACTTAGGGAAACCGACAAGGGCTGGTACAATACCTGAGACCAGCCAGAGGGAGGAACCATTACCACCTTAGGACTGAAGGGGCAGGAGGAGGGAGTGGTTAAGAGAACTTAGAGCTGTATGGAAGGGTACCCTACCTGAGCTGAGACCTTGGTAGAATGATGCAGCCATATTTTGGTAGAAGAATGTACTGGTAGTAGGCGTGCTGGGAGAAACAAATACCTCAAACTCACTCTCTTCTCTTCTTGCAGTCTCTTGTCAGCATCTCCCAGCAGCAAAATTGACCAGAAACGATAGGCAAAGAAGTTCATGCAGTCCATATGAGTCATCCTTCTCAGGCAGGATTATAAAGGATGGAGAGTGAGTCTTCAGGGACAAATAAAACATCTGGCACGTGAATATACCTTTTGACTCAGCAAGCCTATTCTTACAATGCTTTCTAAAGAAATGTTTCAACAGGTTTTCAGAGATAATCAGTATAGCATTTCTTCAGAATAGAGAAAAACTAGAAAGGACCTAAATGCCCACTAATACTAAGGGTACATTCATATTATGGGATACTATGTAGCTATTAGGAAAAATAAGATAGAATCAATATGGGCAGATATGGAAGCATCCAAAAAGTATGGTTGTGTAAAAAAATGTGAAACCAGCAAAAAAACCATAAGCATCAATATATACATATAAATATTTACACACAAACTTGATTGGGGGTGAGCCAGCAAAAAGGAAATTTTGTTTTTCCTAGATATATTTGTATTGTTTGAAATGTCTCATGAACATATTTATATATTACTTGTGTAACTAGATAAACCAATAAGACAGTGCAACTGAATAACTTAGACATAAGTTGTAAATTCCTAGTGGGCAGAAACTAATTCCCTCCTTAATGCCCTTTCTTCCTGTCCTTCTGTCTTTCATGGGGATTGAGAGTCTTGATGTTCAGTTTTAGTTCTGCCCCTTGCCAAGTCAGTGCTCAGAAAACCTGGGGTTTTAGGAAATCTAATTCTCCTTCAGCCTGGTGGCCATAGAATATGCTCACTGGGCTGTCTCCTTTCCCTTTGACCTTTGCTATCTTAGCTAGTTTGAAACCCAACCATGTTTTATTAAGACTTAGGCAAAATGCAGAAAATGCACACTGACCCGTGTCCATGCTGGAGTTGAAATTTTAGACCTTCTGATCTGAGCCTCACATCTTCTCTGTTGCATATTAACCTGTTTCTTCATCTCTTTCCTATTTCCTGATTTCTCAGGTCTTCCCATTTGGCATCCACAGAGTTTGAGTGTTCTAACTTACACCATTACTTGCTGTTGTTTCATCCTGGCATTTTAAAAATCGCACTTCTGGTAATTTCCCCCAGTGGCTAGATGAATAAGCCACTATGTGCTGCCTTAGCTGACAGCCCTGCCTGGTCTGACCTCATTTCCTCCCTGCTCTATGACTTTGACCCCAACTAGGTCCAGAGAAGTCTTTGCATTGGTTTTCTAATGCACTAAGGTGTCTTTGTGTCTGCAGGCCTGTCCTGGACCCAGATAGGCTGGTTAGGGCCTGCCCATCTTGCCTGGCTCCTACTGATGTTCTCTCACCAAAGGACTTCACCTGGCTTCCTATATGTTCAAGTTCTTCTGTCGTACTCTAAATCAAGCAGGCCACCTGGACCTACTTGCCACCAATTCTTAAGTTTCATCATTATCTCAAAATGTGGTTTCATCATTATCTCAAAATGTGGTCCCTAGACCAGCAGTGTCAATATCACCTAATATTTATGAGAAATACAAATTCTTATATATTCTTATATACCCAGGAGTATAGATATCAGAATGCAGTGTACTTACAGTACTTTTCTCACTGATTTACACATCTCTTCAACTTGCATTTATTGAGTATCTACTATACGCTGTGCTGAGTGCTATGGGGAGATAAATAGGAAAAAAATACAGGGCACCCCAGCCTGATTCTGCTGTCTTCAAGGAGCTTCTAAGTTGTTTTGAAAGATGAGACATTTATATGAAAAAAGCAAATGACAATACAATAAAAGACAGTGCGTGCATCCTCAGTCAAGTCCAATTCTTTGTGACCTCATGGACTGTAGTCTGTCAGGCTCCTTTGTCCATGGAATTTCCTAGGCAAGAACACCTGAAATTATAGTGGTTTGCCATTTCCTCCTCCAGGGGATCTTCCCAACCCAGGGATCAAACCCATGTCTCCTGGGGCTCCTGCGTTGGTAGACTGATTCTTTACTTGAGCCACCTGGGAAGCCAAAAGACAATAGTAAAAGCAAAATACAATAAAAGAAGCTCAGAAGACTGAGTGATCCCAGTGGATTGGAATGGTCTTAGGAAAGGTAGGCTGAGGAAGGCTGGTAGGATTCAGACTGTAGTCTGAAGGATATTCCAGCCAAGAGACACACATATGAAATATGCAAGTGTGTTTATGGAATGATGGATAAGCTAGGATTTTCAAAGCAGGAAAACCAGCAACCTTGAGCTCTCAGATCTATCTACGGGGTCACAAACACTGCTAGGAATTCTTTTACTTCCTCACTTATAGTTTGGTTCCTGAGCACTCAAGCCCTTTGCTTGCCAGGTATCCACCCACTGACCAGAGCCAACTGCTTACCTCTCCCTTAGGTCATCTCTGCTGGTAAGATGCATCATCTTCCAATTAGCTTTTTTCCCCTTCCCTTATCTCACTTGGGCTTCCCTGGTGGCTCAAACAGTAAAGAATCCACCTGTAATTCAGGAGACCTGGGTTCAATCCCTGGGTTGGGAAGATCCCCTGGAGAAGGGCATGGCAACCCACTCCAGTATTCTTGCCTGGAGAATTCCACAGACAGAGGAGACTGGTGGACTACAGTCCATAGGGTCACAAAGAGTCAGATATGACTGAGCAACTAACACTTTCACTTCTACTTACTATCTCACCCAGTTATTCTTTGGGATTTATTCATGTTCTTGGAGATTGCACTAGGGAAGGCTCAAGTTCAGTTCTCTTTGCTCCCCCAGTTCAGTTCAGTCACTCAGTTGTGTCCGACTCTTTGCAACCCCATGGACTGCAGCATGCCAGGCTTCCCTGTCCTTCACCAACCTTGGAGCTTGCTCGAACTCATGTTCATCGAGTCAGTGATGCCATCCAACCAACTCATCCTCTGTCATCCTTTTCTCCTCCTGACTTCAATCTTTCCCAGCATCAGGGTCTTTTCCAAGAAGTCAGTTCTTCACATCAGATGGCCAAAGTATTGGAGTTTCAGCTTCAGCATCAACCCTTCCAATGAATATTCAGGACTGATTTCCTTTAGGATGGGCTGGTTTGATCTTTACTCCCCATCTGGCTGCATAATTTGAAGCAGGTGGTATTCCTTGGCTGTCTGCTTCTAGGATTGGAGTGTGTGTGTGTGTTGGGGGTGGTGGTGGTAAACCATAAGTTCCAAAATTTTACACACAGTCCTTCCTTTGGGATCAAGAAATTCCTCCACTCATGGAGCCCCAGGGCCTGCCTAAACACCTCAGGGCTTCCTGAGGTTTGCATGCAAATTAGACCCAAAGAGTGACACCAGATGACACAATTTTTATTGGGGTTTGAGTACTCATAAAAATAAATGCACATAGCATTCAGAACCACCCCCAAGGGACTCATTTTGAATATCTTGTCTTGGAAATAACTAATAGGTATTAGAGGTGAATATTTTAAGAAACTATTTCAAGGAAGGTTGCTTGGGTTGGTTTGCTTTTCCTTTCTCAAGGACGTTGTTGTACTCTGTGTAATTGGAAAATTAGATATGAACAGGGAGAATAAAGAGGATCAATGAGGGCTGTGAAATGCCAGAAGGGCAGAAGGAGGAGCAGCTAATGGCTGGGGTTGTTATATAGGCTTACACTGGGCAAGTGTGGTTTCCTTTCTCAGAAGAGCCAATAAATTAAGCTTCGGAAAGAGAAAACAAGCAGGTGAGGGTGTTTGGGTATTGGGGGCTGCTTTGCAAATATTTTAAGTGCTGTTTTTTTTTAATTCTTTATCCTTTCCAGGCACATCACCTTGGTACTATCATTTATATGGCTTTACCACTGACAAATGAGATCTAGATAGACTGGGCTCCTCTGGTAGAAATGTGCCAGAAACTAGCACTCAGGCTTCCATGAGGACTTTCAACCAGAGAGAACCAAGATCATCTTGGGGCTGGAATCAGAATGAGACCCACTGTGTTCTTAGTCAGCACTGCCCTATGTCCTATAGCAGTCATATTGTGTTGTGCTTCTAATGAATCAGCTTCTATGCAACCAAATATACCTCCTTTCTTTCATTAAAAGAAGAAGCTTCTAAAGAGGGAACCTCAGATGCAGGAGAGCTTCAGCCTGTCAGGCAGTTCGAGAGATGGCTGCAAAATGGGAAGATGAAAAATCGAAGTCAGTTTGGACCTAAGATGACTCATAATGTCATATGCTCTGAGCCACTTCCCAAAGTCATTAATTCTTACACAGAAGTTGTGATTTGTAAAAGATCAATCTCATTTGCCCTGATGGTGTTCACACTCAGTGAAAGAGGAACCAGTGCCCTGACAAATGAAACAAAGGCTTCAGTGAAGTTGAGTTTGGGTTTATTGTGATGATGGGTTTTGAAACTCCATTCAGTTTCAGCCTTGAGGAATCAAAAATTTTAAATCAAAGAAAAAACAATCAGATACAAAATATGATCTCTTATAAACATAACTTTATTTTTATATATTTATCTATTCAAACTGTGAACTTCTCCAGATAGGGGTGTGTGTCATTCATCTCTATAAAGCCAGGCAATAGCCCAGAGTGGGCCACTTAGAAGATTCTCAATAAGAACACTTGTATTGGTTGAATAGTAGTTAAGAATGTCAGGCAGAAAACATGCAGAGCACTTGCAAATGTTTTGGGCTGTCAAGAACCATAGAAAAAGTTCCCAGGATCTACCTGATGCTAGATTGAGCATCTGGGCTAAATCCTTGATCTTGTGAAGGTCGAAATTTTGGGCAGTTGGAAAAAGAATCTAGAGTGGGAGAATTCTGGCAAGTGGAAGTTTAACTTTTCCACAGTCACTCTAAGTGTTGTTTTGCAAGCTTATCACTTTCAGATTTACTGTGGGCTCCTTAGTATATTGACTGGGCTTGTCAATATCTAGAAAGAAAGCTGTTGAACTTACTACTTGTTTACTTCTTGCCTATTCCAAGTGTACTTGAAAGGGTTTATGTAGAGAAAAATGTAAGCAATAATAGGGAAATATCTGATGAGTAAGGAAATGGATAAATGTGTATGTTGAGATAATAGGCTTTAAATTCTTTGAAAGAAGCCATTCTTTTTTTCCCTTGGTTCCAGTCTCAGGAAACAATGCATCACAGGGGATGTTATGTAGGAGTATTAAGTGATAAGTCATGCAGAAGAGTCACAAGGTTATCATTTTTTGATAGTCACCTTTGCTAAAAGTTGAAAGTTTAACTATATTAAAAGCAATAATAGTTTACTGAGAGCTATTCAACAAGAAACAAAAGATTGAAGGCAAAAGGAGAAGGGGGCGGCAGAGGATGAGATGGTTTGACAGCATCATCAATTCAATGGACATGGATTTGAGCAAACTCTGGGAGATAGTGAAAGACAGGGAAGCCTGGAATGCTGAAGTCCATGAGGTTGCAAAGAATTGGACATGACTGAGAAACTGAATGAACATCATCAACAAATTCAGCAAGAAACTAGATGCTGGGTTCTAAAATGTGAGGTGGAACTCCCTGGCAGCTAAGGTTCCCAGACCTGGAATTGAACTTGTCTTGCAGTGAAGTCCAGCTCTGACTTTTACCACCCTGGAGATTTTGTGAAAAATAATTCACAAAAGTCTAAGTTTCCTCAACTAAAACTAGTATAATCATGCATTTCCTAGGGAACTGTGATGTTTAAAGTGAGACAGTTTGTGAAACATTCTTAATATACTGCCTGGCTATATAATTGCTCAAAAATGTCTTTAAAATTTTTCTCTTAATATATCCTGTGTCTCAGTTATTTTGGTTAATATTTAGAATACCCAACATAGAGGAGAAACAGTGTGTCCCAGGAATGTTAACTTGGGACATATTATAATTTAGATCTACTAGATTACATTATGAGCTTCCCAGGTAGCTCAGTGGTAAAGAATCTGCCTCCAATGCAGGAGACCCTGGGTTTGATCCCTGGATCGATTCCTGCCTGAAGAATCCCCTGGACAGAGGAGCCTGGTGGGCTACAGTCCATGGGGTAGCAAAAAAGTCAGACTCGAGTGATCTACTAACACTTCACTTAAGGTTACATTATGTGTTGTTTTAAACTATGTTCTCCAAGCACAAAATCTTTCCTTATGAACAAGGATACTGAAAACAGTTTATAGAAAATACTTTCAAGGTTAATGCATGTGAATCAACACAGTACTTCAGGATATGGCAACACGATTTTTTTTTGGAGGGGGGGCAACAAGTTGCCCATAGTAACAAGTGTCCTTGCATAACACTGGGTAAAAATCTCTTCAAGGTGCTTGTGTGACTGGAAAAACATCAGCAGTGAAAAAAATAGTAGCGTAATATTCTATAAACACCTCTTAGGATAAACCTTATTGACTCCAATGTTTTTTGAAAAGTTTTATTTCATTTTAAAAGAACCAGCCTCAAATTAAAGGCAAACATGTCTATTCTGAGTTGCATTTCATTTTTGTTAAATTGGATTTATTTTCAGCTTTTCTGGTAACCTTGTAAAGAGATCTAATGTCTATTTGTTGTTATGGCCACTGGTTGTGCTCTGTGTCGGTTATCCTACTATATTTCATCCATGCTGCAATGCCATTGATCGCCAGATATGCCATAACTTTATGTAACAGTAAAATACTGCTATTTAAACTATGGCATAAATCTTTCTTATCACCTGGAATTTCTATTGGTACTACCACCTGAAAGAGGTCTTTCAGAGTTATGTGAATATAGATTTTATCATATGTCACAATTGTTCATATATAAAAAGGGAAACATGAGTGAAATAAATTGATTAATGCATTCCTAAAACATTTTCACATTTAGAGAAAGTTTGATTCTTTTGACTCACTTCTTGGCTGAAAAGTTATTGATTGATGTCCATGTTTTTTTCCTTCACATAGTAATATCCTCTGTGCCAACTAGCACATTGATGATGCAAATGTTTTCTAAAAGTGCGATGCTCTATTGTCTTCATAATTTTATTCCAAAGCATTCTACATATTCTATAAGTTTTGATTTCACAATATAATGGCCATGGAAGATTTTCAGACAACAAATGACTCATTATTTTTTTCTTTTAATTAATTTTTATTGGGGTATAGTTGATTTACAATGTTGGATTAGTTTCAAGGGTACAGGAAAGTGATTCAGTTATACATATACATACATCCACGCTTTTATGGATTCTTATCCCGTATAGGTCATTACAGGGTATTGAGTAGAGTTCCCTGTGTTATACAGGAGGTCCTTATTAGTTACATTTTTTTATATTTGTTTGATTTTAAGGTCATTTTATCAAAACACACATATACCCACTACACTGTTGGGATTTTTTTAAATTAACTTTTTATTGAAGGATAATTGCTTTATAGAACTTTGCTGTTTTCTGTCAAACCTCAACATGAACCAGCCATAGGTATACATATATCTTCTCCCTTTTGAAACTCCCTCCTATTTCCCTCCCCATCCCACCCCTCTAGGTTGATACAGAGCCCCTGTTTGAGTTTCCTGAGCCATACAGCAAATTCCTGTTGGCTATCTATTATACATATGGTAACGTAAGTTTCCATGTTACTCTTTCCATACATTTCAACCTCTCATCCCCTCTCCCCTTGTCCATAAGTCTATTCTCTATGTCTGTTTCTCCGTTGTTGCCCTGTAAATAAATTCTTCAGTACCATTTTTCTGGATTCTGTATATATATGTTAGAATATGGTATTTATCTTTCTCTTTCTGACTCACTTCACTCTGTATGATAGATTCATCCACCTCATTAGAATTGACTCAAATGTGTTTGTTTTTGTGGCTGAGTAATATTCCATTGTGTATATATACCACTACTTCTTTATCCATTCATCTGTCAATGGACATCTAGGTTGCTTCCATGTTCTAGCTATTGAAAATAGTGCTTCAATGAACAATGGAATACATGTGTCTCTTTCAACTTTGGTTTCCTCAGGGTATATGCCTAGAAGTGGGATTGCTGGGTCATATGGTGGTCTTATTCCTAGTTTTTAAAGGAATCTCCATACCGTCTTCCATACTGGCTGTATCAATTTACATTCCCATCAACAGTGCAAGAGTGCTCCCTTTTCTCCACACCCTTTCCAGCATTTATTGTTTGTAGACTTTTTGATGAGGGCCATTCTGACCAGTGTGAGGTGATATATCATTGTAGTTTTGATTTGCATTTCTCTAATAATGAGCAATGTTGAGCATCTTTTTTTGTCTTAAAAAAATTTTTTTTTCATTTAGTTATATTAGTTGGAGGCTAATTACTTTACAATATTGTAGTGGTTTTTGCCATACATTGATATGAATCAGCCATGGATTTACATGTGTTCCCCATACTGAGCCCCCCTCCCACCTCCCTCCCCATCCCATCCCTCTGGGTCATCCCAGTGCACCAGCCCTGAGCACTTGTTTCATGCATCCAACCTGGGCTGGTGGTCTGTTTCACAATTGATAATATACATGTTTCAATGTTATTTTCTCAGATCATCTCACCTTCCCCTTCTCCCACAGAGTTCAAAAGACTGTTCTATACATCTGTGTCTCTTTCGCTGTTTCACATATAGGGTTATCATTACCATCTTTCTAAATTCCATATATATCCATTAGTACACTGTATTGGTGTTTTTCTTTCTGGCTTACTTCACTCTGTATGGCTCCAGTTTCATCTACCTCATTAGAACCGATTCAAATGTATTCTTTTTAATGGCTGAGTAATATTCCATTGTGTATATGTACCACAGCTTTCTTATCCATTCGTCTGCTGATGGGCATCTAGGTTGCTTCCATGTCCTGGCTATTATAAACAGTGCTGTGATGAACATTGGGGTACATGTCTCTCTTTCAGTTCTGGTTTCCTCAGTGTGTATGCCCAGGAGTGGGATTGCTGGGTCATATGGCAGTTCTATTTTCCATTTTTTTAAGGAATCTCCACACTCTTCTCCATAGTGGCTGCACTAGTTTGCATTCCCACCAACAGTGTAAGAGGGTTCCCTTTTCTCCACACCCTCTCCAGCATTTATTGCTTGTAGACTTTTGGATAGCAGCCATTCTGACTGGCGTGTAAGGGTACCTCATTGTGGTTTTGATTTGCATTTCTCTAATAATGAGTGATGTTGAGCATCCTTTCATTTGTTTGTTAGCCATCTGTATGTCTTCTGTGGAGACATGTCTGTTTAGGTCTTTTCCCCACTTTTTGTTTGGGTTATTTGATTTTCTGGTATTGAGCTGTATGAGATCCTTGTATATTTTGGAAATTAATCCTTTGTCAGTTGTTTCATTTGTGATTATTTTCTCCCATTCTGAGGGCTGTCTTTTCACCTTGCTTATAGTTTCCTTTGTTGTTCAAAATCTTTTAAGTTAAATCAGGTCTGACTTTTTTACTTTTGTTTTTATTTCCATTACTCTAGGAGGTGGGTCATAGAGGATCTTTCTTTGATTTATGTCATCGAGTGTTCTGCCTATGTTTTCCTCTAAGAGTTTTATAGTTTCTGGTCTTACATTTAGGTCTTTAATTCATTTTGAGTTTATCTTTGTGTATGGTGTTACAAAATGTTCTAATTTCCTTCTTTTACATGTAGTTGTCCAGTTTTCCCAGCACCATTTATTGAAGAGGCTGTTCTTTGCCCCATTATATATTATTGCCTCCTCTGTCAAAAATAAGGTACTTGTAGGTGCATGGGTTTATTTCTGGGCTTTTTATCTTGTTCCATTGGTCTATATTTCTGTTTTTGTGCCAGTGCCATACTGTCTTGATAACTGTAGCTTTGTAGTATAACCTGAAGTCAGGAAGCTTGATTCCTCCAATTCCATTCTTCTTTCTCAAGACTGCTTTGGCTATTTGGGATCTTTTGTGTTTCCATATGAATTGTAAAATTTTTTGTTCTAGTTCTGTTAAAAATGCCATTGGAAATTTGATAAGGATTGCATTAAATCTGTAGATCGTGTTTGGTAGTATAATCATTCTCACAATATTGATTCTTCCTACCCAGGAACATGGAATATCTCTCCATCTGTTTATGTCATCTTTGGTTTCTTTCATTAGTATCTTATAATTTTCGGTGTACAGTTCTTTTGTCTCCTTAGGTAAGTCTATTCCTAGATATTTAATTCTTTTTGTTGCAATGGTGAAAGGGATTGATTTCTTCATTGCTCTCTCTGATTTGTCATTGTTAGTATATAGAAACACAAGTGTATTCTGTGTATTGATTTTGTATCCTGCAACTTTGCTAAACTCACTGATTAGCTCTAGTAATTTTCTGATACTGTCTTTAGGGTTTTCTATGTACAGTATCATGTCATCTGCAAACAGTGAGAGCTTTACTTCTTTTATGAACTGGATTCAATTTATTTCTTTTTCTTCTCTGATTGCTGAGGCTAGGACTTCCAGAACTATGTTGAATGATAGTGGTGAAAGTGGACAGCCTTGTCATATTCCTGATCTTAGGGGGGATAATTTTAGTTTTTCACCATTGAGAATAATGTTTGCTGTGGGTTTATCATATATGGCCTTTACTATGTTGAGGTAGGTTCCTTCTATGCCCATTTTTTGAAGAGTTTTAATCATAAATAGGTGCTGGATTTTGTCAAAGGCTTTTTGTGCATCTATTGAGATGATCATACGGTTTTTACCTTTCAATTTGTTGATATGGTGTATCACATTGATTTATTTCCATATATTGAAGAATCCTTGCATCCCTGGAATAAACCCAACTTGATCATGGTGTATGAGCTTTTTGATGTGTTGCTGAATTCTATTTGCTAAAATTTTGTTGAGGATTTTTGCATCTATGTTCATCAGTATATTGGCCTGTAGTTTTCTTTCTTGTGTGTTGTCTTTGTCTGGTTTTGGTATCAGGGTGATGGTGGCCTTGGAGAATGAGTTTGGAAGTGTGCCTTCCTCTGCAATTTTTGGAAAGAGTTTTAGAAGGATAGGCATTAGCTCTTCTCTAAATGTCTGATAGAATTCTCCTGTGAAGCCATCTGGTCCTGGGCTTTTGTTTTTTGGGAGATTTTTGATCACAGCTTCAATTTCAGTGCTTGTAATTGGGTTGTTCATAATTTCTATCTTCCTGGTTCAGTCTTGGAAGAGTGAACTTTTCTAAGAATATATCCATTTCTTTCAGGTTATCTATTTTATTGCCATGTAGTTTTTCGTTATAGTCTCTTATAATCCTTTGTATTTCTGCATTGCCTGTTGTAACCTCTCCTTTTTCATTTCTAATTTTGTTGATTTGATTCTTCTCTCTTTTTTTTCTTGATGAGTCTGGCTAAGGGTTTGTGAATTTTGTTTTCTTCTCAAAGAATCAGCTTTTAGTTTTATTAATCTTTACTATTGTTTCTTTCATTTCTTTTTCTTCTATTTCTGCTCAGATCTTTATGATTTCTTTCCTTCTACTAATTTTTTTCTTCTTATTTTCCCAGTTGCTTTAGGTGTAAAGTTAGGTTCTCTATTCAATGTTTTTCTTGTTTCTTGAGGTAGGATTGTATTGCTATAAACTTCCCTCTTAGAACTGCTTTTGCTGCATCCTTTTGGGCTCCAAAATCACTGCAGATGGTGATTGCAGCCCTGAAATTAAAAGACGCTTACTCCTTGGAAGGAGAGTTATGACCAACCTAGATAGCATATTAAAAAGCAGAGACATTACTTTGCCAACAAAGGTCCGTCTAGTCAAGGCTATGGTTTTTCCAGTGGTCATATATGGATGTGAGAGCTGGACTGTGAAGAAAGCTGAGTGCCAAAAAATTGATGCTTTTGAACTGTGGTGTTGGAGAAGACTCTTGAGAGTCCCCTGGACTGCAAGGAGATCCAACCAGTCCATCCTAAAGCAGATCAGTCCTGGGTGTTCATTGGAAGGACTGATGCTGAAGCTGAAACTCCAGTACTTTGGCCACCTCATGCGGAGTTGACTCATTGGAAAAGACCCTGATGCTGGGAGGGATTGGGGGCAGGAGGAGAAGGGGACGACAGAGGATGAGATGGATGGATGGCATCACCGACTCGATGGGCATGAGTTTGAGTAAACTCCGGGAGTTTGTGATGGACCGGGAGGCCTGGCGTGCTGTGATTCATGGGGTCGCAAAGAGTCAGACACGACTAAGTGACTGAACTGACTGACTGACTGACTGACTGATAGGTTTTGAGTTGTGTGTTCATTGTCATTTGTTTCTAGAAATTTTTTTTATTTCCCTTTTGATTTCTTCAGTAACCTGTTGGTTATTTAGAAACATGTTGTTTACTCTCCATGTGCTTGTGTTTCTTACAGTTTTTTTTTTCTTGTAATTGATATATAGACTCATAGTGTTGTAGTCAGAGAAGATGCTTGGTACAATTTCTATTTTCTTAAATTTACTGAGGCTTGATATGTGACCCAAGATGTGCTATCTTGGAGAATGTTTCATGTGCACTTGAGAAGAAAGTGTATTCTTCTGCATTTGGGTGGAATGTACTGAAGATATCAATGAGATCTGTCTCATCTAATGCATTGTTTAAGATTTGTGTTTCCTTATTAATTTTCTGTTTTGATGATCTCTGCATTGGTGTGAGTGGGGTTTTAAAGTCTCTTACTATTATTGTGTTACTGTCAATTTCTCCTTTTATGTCTATAGTGTTTGTACTATGCATTGAGGTGCTCCTATGTTGGATGTATAGATATTTACAATTGTTATGTCTTCCTCTTGGATTGATGCATTGATCATTATGTAGTGTCCTTCCTTATCTCTTGTAATCTCCCTTATTTTAAAGTCTATTTTGTCTGATATGAGGATTGCTACTCCAGCTTTCTTTTGCTTGCCATTTGCATGGAATGTATTTTTTCCATCCTCTCACTTTCAGTCTATATGTGTCTTGAGGTCTGAAGTGGGTTTCTTGTAGACAGCATATATATGGGTCTTGGTTTTGTATCCATTCAGCCAGTCTGTGTCTTTTGGCTGGAGCATTTAATCCATTTACATTTAAAGTAATTATTGATATATATGTCCCTTTTGCCATTTTCTAATTGTTTGGGGTTGATTTTGTAGATCTTTTTTCTTCTCTTGTATTTCTTGACCATATATGTCAGCTTAACATTTGTTGTAAAGCTGGTTTGGTGGTACTGAATTCTCTTAACTTTTGCTTGTCTAAAAAGCATTTTATTTCTCCATCAATTTTGAATGTGATCCTTCCTGGGTACAGTAATCTTGGTCGTAGATTTTCCCCTTTCAGCACTTTAAATATATCCTGCCATTCCCTTCTGGCCTGAAGCGTTTCTGCTGAAAGATCAGCTGTTAAGCCTATGGGGTTTCCCTTGTGTGTTACTTATTGCTTCTCCCTTTTTGCTTTTAATATTCTTTTTTTGTGTTTAGTCTTTGTTAGTTTGATTAGTATGTATCCTGGCATGTATCTCCTTGGGTTTATGCTGTAAGGGACTCTTCGTGCCTCTTGCACTTGATTGGCTATGTCCTTTTCCATGTTGAGGAAATTTTCAACTACAATCTCTTTAAAATTTTTCTCATAACCTTTCTTGTTCTTGGACCCCTATAATTAAAATGTCGGTGTGTTTGATATGGTCCCACAGGTCTTTGAGACTATCCTCAGCTCTTTTCATTCTTTTTACTTCATTCTGCTCTTCAGAAGTTATTTTCACTATTTTATCTCTAGCTCACTGATTCGTTCTTCTGCTTCAGATATTCTGCTATTGATTCCTTCTAGAGTATTTTTAGTTTCAGTAATTGTGCTGTTTGTCTCTGTATGCTTATTATTTAATTCTTCTAGGTTTTTGTTAATTGATTCTTGCATTTTCTCTATTTTGTTTTCAAGGTTTTTGATCATCTTTACTATCATTATTCTGAATTCTTTTCCAGGTAATTTTCTTATTTCCTCTTCACTTATTTGGACTGCTGTGTTTCTAGTTTGTTCCTTCATTTGTGCAGTATTTCTCTGCCTTTTCATTTTTTTAAAAAGTTATTGTGTTTGAGGTCTCCTTTTCCCAGGCTTCAAGGAAAGTTGAATTCTTTTCTTGAAGAAGTTTGAATTCTTTTTTTCCTTTTGGCTTCTGCCCTCCTAAGGTTGGTCCAGTGGTTTGTGTGAGCTTCATATAGGTTGAGATTTGTGTTGAGTTTTTGTTTGTTTGTTTGTTCGTTTTTCCTCAGATGGGCAAGGCTGAGTGAGGTGGTACTCCTGTCTGCTGATGACTGGCTTTGTATTTTTGTTCTGTTTGTTGTTTCGATGAGGTGTTCTGCACAGGGTGCTACTGGTGGTTGGGTGATACCATGTCTTATATTCAAGTGGTTTCCTTGGTGTGAGTTCTCACTATTTGATACTCCCTAGGGTTAGTTCTCTGGTAGTCTAGGGTCTTGGAGTCAGTGCTTCCACTCCAAGGGCTCAGGGTTTGATCTCTGGTCAGGAATGAAGATTCCACAAGTGCTTTGTTATGGCATTAAGTGAGAGTAAAATATCCAAAAATGAGAAACCAAAGATGAACCCCAGACAAATGGCAGTTATAAGATCAGGCAAATATTAATTAAAATAATGGAATATACACACATACATTTACACCCATGAGCAAAGTGAAAACAGTCCAACAAAAATAAAGTACAGTAGATTGATCCAGCAAACAGAAAATCAAAAACCATATTTACCAGTTAAGAAGAAAACTAACTTAAGCACAAACTGGAAAGCAAAACTAAAGCAAGGTGCCAAGTGGGAAATAAAGCAGTGAAAACAAAACTAACAAATATGTTGAGAGGAAAGGAAAGAAAGAAAAGAAAGAATAGAAATGCAAATTTAAATAGAGGTAGATGAAGAAGATTTATATACATTAAAGTTTAACTGCAAGGGGAAAAGAACAGTAGGAAAGGCAAAGAAATAAATATAGGAAAATATACTGGGTTTAAAAAAATTAAAAATTAAAGTTATGAAAAAGAGAAAAGAGAAAAAAAGGAAGAAGAAAGAAAAAAAGGGAAAAAAGGAAAACTCCACAGAATTGCAAAAGCCCAATGTAGAGGCAGAGGTCGATAACAACAATAGAAAATGTGACTGAATATACATATATAAATATGTATATATACATCCATAAGCAAAATCAAAACAACCCAATAAAAATTAAGTATAATAGATTGACCCAGCCAACAAGAGAAAGCAAAAATTATATCTACCAGAACAAAACTAATTAAAGCACAAACTGGAAAACATAATTAAAGCAAGGTGCCAATTGGGGAATAAAGCAAAGAAAAAAAACTAATGCTGAGAGGAAAGGAGAGAAAGAAAAGAAAGAAAGAATAGATATGCAAAGTTAAACAGAGGTAGATAAAGAAGATTTGTATGTGTTGAAGATTAACTGCAAGGGGAAAAGAACAGTAGCAAAAGCAGACAAAGGAATAAATGTAGAAAAATAATAATAGATTAAAAAAATAAAAATTAAAATTTTAAAAAGAGAAAGGAAAAAAGAGAGGAAAACTCCACAGAACTGTAAAATCCGAAAATAGAGACAGAAGTTTATGACAACAATAAAAAATGTGACTGAGGGAAAAGGAAAAAAAAAACCTCTAAAGCTTAATTGGATTTCTTAGTGACAATAACATCGACAACTACAACAGAGGGGGAAAAAAGGAAAAAAAAAAATCAAAAAGAATCTACAGAACAAGTTAAGAAACAAGAATAAAAAATGTTTTTCTTGAGTCACTGCTGTCAGAGTCCTTTCCCACGCTGGGAATCACAGTCCACCTTACCTCCCTAGGATGCCCTCCAATACTGTACTGATCTCTGAACCTGCTGTGCGGGCTGCTCAGATTCTAATCTGGTCCTACTCCTGTATGTTCTTGCCTCCAATGTCTACAGCTATGAGAGCTAGTGCATTTTCTTTTGTGGGAGCTCTCAATGGCCTTTTATATATTCTGTAAACACAGAGTCTGCCTAGTCGATCATGTGGATTTAATCTGCAGCTTGTACAGCTGGTGGGAAGGTTTTTGGATCCTCTTCCTTAGCCACACTGCCCCTGGGTTTTAATTGTGGTTTTATTTCCACCTCTACCTGTGGGTCATCCATTGGGGTTTAGCTCCTGAAGCTGCCCTGTAGGGCTTGTGTGTGCCCCAGTGAGGGCCAAGTGTGGTGGTGGTGCAGCTGCTTGGGTCGTAGGGGTTCTGGCAGCACCAGGTACTCAGGGGTGTTGGCGGCTAGGGCTGCAGGAAATATAGTGCTCTAGAAGGGTATAGCAACCAGTATTGGCCAATACAGTCCAGTATTCTTGCCTGGAGAACCCCCTCTCTGACAGAGAAGCCGGCAGGCCACAGTCTACAGGGTCACAAAGAGTCAGATAGGACCGAAGTGACCCTGTGCACATAAACACAAGCCTTTTTTTTTTTTTTTGGTGTGGCAGCTCTGCCCCAATGAGAGTTGAGCGTGAAGGTGGTGCAGCTGCTTGGCTTGCAGGGACCCTGGCAGCGCCAAGTGTTCAGGGACACAAACTGCCTCAGCGGCAGGAGTTATGGCCCTATCAGAGATTTGTTTTTAAGCCGCTTGTAGCTGGCAATCAGAAAGTTTCTTTGGCCAGTCTTTCTCCATAGCTCTGCCCGTTCAGGCACTTAGAAGGATCCCTTGCCTGGGATCCTTCTCTGTTGGTCGGCACATCAAGCATATAAAGAGGCCCGCCTGACTGGGGTTCTACTCTGTAGATCGGTGCATCAGTCACTTAAAGGAGCACCCTGGGTGGGGTCCTACTCTGTAGTGCAGTGCGACAGGCGTTTGATGGTCCAGCCTCTCTATTGTTCAGCTGCTGATGCTGGTGTGTGGAGAGAGAGAAGCTATGGCGATGGCTCCACCCCTACGCGTGACTCAGCAGTGTTGCCTTGCTTCCATGCCTGCCTTGCTTTCCTCCACAGGCATTTCCCACCATGATCTGCTCCCTTCCATCCCCTCGATCTGTCCCTCCACAGTCAACAGCAGCCCTCGCACCTGGATTGCCCCACAATCCCTAAATTCCAGCTCCCAGCTGCTGCCCCTTCCAGGAGACTGGCATTCCTGCCTGTCTTATGTATGGCTGCAGGAAGGACTGTCTGATTCTCATTCCATTTAGGTGCCACAGATCAGCTGTTTCACTTTCAGCCTTAAATGTTCCTCCTTTGACTCAGACAATTGCCCCACTGTGGGGATCGGACCCCTGCTTCAGTTCCCCCACCCGCGAAGGGTAGGTCCAGTCCTACTAACACTCCTGTTTTCCCCCCTAGTTCCTTCATCCTACCAAGTTTTGTGTGGTTCTACATATTCTTTTTGACTGGTCAGGTCCTCCCATCTGTTCTCAGCTGGTGTTCTGCATGCACTTCTGTGTCTGAAGGTGTATTCCTGATGTATTCATGGAGAGAGATGTACTACATATCCAGCTAGTCTTCCACCATCTTGTTCTCCCCAACTGTTGGGACTTTTATTGACATATCCACAAACAGGTAATGCTTGCCACCTGGTTTTCTGCATTCAGGTGGTTTTCCAGATTTATTTATAGATAAGAATTTGTTACTTTTATAATTTAATTATGTTGATATTTTGCTCACTGTCTTTGGCACAGGAGAGGCAAATGTACTATACTATTTTTAGAGGAATCCCGACAAGCGTGATTTTGTAAGCTTATATAAGAAATTTTAAGAGTTCTATCTAGCTTCATCTGTTGAGAAGTCATCATTACAAATACTTATTGAGCACCTAGTATGTGTCAGATACATTCTTCTAAAATTCCAATTGTGAGCGAAAATAGACGTAGACCCTCCTTTCATCAAGTTTATAATCTGGTGATTTCAAGTTCTACCCCTAATGTTTTCTTAAATTTATCAGCCAAGACCTCTTTGTTGAATTCCAAAGTTGTGTTTCCAGCTATCTACTCAATATTTCCACTTGAATATCACCTCATGGTCAATATGTCCAAGACTAAACTTATTAGCCTGAGTTTATGGTCACTCCTCACTATTTTCCAACAAAGAAAAGTAGATGTAACTCTTTCTCTTCCAGACTTTCCTACTTCAGTAAAATTTACCTTTATCAATATAGTGTCACAAAGAAGAAACAGCTAGGTAGAGATGATATCTCTCTTTTCTCAAGCCAGCTTCTTATTTATCACCAAGTCTTATTGATTGTACCTCTTGACATGTCATAGCTGTGTCCACGTCTCTCCACCACCTACTGCCACAAGCCAAACATTTGTCATATTTCATTTGAACTGCTACAGAAGCTTACAAATTAGTCTCCAGACATCAATGCTGAACACCCCCCCAATCCATATTTAAATGTGATCATGTATTTTTTAAATTTATTATTCTATCCTGAGCGTCTAGAAGACTGGCAATAGAAGCACTGTATTTACTGAAAACATAAACAAACATCTCCTATTAGATATTAAAAATCAATATCTTTGACATGGTCTATATGACACTGCATCACTTTTTCCTGCTTAATGCTCCAGTATCATCTTTCATCAGTGTCCTTCCCAGAGGCTTATTACTCTTGGTAACCCACAGAGTAACTCATGACCACCAAACTGGGCTTCTTTAAGCTTCTTCAATCCTTCTCTCTCTTGCCAAAGGGTATTAAAAAATTATTTAGCTACACTGAGTGTTGGTTGCAGCACCTGGGATCTTCGATCTTCATTGTGGCAAGCAGTATCTTTTAGTTGCATGTGGGATCCTTAGTTGTGGCATGTGGGGTCTAGTTCCTTGACCAGGGATAAAACCCAAGCCTCATGCATTGGGAGCATGCAGTCTTAGCCACTATACCTCCAGGGAAGTCCCTCACTGAAGAGTCTTTGTGCACACTGTCTCCTTAGTCTGAATTTGTAGTCCTCCTCCACTTAATGAGTTCTTACCACTTCCTTCAACTTTTATCTTACTTTTAAAAATTTTGTTTTCATTTTATTTTTGGCTGTGCTGGGTCTTCATTTCTTTGTGCAGGCTTTCTTTAGTTGTGGCTAGTGGGGGCTACTCTTCATTGTGGTATTCAGGCTTCTCATTGCAGTGACTTCTCTCGCTTCGGAGCACAGGCTTTATGGTGCACAAGTTTCAGTACGTAGCACATGGGCATAGTCATTGCAGCTCGTGGGCTTGGTTGCTCTGCAGCATGTGGAATCCTCCTGGACCAGGGATTGAACCTGTGTCCCCTGCATTGGCAGGCCGATTCTTATCCACTGCCTCCCGGGGAAGTCCCTTCTTTCAACTTTGCCTCCTAAAGAAAGCCCACCCTCTGAGAGAGACTCACACCCTTTTCTTTCATAACATTTTTTCTCCATTTGTAATTATGTATTCACTTCAGCATAATCAGTGGACTAATGTTTATTTCGTTATTGAAATGAACAGCTCTACTAGAACTGGGGATATCTTCACTTGCTCCCTATCACTTAGCACCATGCCTGGCTTATAACTGAAATACTATAAATGTTTACTAAATGAGGCAAATAACTTTCTTGAGAAACTAATTAATTATTAATTACAACTAAGTGTATGATTATTTTATAAAACCTCTAAATGTCATTGCAAATAAGTTGGGCCCAGTTATGGTATTCTTTACCTTTGCATCATTTCTTTTCTTCAGTAGAGTCTGTGTGTGTTAGTCACTCAGTCGTTTCTGACTCTTTGTGACCCCATGGACTGTAGCCCACCAGGCTCCTCTGTTCATGGAATTCTCCAGGCAAGAATATTGGAGTGGGTAGCCATTTCCTTCTCCAGGGAATCTTTCTGACCCAGGGATCAAACCCTGGTCTCCTGCATTACAGGCAGATTCCTTACCATCTGTGATACCAGGGGAGCCCACAGTTGAGTGTAATCTACTATAGAAGTTGTTGTTTTTAATTGAGCTGTTTATGACCATGGGGAAGACAGTAAAGAAAGTATTCATTTAGAATACTAGCCATAGAGAGACAGAATCCTGACTTCTTCTGTGTTTATAGAGTTAAAACTTAAGAAGTTTGTCACTTATAACTGTCATCAGGTAGCAAAACACTTCTATTTTGCATTTTGGGACCTAAGAGAAAACAAACCAAGTAAAAGCAAACAGAGGCAGCCATGAAGTTGAAGGGCTTGATTTTTCACTCTGCCAACTGTCTGAAGGGGGAATTATTTAATTCAGCCAGTGAGTCAACAAATCAGTCTAATTCTCTAAATCTGGTTATTTTCCTTTGCAAAATGTATTTGTTCTCTCTACCACAAAAGCATATTTGCAGAAGGCGTTGACTATGAAATTCTTTTTGCCACAGTTATTGAAAAAGAACATACAGAGCCCATAATAATTAGACAATTGATGTTTTCAAAATAAGATTAAGGTTTTCATTCCCATTCAAAGTCATCCTTTGTCAACTGAGCTATGAAAACTCTCTATACCCAAAAACTGAATTTAAGAACTTGTAGAATTTCTCTAACATAGATCCTGAAAATTTAGGATATTTTACTCATTCACAGATATGTTCTTACTGAAAATATTTGGAATTATTAAATACTATTTTGACCATATTTCATAATTACAAGTGCCAACTATTTTTTCAACCCTCTATGTGTACTAAATTAAGAAAAAAATTTAAGACAGGAAAAAAGATGCATTTTTCTTCGTGGGCATTGCAGATAACCAATATGCTTATGCTATGCAACAAGTATTTCCATGTCACTTTACAGTCTATGACATGTACTGCTTAATGTGACTCTCAGAATAATCCTATGAAGATATTCCCAGATGGCTAAGCTGAGGATTATAGATTACAAAGCTAGTATTTCAGCCATATCTTCAGATTTCAAGTCTTATGCTTTTTTTGCTCTACTCCAGAGAAACTATGGTGTTGGAGAAGGCTCTTGAGCATCCCTTGGACTGCAAGAAGATCCAACCAGTCCATCCTAAAGGAGATCAGTCCTGGGTGTTCATTGGAAGGACTGATGTTGTAGCTGAAACTCCAATACTTTGGCCACCTGATGCGAAGAGCTGACTCATTGGAAAAGACCCTGATGCTGGGGAAGATTGAGGGCAGGAAGAGAAGGGGACGACAGAGGATGAGATGGTTCAATGGCATCACCGACTCGATGGACATGGGTTTGGGTAGACTCCGGGAGTTGGCGATGGACAGGGAGGCCTGGCGTGCTGCGGTTCATGGGGTCGCAAAGAGTCGGACACGACTGAGCGACTGAACTGAACTGAAAGAAACTTTATTTTTCAAAAACTTTTACTAACTTTATTACTAATGGAATAAATTCAGTGCCCTTTTGCATAGCTTTCTAGGGCTTTATGCTTTGAAAAGTAGATTGAGTAGGAATGAATTACAGTGTGTTATTTGTAAACAGGATAGTCATGGGCATGATCAATTAGTTATTTCTATAAAGTGAAGTCAGTTTAAAAAAGCACTATGTTATATATCTTAATTTCTTACTCCACCAAATACAGAGTTAGAAAACAGAGTTACAAAACTGCTAAGCATAGATGCTGAAAAGATTGTCTCTGGAAAAAAATTCCTTGCTTTCTTGGAGAAAGTGGAAGGTATAAAAGTAAGTATTTTCTACTGATGGAAGCCTGCTACTTCATTCTATGATGGTTATTTGGAAACATTTATTTTAACAGAATGGGGATTATAACCATTTTCATGTGTCAACAGAGTTTTAAGAGTCAGCCTCTTAAATTCTACTGTGAAGTCTTCTGGAGGTTGAGCCCTGCCTTTAGACTCTTCAGGGTCCGCTGAAACTTTAACTGCTGAAAACTTTAAAGATATTGCCTCATCCAGAAATGCCACAGAGGGCTTGCTGTGTTAGCTTAACTCATGGTGTGTGTGTGTGTGTGTGTGTGTAAATCCCATCTTTTGCACTCTACTAACACAACACTGTGTTCAACAATAAGCAAGATATTTTTGAATTGTCTAAACAGTCATGGTAGATAGTACTGAGTCATTCACCTTCTTCTGTCCTGTTCAACAGTCTGGTTTACCTTTAAATACTGAAGAGAACATTTTAATAAGAAGGAAAATTTTCTAGTGAGTTGGAAAAAATCAATTGATTAAATTCAAGCCTGTCATTTTTAAAAGTGGAATCTGTCTGACACAACAGCTGGGACTTAATTCAGAGGAGATAACACAGTACCTTGTGTCTAAAGTTCTTTTATGAAAAAAAAAATTGCTACTTCCTTCATTACTATGCCTTGACTCCTGTTCCAAGGTAATAGAAAAAGAACAGTGTAAGGTAAGGTCAGTTAATATAGCTTTGGGAAATGTAGAAATGAATGAGGTCTCTTTCCGTTTGCTACACTGGAAGTATCTAAGAAGAACTCCTACCAGAAGTACTGTGATCTGGGTTTGAGTCCTGTTTCCTCCATGAATGGTTGTGAAATTGCTTCACCCATGGGAAGAAGGGGTTGTTTGGTTGATGCAGCGTGGTCTTTGACTCTAACATCCTCTGCTCTGTGATGTGTTCCTTTAATTCTAGTAAGGCTCTCTCTAAGAATTTAATAAAGGAATCTCCTGGCTTTCTGGGTCCCTGCACAAGTGGGTAAAACATGGAAGAGAAGAAATATAAAATTACAACTTGGGATGTAAGATCCTACCACCCACCCTCTCATCTGTATCTCTATGGGATTCTCTGATCAAGCTTCCTCCAGGACGCAGTAGAGTTTCAGGCCCAGGTCTGCCTCCACACTTCTAAGGGAAACAAGCAGCAGCTTTAAGTTTAGGATCGAGGGGAGAGAGGGCATAATGGTGGTCAGAGGAGGCAGGTGTTTATATCAGACAGTAGGTCTGCTCCAAGACAGAGCTCATGATTTGCAATGAAGGTAAAGCAGACCTTGAGTTGGTCAAGAATGAGAAATATCCTTGTGCTCGCAGTCATAATTACCAAATACGGCATAACTACTATGTGCTGGGACTACACTAAAATGCTTTAATTAACTTATTGAGTTCCGTCTATAACCCTGTGAGTTAAGTATTATTAATAACACATGATGAAACTGAGGTTAGCAGTGACTAAATACAGACCTTGCTGCTGCTGCTGCTTAGTTGTTTCTGACTCTGTGTGACCCTATGGACTGTAGCCAGCCAGGCTCCTCTGTCCATGGGATTCTCCAGGCAAGAATACTGGAGTGGGTTGCCGTGCCCTCCTTCAGGGGATCTTGCCAACCAGGGGTCAAACCCAGATCTCCTGCACTGCAGGCAGATTCTTTACCATTGAGCCACCAGGGAAGCCCATAGAACCTTGCCTAATGTCTTGTAACTAGTAAGTGGTAGAAACAGGATTTAAATTCTGGTATGACTATATTGTTAACCACTCTACCTTATACTTGTCTTCCATAGCCATGATCTGATTTTTTCCCCCTTTATTCGAAATTATCATGATAACAGATGTTGCTTAAAACAAATGGGATTTGGAAATAATTCATCAGGAACTTTTTTTGCCATGGTAGATATGCAAATATTGGAAGAGTCTGCAGAGTGTGTGTATAAACGTGGATATGAGCAGAGACTGTGGGATCCCCCAGTACTGGGCTGGCAGGACCCACCAGCATTATGCCACTAAATTCTGATTACTATGATTCACCCAGAAGCTCTGAGTTCTTTCCATTAATTCATTTATTTGCTTATTTATTTATTCACATATTTATCCATTCACCTATTCAATAAATATTTATTGAGGGCCTCCTAGGCACCAGACTAGGTGTTGAGAATATATCAGTAACCAAAATATATCACATATATAACCAAATATATCACATACCCCCTCACTCATTGGGCCCAAATTCTAGTACAGGAAGACATAAGCAAAATAAGGGATGTATTTGAAAACAAAAGGTGCTATTGAGAAAAAAAAATACGAAAGTGTTGAAAAGGTGTTGCAATTTTTTAAAAATTAATTTATATTTTTAATTGGAGGCTAATAACTTTACAATATTGTGGTGGTTTTTGCCATACATTGACATGAATCAACCACAGATGTACATATGTCAACTATCCCAAACCCGCCTCCCACCTCCCTCCCCATCCCATCCCTCTGACTTGTCCCAGTCCATCGGCTTTGAGTGCCCTGTTTCATGCATCAAACTTGGACAGGTCATCTATTTCACATATGGTAATATACATGTTTCAATTCTATTCTTTCAAATCATGCCACCCTTGACTCCTCCCACAGAGTCCAAAAGTCTGTTCTTTATATCTGTGTCTCTTTTGCTGTCTCACATATAGGGTCATCGTTACCATCTTTCTAAATTCCATATATATGTGTTAATATACTGTATTGGTGTTTCTCTTTATGACTTACTTCACTCTGTATAATAGGCTCCAGTTTCATCCACCTCATTAGAACTGATTCAAATCCAGTCTTTTAAATAGCTGTGTAATATTCCATCATGTATACATACCACAACTTATCCATTCACCTGCCACTGGACATCTAGGCTGCTTCCATGTCCTAACTAATGTAAACAATGCTGCAGTTAACATTGGGGTACACGTGTCTCTTTCAATTCTGGTTTCCTCGGTGTGTATGCCCAGTGTGTATTGCTGGGTCGTATGGCAGTTCTATTTCCAGTCTTTTAAGGAATCTCTACACTGTTCTCCACAGTGCCTGTACTAGTTTGCATTCCCACCAACAGTGTAAGAAGGTTCTCTTTTATCCACACCCTCTCCAGCATTTATTGTTTGTAGACTTTTTGATAGAAGCCATTCTGACAGGCATGAGATGGTACCTCATTGTGGTTTTGATTTGCATTTCTCTGGTAATGAGTGATGTTGAGCATCTTTTCATGTGTTTATCAGCAAAGTATGTCTTCTTTGGAGAAATGTCTGTTTAGTTCTTTGGCCTTTTTTTTGGATCAGGTCATTTAGTTTTCTGGTATTGAGCTGCATGAGCTGCTTGTATATTTTGGAGATTACTTCTTTGTCAGTTGCTTCATTTGCTATTATTTTCTCCCATTCTGAAGGCTGTCTTTTCACCTTGCTTATAGTTTCCTTCGTTGTGCAAAAGCTTTTAAATTTTGTTAGGTCCCATTTGTTTATTTTAGCTTTTATTTCCATTACTCTGGGAGGTGGGTCATAGAAGATCTTGCTGTGATTTATGTCAGAGTGTTTTGCCTATGTTTTCCTCTAAGAGTTTTATAGTTTCCAGTCTTACATTTAGATCTTTAATCCATTTTGAGTTTATTTTTGTGTATGGTGTTAGAAAGTGTTCTAGTTTCATTCTTTTACAGGTTGTTGACCAGTTTTCCCAGTACCACTTGTTAAAAAGATTGTCTTTTCTCCACTGTATATTCTTGCCTCCTTTGTCAAAGATAAGGTGTCCATAGGTGTGTGGATTTATCCCTGGGCTTTCTATTTTGTTCCATTGATCCATATTTCTCTCTTTGTGACAGTACCATACTATCTTGATGCCTATAGCTTTGTAGTATAGTCAGAAGTCAGGCAGGGTGATTCCCCCAGTTCCATTCTTCTTTCTCGAGATTGCTTTGGCTATTCGAGGTATTTTGTATTTACATAAAAATTGTGAATTTATTTGTTCTAGTTCTGTGAAAAATACTGTTGGTAGCTTGATAGGGATTGCATTGAATCTACAGATTGCTTTGGGTAGTATACTCATTTTTCAATATATTGATTCTTCTAATCCATGAACATGGTATATTTCTCCATTTATTTGTGTCATCTTTGATTTGTTTCATTAGTGTTTTATAGTTTTCTATATATAGGTCTTTTGTTTCTTTAGGTAGATTTATTCCTAAGTATTTTATTCTTTTCGTCGCAATGGTGAATGGGATTGTTTCCTTAATTTCTCTTTGTTTTCTTATTGTCAGTGTATAGGAATGCAAGAGATTTCTGTGTACTAATTTTATATCCTACAACTTTACTATATTTGGTGATTAGCTCTAGTAATTTTCTGGTGGTGTCTTTAGGGTTTTCTATGTAGTGGATCATGTCATCTGTCAATTGTGAGAGTTTTACTTCTTCTTTTTCAGTCTGGATTCCTTTTATTTCTTTTTCTTCTTGGATTGCTCTAGCTAAAGCTTCCAAAACTATATTGAATAGTAGTGGTGAGAGTGGGCACCCTTGTCTTGTTCCAGACTTTAGGGGAAATGCTTTCAATTTTTCACCATTGAGGATAATGTTTGCTGTGGGTTTATCATATATGGCTTTTGTTATGTTGAGGTATGTTCCTTTTATGCCTGCTTTCTGGAGAGTTCTTATCATAAATGGATGTTGAATTTTGTCAAAGGCTTTCTCTGCATCTATTGAGATAATCATATGGTTTTTATCTTTCAATTTGTTAATGTGATGTATCACATTGATTGATTTGTGAATATAGAAGAATCCTTGCATCCCTGGGATTAAGCCCACTTGGTCTTGATGTATGATCTTTTAAATACATTGTTAGATTCTGTTTGCTAAAATTTTTTGAGGATTTTTGCATCTATGTTCATCAGTGATATTGGCCTGTAGTTTTCTTTTTTCATGGCATCTTTGTCTGGTTTTGGTATTAGGGTGCTGCTGGCCTCATAGAATGAGTTAGGGAGTTTACCTTCCTCTGCAATTGTCTGGAAGAGTTTGAATAGGATAGGTGTTAGAGCTTCTCTAAATTTTTGGTAGAATTCACCTGTGAAGCCTGGAAAGCCTATTAAAGAGTCAAACAGAAACTGAAGAATAAGAAAGCCACGTAGGTATCTAAGGGAAGACTGTCTTAGGCAGAGACTGGATAGTGAAGATGCGCTTAGATGGGGGCCTAAGTCTGCATATTCAGGACCAGCAATGGAGACAGTATGACTGGAGTGGAGTAAGAAAGATTGAGAGTAGTAGGAGTAAGGATCAGAAAAAGACAATAAGTTTGTCACCTTAGAGACCATTGTAATAACTTTGGCTTTTATTCTGATCAGCCTGAGAAGCCATTGGACATTTTGTGCTGAAAACTGACAAGGTCTGATATGTTTTTAAAAAGATCACTCAGATTTCTGTGTTGAGAATACACTGGAGGGAGGCTAAGGATGGAAGCAGATAGATCAGTCAACTTAAAAGGCTTTTGTGACTATCCAAACCGGAGATAATCCCTGTATTAGTTTCCAATTGCTGCTTTAACAAACTTCCACAGACTTAGTGGCCTAAAACAACACAAATTTATTATCTTGTGGGTTTGTCTGCTACAGGTTCATAAGACAAAAGTCAAGGTATTGGCAGGCTGTGTTCCTTTCTGGAAGCTCGGGGGAGGGGAGGAGACTTATTTCCTGCTCATCAAGATTGTTGACAGAATTCAGTTCCTTGTGCTGTCTAACTGAGGTCCCCATTTTCTCATTGACTGGAAGCTGAGGGATATTCCAAGCTTGTGAAAATCTCTTTCCAATCCTGGCATGTGGCCCCTTTTATCTCAGAAGCAGCCATAAATTCAGGGTGCTGAACCCTTCTCATGCTGTCATCTCTCTAACTCTCCTTTCATTGTCACATCTTTCTCTGACCCACCTGGGAAAGATTCCCTGATTTTTGGAATACCTGTGATTAGGTTGAACCAGACAGTTCAGATATTGTTGTTAGTCACTCAGTCATGCCCAAGTCTGCAACACCATGGACTGTAGCCCGCCAGGCTCCTCTGTCCATGGAATTCTCCAGGCAAGATACTGGTGTGGGTTGCCATTTCCTTCTCTAGGGGATCTTCCTGACCTAGGGATCGAACCCAGGTCTTCCACGTTGCAGGAAGATTCTTTACCATCTGAGCCACCTCCCCCATGTAAACGTTTTTGCCCTTAACACATCTTCAAAATCCCTTTTGCAATGTAAGGTAACATATTTATAGGTTCCAGGGATTAGGGTGTAGATATGATTGCTCAGTGGAGGGGATTATTCTACCTATCATAGCCATGGAACTCCAGACTTATGTGTGATGTTTATCTCATCTCTAAATGGAATGGATAATATTGCCCCTTCATTGGACTGGTGAAAGGATTAGAATAATGTCTCTATAACATCTGCCATATACACACTTTTTATTGTTTTATTGTTATTATTCTTACTTCAAACAAAGCAGGTCTTTAGTATTTCTTACTTAGAGCTTGCTGTCAAGAGTTTTAGAATGAAGGGAGAGATGAGACTTCACTGGGAATCAGCAAAGCCAGGAAGGTGCTTAAGAGAAGTGGTAATTTCTTTTCCCAACCTTCATGTACCCATTCTGCATTTCCTTTACTTATGACATTCAATGACACAATGAGAATTCAGTAGGTGCATCAGCACTGTATTGTATAAAAACTGATCTCTTGAGAAATTCCAAGCATGAATTGTTGGACATTGGGACAGATAGAAAACCCCATTTTGCCCAGGATTCCTTATCCCACATAGTTTGACATATTCATTATTGATTGCTCTGCCTTTATCTGTAAGAGGTACTTATGAGGAGGACTGAGAGCATGGCAGAGGTTGGAGAAAGCCTGCTCCAGGGCCAACTCCAGTTACCCTTGAAAGAGGGCTGTAGACAGGGCTGTCCCAGGGTGACAACTTCAGTTTCCCATCTTTTTTCTGTCCGGGAGTTTCCTGTGGTGGTAGAGAAGGAGGGAAGCAGTGTCAAGATGGCCCTGGGCAGGAGGAGTGGAAGTAGGGGGAGGTGGCAACGTTGCCAGCTAAAACTGACATAAAAATGCTCACCTACCAATCACCATGAAACCTCCAGCTTTCCTCCCACCTATGGGTGGTGAAGCCTTATCGTCTGGTACACCATTCTCCCACCTCCTGCACACCAGTATCTGCTTCAGTTTTTTGAGTTCTTGGACTCACTTCAGTGACTCAGTTTCTTTATATTTTCAAAGAAGGTTTCAGTCT
The DNA here is from genome assembly GCF_910594005.1 of Cervus elaphus. NCBI lineage: Eukaryota > Metazoa > Chordata > Mammalia > Artiodactyla > Cervidae > Cervus > Cervus elaphus. Next base: position 133,153,669 of record NC_057848.1, on the reverse strand, counting down.
CAAAAGTTCTTATCTACTTAAGCAGTTCCATATTTCTATTGATGTTGGGAAGGGTGAGGAATAGGTTTGGGGGACACTTTGGTCAAGTCTTGGAAATATGGAGCCCTTTAGGTTATTCTACTTTCACTGGCATTTCTCAGACATTTTCCTTCAAAGTTCTTCTCTGACAATATCATTGCTCTATGGATGGAGTGGGCCGTGATTCTTTCATATCACTGAGAAGGGGCACTTTTACCACTGAAATCACTTGACTGCCCCCACATTTTGTCTCTCTTTAAGGGAAGATGCTCTCCTGAAACCTGGATATCTCAGTAAGTATGAAATCCACTGAAGTATGGTTCTGCAATCTGGGAGCTATAGGAGGAGAATACCTTCCCATTGTGCTGTCAGGCTTAGCCATGTGGCTTGTCTTGACCAGTGATTCACTAGGAGAAAGGATGTGAGTCACCTTTGGCAGAAGCTTCAAGAGCCCATGTGAGGCTCTTTTTTCCTTTTGTCCTGGTGACTGGCAACATCCATATTGGCTGCTCCAATAGCCTGAGACTCAAAGGGATAATGATGGCAACAATGCAGCCCCAAGTCACCTTCTAGAACTGTCACAAAAGTGAGAAATTAACCTTTAGGCTACTGGAGCTTGTTTGTTCTTCTAGTGTACCCTAACTCATCGTGATTAGCACAAAGGCTCAATACTCTCCTATCGAGTGCAGGATTGTGTAATTTACTGACGACTGAAGAGACTCTGCCATGACAACTCCCTTTAGTCCTTTAGTCCTTTAGTTTCAACATAGGGTGATATATTTACAGAAACTATTATGTCTTTAGCTTCATTTCCCCCTTTCTTCCTCCCCTCTCATCGTTCTTTTCCTACCTTGTTACTATGCTTCTTTATCTATCATATTGGAAGTGTTAAGACTCTTTTCTTCTAAGGATCTGCAGGATCACATATCATCTGTTTCATTATAGGCATTGAGACATTTTTTAAACACATACTGTTCAACAAATGATGGTCTCCATTCCAGTGCATAATAAAAAAAAAATAGAAAGCCTGATCATTTTCTGCCTATGTCTATAGCAACTGACAAGCAGTGATTTATTTTATCATAATAAAACAAGTATTTATGCTGTGATTCATGTCTCTAATGCAGTGTCATTATTCTATGGCTGTACTAACTGTGGAGGAAAAGTTGTTTATAGTCACAGACAAAGCGTCAGACTGAGACCCAAGACGTATTCTAAGAATGGTGACAAGAGCAGTGTGTGCTAGAAGAAACTGCCCAGCTGGAAAGAGTATTGTATGAAGTAGAAGCAACCTAAATATTCTATTATCTTCTGTAATTTTCATCTCCCAAGGAGGAATTTCTTTTGTCTGGTCTTTATTGGAGTGACTAGTTCCTTCAAATTCCACTATGTAAAGGTGACTTTCTTAAATGTCTAAGTTTGAAATGGAGTCATTCTCTAAAGATTCCTGTGAGATTGCCACAGAAGAATATGTGCACATTGTTAGCTTGAGAGTCCACACACTGATGGACATGTCTGGACAAGTCACAGAGCATGAAGACCCGGTGTGTAGTCTGCCCACTTTATCACTTCTCAGTTCACTTCAGTTCAGTCACTCAGTCATGTCCGACTCTTTATGACCCCATGGACTGCAGCACACCAGGCCTCCCTGTCCATCACCAACTCCCAGAATCTACTCAAACTCATGTCCATTGAGTCGGTGATGTCATCCAACCATCTCATCCTCTGTCATCCCCTTCTCCTCCTGCCTTCAATTTTTCCCAGCATCAAGGTCTTTTCAAATAAGTCAATTCTTTGCATCAGATGGCCAAAGTTTTGGAGTTTCAGCTTCAGCATCAGTCCTTCCAGTGAATATTCAGGACTGATTTCCTTTAGGATGAACTGGTTGGATACCCTTGCAGTCTAAGGGACTCTCAAGAGTCTTCTCCAATACCACAGTTCTAAAGCATCAATTCTTTGGTACTCAGCTTTAACCATTTCTAACAAAGCCTTATTTTTCTCTTTCCCTGAAACCAATAAACCAACACTGCTTCTAATGGAATAATGCTAAGGGACTTGATTTTCCTTTAGAAAGCCACACTTACTTTTTAAACCAATAATCTATAGCAAACACCCATATTACCATGTCCCAGATACTAAAATTATTAATAATTTTTATATTTCCTTCTAACCTTTGATGTGTGTGTATTTTGAAAAAACTCACACATTATATATGCATCTCTTATCTTTAGGAAGAAAATAATAAGATTTAAAACTCCCATTTGACCACATCTCCAGACTTTTTGCCCTCTCTCTGTTTCCCAGAGATAGACCTACTCTGAGTTTGATGCGTGATAAGTCGCTTCAGTCACGTCCAACTCTTTGCAACCCCATGGACTATATAGCCCACCAGGCTCTTCTGTCCATGGGATTCTCCATGCAAGAGTGCTGGAGTGGATTGCTGTGCCCTCCTCCATATGAGTTTGATAGTCATCCTTTTAAATACTTTTACATACATCAATAGAAATTCAGAAACAAAATGTAATGTTTCTATGGGCTTAGAAAATAAATTTTAAGTAAGTAATCATCCTATACACTTCATTCTGAAACATTTAAAAAATTTAATATTAACAGTTCTAGACATATTCTTATTGATTCATATAGCTCTGGTCCCTTTATCTAGACAGCAATACCTTCTATGAGGATACCATATCTTATCCATTTCTTTATTAATGAACATTTGGGTTGTTCCTTTTTGCTTTGCTATTTCTGGCAGTACTGTAATCAACACCCATTTGTGTGTCCCCTCATGTGTGTATACAAATGTTTCTCTAGGGTGTATACCCAGAAATGGAAATCCTAGGTTATAGAGTTAACACCTTTCAGATTTTACTGTCACATTGCTCTCCCACATGGCTGTTCCAGTTCACATATCTGTAAGAATGGTCTGAGATTATCTATTTACTCATTCTCCTCCTCTACACTGGTGCTTGTCACACTTTTTAAGTGTTAATTTACTTATTTATTTATTTCTGGCCACATTGTGGCATGTGGGATCTTATTTCCCTGACAAGGGATCAAACCCACAACCCCTGCATTGGAAACACAGAGTCTTAGCCACTGGACCAACAGGGAAGTCCCCACACTTTTTAATTATGGTTAGTCTGATGAGTAAAAGATGTTCTTTCTTTATAATTTTAATTTATGTTTCCCTGATTACTGGTGGTATTGCACATCTTTTCATATATTTATTGGCTATTTGTGTTTTCTTGGGATTTATTATATGTCACAGTTATCTCTGCTGATTTTTTTCTTGCACACAAAAAATGTACAGTCAAAATTATCCATAAAAAGAAACCGAAGGAAAGGGAAAATCACCTTTAGCTTTGTCTACTAGAGTCGTTTTCATGAATCTAGGAAGAGGAGACAATGGCATCACATTCATATACTAACTACATAGACATGTTAGTCACAACTCATCTTCAGAATCGAAACCAATTCTATGTAACTTCCTTTGGAATGAACACCTTAATATGCTTTAAGCAAATGTCACTGTGTTATGGCTAAAATATGGGCTTTGAAGTCAGGAGCTGACTTCCTATTTCAGCTACATCAGGCTTTGAAGTCAGAAGGAGCTGACTTCCTATCTCAGCTAATCAATGTCTACCTTAAAAGTGTGGAGTACTGACACTGCTTACATCACCTCATTCACTCATTCCTACCAACCTCAGCACTTCACTGAAATTATTTTCTTTGTGTTTCCCAGAGACTTCAGAGTTGTCAAATCAAATGCTTTTTCACTTTTCCTCCTCTTCTCTCACTCTGAAGTTTTATCCTGAGGACTATCTTCTCCTATTCAATTTCCCCCTCTCTTGGCTTCTTGTGACAATTTCTCTCTGTTTCTCTTCTACTAATTGTCATTTCCCTTCTCCTTCTCTGTTTTTGGCTCTGATTCCACCATTTCTCCTTTAGTGAAAATTTTGTTCTCCCTGCTCTTCTCTTTTCTCTATATATGCTTTCACTAGCTGATGATCCATAGGTTATTACAGACTATTGAGCAGAGGTCCCTGTGCTACACAGTAGGTCCTTGTTGCTTATCTATTTTAAATATAGCAGTTGTACCTGTAAATCCCAACCTCCCAATCTATCTCTCCCCAGACTCCCGCCCCACCCCACCCCCCGCCCCCCCGGTTTGTTCTCTAGGTTTTTGAGTCTGTTTCTACTTTGTAAATAAGTTTGTTTGTATAATTTTTTAGATTCTGCATTTAAGTGATATCATATGATATATCTGTTCTTATGTCAAGACTGAGGTCTTGATTATTTTAGCTTTCGAGTTGATTTTTGTGAGTCCTCAAATTTGACTTCAATAAGAAAATATTTCCTTCACTTCTATTGTTTTGGAAGAGCTTGTGAGGTTTAGTGTTGATTTTTCTTAAAACATTTGGTGGAATTCACCAGTGAAGTCATTTGGAACAGAGCTTTCTTTGCAGTAACTTTATTTTTATTACAAATTCAATTTCTTTACTTGTTATAAGCCTATTCATATTTTCTATTTCTTCTTGAGTCAGCTTTTATAGCTTGTTTCTTTCTGAGAATTTGCCCATTTTATTTATCCAATTTATTGCCATACTGGTCTCCATGGTACTGCCATATAATTATTTTTATCTTGATATTGTGTGTGGCAATGTCCTCTCATTCTTACCTGATTTTAGTGCCTGGAGACACATCTTTTTTTGCCTCAGTGCCTCTAACTAATGGCTTATAAATTTTGTTGATTATTTCAAAGAATTAAGTTTGGGTTAATTTATTCTCTCCATTGTTTTTCTGTTCTTTATCTAATTAAATTTTCTTCTAATATTTGTTATTTTCTTCCTTCTCCTTGCTCTGGGTTTGGTTCCTTTTCTTTTTTTCTTATGTCCTATGGTAGAAGTTTTGGTTATTGATTTGAAATCTTTCTTCATTTAAAAAATTAAGCTTTCATTTATTTTAAAAATTTAAATTAATTTAAAAATGTATTGAGGTAACATTGGTTTATAACTTCAAGTTTCATGTATACAGCATTATCTTCATTTTTAACATAAGTATTTATAAGTATAAATTTCCTCTTAAGCACTTCTTTCACTGCATTTCATATGTTTTGGTATAGGTATCTTTATTTTCATTAATCTCAAACTATTTTCTATTTTCCCTGTGATTTCTTTTTTGACCCATTTGTTATTTAGGAGTACATTTTAGTTTCCATATATTTGTGAATTCCTCAAATTTCCTAATTACTTTCTAATTTCATTCCACTGTTTTTTGAGAACATACTTTGTATAATTTCTTCCAGTTAACTTTATTGAGATTTCTTTTATGACCTAGCATATGATCTATCCTGGAGATATTTTATGTGGGAAATGTGTATTCTTTTCTTGTTGAGTGGCATGTTCTAGAGATGTGCACCTTTACTGAATTCATTTATTAATTCTAGCAGGTTTTTTTTTGTTGTTGTTGTTGTTGTTTGGTTTTGATGGAGTCTTTAGGGTTTTTTCTGTATAATATCATGTCCTGCAAATATAGACATTTTTATTTCTTTCTGATTTAGATGCCTTTTATTTATTTTTGTAGCCTAATTGCCTCTGGCAATTGAATTTTATACTTTCATTTGTTTTCATGTTACTCATTACCATCCTTTTGTTTCAGCTGTAAGAATTCCTTAATATTTATTGTAAGACAAGTCAAGAAGTTATGAACTCCTTCAGCTTTGCTTGTCTGGAAAACTCTTTAACTCTTCTTCAACTTTGAAGGACAACTTCGCCAGGTAGCATATTCTTGGTTGGCAGATTTTTTCTTTCAGCACTTTAAATGTATCCTTCTACTCCTTTTTGGCCTACAAAGCTTTTGCTGAAAAATCTGCTGATAATCTTAAGGGCCTTCCCTTATACATGAAAAGATGCTTTCTTCTTGCTGTGTTTAAGATTCTAACTTTATCTTTAACTTTAGAGAGCTTAATCATTATATTCCTCAGTGTGAGTCTCTTTAGATTCATCTTTCTGGGAACACCTTGGGCTTCCTGGATCTTTCTATACTGGTGCATGCATGCTCAGTAGTGTCCAACTCTGTGACCTCATGAACTGTAGCCTGCTAGGCTCTCCATCCATGGGATTTTCCAGGCAAGAATATTGAAGTGGGTTGCCATTCCTTTCTCTAGGGGATCTTCCCAACCCAGGAATTGAACCTTCATCTGCATTAGCAGGTGGATTCTTTAACACTGAGCAACCTGGGATGTTACTTCTTTGAAGAAGCCTTATGCTCCTTTCTCTCTGTCTTCTCATTTTGTGATGCTCTAATGCATATACTGATTCATTTGATGGTGTCTCATAAGTCCCTTTTGCCTGAAAAATCCCATGGATGGAGGAGCCTGGTGGGCTGCAGTCCATGGGGTCGCTAAGAGTCAGACATGACTGAGCAACTTCACTTTCACTTTTCACTTTCATGCATTGGAGAAGGAAATGGCAACCCACTCCAGTGTTCTTGCCTGGAGAATCCCAGGGACGGGGAAGCCTGGTGGCTGCCGTCTCTGCGGTCGCACAGAGTCGGACACAACTGAAGCGACGCAGCAGCAGCAGCAGCAGCATAAGTCCCTTAATTGATCTTCACTCTTTTTAGTATTTTCTGTTTGTTGAAATAACATTTTTTTCATGTATTGTTTTCTGACCTCAATGAGCATCTTATGACCATTATTTTAAACTCTCTATTAAATAAATCACTTATCTTCATTTCATTAAGATCAGATTCTGGAGATTTATCTTTATTGTTGTTGTTTGAAACATATCCTTCTGATTCTTCATTTTCCTTGATTCTCTTTGTTGGATTCTGCACATCAGAAAAAAAATGTTCCAGTGCTTTTCATTTCTTCATGAAGATTTGAACTACTATCTAGTGTCATTTCATTTCAGATTGAAGTATTTCCTTTAGCATTTATTGTTGGGAAGCACTGCTAGCAACTAGTTCTATCAAATTTTGCTTATCTTAATTTTTCTTCCTTTTTATCAGGATAGTTTTGCCAAATATGGAATGTTTGGTTGACAGTCATTTTCTTTCAGCAACTCCTGAGTTTTGTCTTTTCACAGTCTTCAAGCCTCCATATTTTCTGATAGAAATCAGCTGTTAATCTTATTGAAGATCTGTGTATGTGATGATTTCCTTTTCTCAGGCTGCTTTCAAGATTCTCTTTTTGCTGTTGAGTGTTAACAGTATGATTATGGTGTGTTTAAGTGTGGACCTCTTTGAATTTATCTTACTTGGATTTCATTGAGCATCTTGGATAGTTAATGTTTTTTTTTTTAATTAAATTTGTGGAGTTTTCAGCTGTTATTTCTTCAGAGATTCTTTCATTCCCTTTTTATCTCTCTTTTACTTTTGAGATTCCCATTATGTGTATGTTGGTATGCAAGATGGTATTCCACAGCTCTCTGAGGTTCTGTTCATTTTTCTTAATTATTTTTTTCCATTCTTTAAACTTGAGAAACTCTATTGGCCTCTATTCAAGTGAGCTGTTTTTGCCTTATGCCAGCTCAAATCTGATGTTGAACTCTTCTAGTGAATTTTTCATTTCAGTATTGTTCTTTTCAACTCCATAATTTCTGCTTTTAAAATAATTTCTATCTCTTTATTAATTATTTTCCCCAATTGGTAGACATCATTATCATACTTTCTTTCTTTAGGCATAGTTTTCTTTGGTTCTTTTTTTTTTTTTTAAATGGGAAGTTTTTATTACATTTAAGTACAGAATCACATACAGAAAGATGATCAAGAAGTGTTTTTCATTTATGTGTAACACAAACGTTGAAGCAACTAACATAACCAAGCTGGTGGAAATGATTTTCAAACCTTGATTTGGATATTTTGAGTATGTCAACTATCTCCTGCATTGGTATAACACTGAATAGTCTCAATTAATATATTGATTTGATTGCTATCAACTTCAGCTGGTCTACCCAACCATGAAGCATTGTCCAGTGAGAAATCTCCAGCATGAAACTTTACAAACCACTTTTACACATGTGATCAGTCACAGCACTTTCTCCATATGGTTCACAAATCTTTTATTTTCATTTCAATTTCATTTTTACCTTTTTCAAAATAATAAACCTTAATAGGTTGAAATTTGTACTCTTTTTCTTCCATCTTCAATGATAAAATGGCTACACAAAAATTCACCAATTTTGATAATTGCTTTTAAATGCATGATGATATGACAGCTAAGAAAATTGTTTCAGTAAAGTTAAAGACAACTAAACACTACTAGAGCCATCATGCAGGAAGAAAGCAGCAAACATTTTGGTCAACCCAATATATTGGCCTACTGTCCTGTGACCTTGCAAAATTCACATGAGTGTTCTAAATTAATTTACTTTTAGATTTCTTGGGATTTTTTTATGTAGACAATAATCTCATCTGAATTTTTTTTCTTTTTCCAATCTTTATGCCTGTTGTTTTGTTGAGTTTTCTTATTGAATTTTTTTCCCATTTATTTTTATTAGTTGGAGGCTAATTACTTTACAGTATTGTAGTGGTTTTTGTCATACATTGACATGAATCAGCCATGGATTTACATGTATTCCCCATCCCGATCCCCCCTCCCACCTCCCTCTCCACCGGATTCCTCTGGGTCTTTGAATATGTTGAAAATAGCTGATTGAAAATTTTGTGTAGTAAATCCAATGTCTGTGCTTGCTCAAGGACAGTTTCTATTGACTGCATATTTTCCTGTGCATGGGTCATATTTTCTTCTCATGTTTCATAATTTTTTTGTTTAAAACTGGAAATAATGGATAGTGGAAACTCTGGGAATATGGTTCTACCCTCTTATTCTTGTTGCTACTTTCTATTATTACTTGCTTAGTGACTTTTATTAATTAATTCTGTAAAGTCTGTACTCTTTGGCATGTTTGGCTATAGAAGTTTCTTTTCTGCTAGCTTAATTTTCAGCTAATAATTTGGTTGAAATTCCCTTAAATGCCTCAAGTCAATAATTGTCCTAGTTTTAGCCAAGAAATTCTGTATGTGTTTTGGTTATGCCTTCAGCACTCAATCATGTGGTTTATAATGCTATCACAGTTTTCACTTCCTGCCACTGCAGAGCCTCAATGTCAGCTAAAGGTGAGTGTTTGGAGACTTCTCAGGTCTTTCCCGGGCATGAGCTCAACCTTGGGATTATACCCCATCCTATGCATGTATATGGCTTTTTAGACTCTTAGGAATATGTTGGAGCTTTTTAAAATTCCCTAGGGACACTTCATTCTCTAGCTTTTCCTTTCTTGTTTTTTTTTTGGCTAGTTTTTATTTGCTCCAGCTGTTATCATTACCTCAAGGAGCTGCATTGTTTAAAAATTGCTAAAGATTATTTTCACAAATGCCTCCACAGGCAGGGCTGTCTGCACTTAGTGAGGTCTGAGTCAGGTCAAAAAAAGACAAAACCTGAGAACTGGAATTTCTATATATGTATATATGTGCTAGACAGATAAACTAATGACAATTTTCTGAGAATGAAGTTTTGAAGGGATTCCTAACATATTCTGTCCCCTCTAGTGTCTGTGGAGCTGTTGGAATGGGAAGAGTGAAAATTACAATGAAAAATGTCTCACTGTTCTTCATGAAATTTATTCAGTTTTCTTTAATAAATACTCCTCAAATTGTTGCAATCCTTTGGTTAATTTTCAAAGTTCTGAAAATGTTGATCTTGACATATTTTTGCCAGCAATCTCACAATCTCACAGCTTTTATGTGTGTGTGTGTGGGGGGGGCTGGCTTTGTAGAGGTCCTTGTTCCTGCTGATGTCACCACTGTTAATCTAATATTGATTACTATATCTGTGTTCCCATTTTACTTGACCTTCACCTGAATTTCCCTCAATACTTACCTCAAATTCAATATGTTTTAAATAGAACTAATAGTTTCTTCCCACAAATTTGCTCCTTCTTCCCATGTCCCTGTTAAAAGCTTTACTTCAAGGCCAGAGAAAATTAAGCTGGCAAAGCAGATGGAGTAGTCATTAGAATGATAGTAGAATCTAATTATAATTATCTGTTTTAATCTGGCACTGCTGGGTGTGAAAGGAATAAAAAGATTAGAAGTTGGAAATTTAGAAATTTGACTCACAATGAGATTAACACCAAACTCACCCCTGCCCCTATGACTCAAATGAATAATTCTCTCCCTTGTCCAATTAATTTTTTGCTCCATAGACCAGATGATTTGTGACCCATCTTATTGAATACCCTGTACATATTAGATGTTCAATAAATGACTGTTTATTAATAGCATAAAACTTGCACATGGATTTTTTTTTATTCTTTCTCTCTCTCTCTCTCTCTCTCAAACCTGGACTAGAAATCTTATATTCCTTCACAGCTGGAAGTTTCTCCAAAAATCCGTGAATATAATTACCTGTTTAAATATTTCATTGACATGTCAACCTGAATTATATACCAAAAATAGCCAAAATTAGAGCTTAGTATGTGATATATATTCTAATACAATTTCATGTCTCCTTGTGGGAATTTGATAAATATTAATTTTGCTGGGAGTCAAGCTAGCATATGATGGGTAGTTTGACTCTCAATAATTCTGTTATTATCCAGCTTTTACATTTCATAGGACCTTACAAAGCTGCTGGAAATCAAGGACAGGCATCTGCCACAATGAGATAAACAATAAAATTACTAAGCAGGAAGTTTGGCCCATGCAGCTTACCTAAAAATGTGAAGTCATTTACTTAGATCTTTAAGACTAATTTACATTGGAAGTCTAAAGACAAGCCCATGTGACAAAAGTACATATAAACCGCTTTTTATGGTGAATTTTTTTTCATTTCTTTACCATTTCTCTGTATATATATGCATATATGCATGAGAAAGAGAAAGAGATGTGTAGGCATGTTTAAAATTGTGTACCTTCTTTATTTATTTCTCAACCTAAAAGCTCTATAGAGTAATAGAATGGAACATACAAAAAAGGGATTAAAACTTATTAAGAGACACCTAGCAGTAAATGCTTAAAAGATTTAAATAATACTTGTAATTATTTGCTTTCTTATAGCTAAATAAAAAAGAAAAAATGCATTGCTCTGGAAAAATAAATTCTTTGGAAATGATGTTGTATGGAAGAATGAACAATGAATGAAAAATTTTACTTCAAAATTAAGTGGCAATATGATGCAACATATGGACATTTAAGTAAATAATATTTATGTCTTTTGCAAAATCATAATCAAATACATTGTCTAGTGTGTCACTTCAGTTCAGTTCAGTCTCAGTCATGTCTGACTCTTTGCGACTCCATGGACTTAAGCACTCCAGGCCTCCCTGTCCATCACCAACTCCTGAAGTTTACTCAAACTCATGTCCACTGAGTTGGTGATGCCATCCAACCCTCTCATCCTCTGTCATCCCCTTCCCCTCCTGCCTTCAATCTTTCCCAGCATCAGGATCTTTTCAAATGAGTCAGTTCTTCGCACTAGGTGGCCAAAGTATTGGAGTTTCAGCTTCAAGATCAGTCGTTCCAATGAATATTCAGGACTGATTTCCTTTAGGATGGACTGATTGGATCTCCTTGCTGTCCAAGGGACTCTCAAGAGTCTTCTCCAACACTACAGTTCAAAAACATCAGTTCTTCGGTGCTCAGGTTTCTTTATAGTCCAACTCTCAGATCCATACATGACTACTGGAAAAACCATAGCCTTGACTAGATGGACATTTGTTGGCAAAGTAATGTCCCTGCTTTTTAATGTGCTGTTTAGGTTGGTCATAGATTTTCTTCCAAGGAGCAAGCGTCTTTTAATTTCATGGCTGCAGTCACCATCTGCAGTGATTTTGGAGTCCCCAAAAATAAAGTCTGTCACTGTTTCCACTGTTTCCTCATTTTCCATGAAAGTGTGTCACTTAATGTCCTTTATTTCATTTAGAGGAAAGATTTTTTTGATTGGCCTCTTATAAAAACTGCATCTACTATGTTATATATTAATTGGCTATAGACATGTCTTGCCATGGTTTAAGTATGCTGCTTTTAAATTTTTTAACTAGGTATAATTTGCAAATAGTAAAGTACACAGATCTTAAGTACATACAACTTGATGAATTTTTACCTACACCAAAATGTGGAACATCTGCAAAATATCACTAGACTCCCTCATGTCCCCTTTTAGTCAAAACCCTTGCCCCAAAGCAACTGCTTTCCTAACCTCCTACAGCATAGTCTTACCTGTTTTTGAACTGGCATAAATGGGATCATACCATATTTACTCTTTTATGTGTACATCCTTTTATTCCACAGTGTCTTGTTGCATGTAGGAATAGTTCATTTTTCATTGTTGTGTTATATTCCATTGTGTGAACATAGCCCAGATTATTTATCCAATCTACTGCTGATAGACATTTGACTTGGGTTTCCAGTTTTTTTTTTTTTTTTACTATTATGATTACTGCTCTCTGAACATTCATATATATACATATATATTTCTTTTTTGTAGATAAAATCACACATTTTTATTGGAATAGAACTGTTTTGTTTTTTTTTTTAATTTGACCACACCACATGGCATGCGGGATCTTACTTCCCTGAACAGGGATTGAACATTGTGGCCCCAGCATTGGAAGCATGGAGTATTAACCACTGGACTGCCAGGGAAGTCCCAAAACTGCCATGTTTTATGACATGTGTATATGTAGCTTTAGTAGATACAACAAAACTGTTTTCCAAAGTGATTTTATCAATTTGCATTTCCACCAGCAATATATGACAGTTCTAGTTGCTCTACATCATGTACATTGCTTTTTAATGATCTCATTCAAAACATAGATCCTCTTAATTTATTTGAGTTTTATTAGAAGCAATTTTTTTTTTTTTAAGAAAATCACATTTCAACTAATTCTAAGCCAATTTCAACTGTTGGGGATGTAGGGTTCTCCCAAGTATATGATCCTTTACAAACAAGAAACCCAGATTCTTTTTTCATTTGGGTGCTCCAGGTCTTACCTATGGCATGTGGGATCTAGTTCACTCACCAGGGATCAAACCTGGGCCCCCTGCACTGAGAGCATGGAGTCTTAACCACTAGATCACCAGGGAAGTCCCAAGAAACTCAGATTCTTTTTTCAATGGAAATGATACAGACTTCTACAGCAAACTGCTTTGTTCCACATGAGAATGAGAAGAAAATCTCAACTTAAACATTTTTGAAAGTATTCATTTTATTCAAAGAAAATACACCTATTGAAGGGGACTGTTTAGTATGGAGGAAATAAGACAAAAGACCAAGAGCCTCTTTGTGACACCCAAGTAATCAATATGAAAAGTAAAAACTCAAGTACAGTGTTCTCTAGAATGGGCCAGAAGCAGTCTGATGCAAGTGAATGCCTTTCTTTGTCTTTTTATTTATGTCTCAGGCAAATCTTTCTCAGACTTAGTGAATAACAGGCAAATTTCACACACTATATCCTCTTTAGCTGTTATCAAGTCTCATGGGAGTGGTTGAAGAAGAAAATCAAGCACAGGCTCTATCATGCTGGGATTTCCATTTAGAGTCATGATAATTTCCATTATATTTCATAATGCAACCATTACTTTGAATCTGGGAGTCTTAGCATAATCATTATTTTTGAGTGCTTTAAACAACATATAATTATGTATGTTGTTTTTAGGCATTGTTATAGAATAAGTTATAATTGTTATAATGTTATAGAACATTATATGTTATAGAACATATAAGACTATGTTATAATTAGGAGTGTGTCTAGTTAATGCTTTGAAGTGTATCACCAAAATTAGATGGCATTAAAATATAGTTCCTTCTGAAGAAAGCTTATAGCTCTGTGAAACAGTGGAGAGGTAAAGCTGTTTAACAGAGTAAACATTTTTTCATGGTTCATGGAAAACAAAAAGCAATCCTACATTTTGAAGTAATTCTTGAACTTTTGTATTCTTATAATCTGTTTTTTCTCTTAATGATCAATGATTACAAATTAGATGTTTATGTTTTAATCTATAAATTACCCATTAATGTATAGGATGATGAGGCCATGCACATGTGGACAGTTACAAGGCATGACATTGTATGTTGGGTCTTGTTTCACTCAATTACTTGACATTCATCTATCAAATGCCACTCGGTCATGTCCTTTGTATATATAGCATTAGCCCTGTCGGTATCATGTGGGTTCTATGAAATACCTTTAAGTTTCTTTATGAGCTTGGTTTTTAAATGGAAATTATGTCTCCCAGTACCCATCATATTTAGTAGTACGAAGGAAGGATGGTTTAAGTGGTATATCATGTTTAATATCTCTAAGTGCTAAATTCTGCCTTTGGAAATAGAAACATCTTCAGAAGACACACATAATTTGGGGCTTCAAAATGCCCGGTTTGCATATGTTTCATAAAGATTCTTTTAACAGTTTATCTCATTAACAGCCCTTTGCACTCATAAGTTCAGGCTGTGTTTTCCCACTGGTACATCATTTACAGTGTCCTAAACGTATTTTCACAACATTCACCTGACAATATCAGCTGAGAGAAAATTCTTCAGACTGCAGAGAAACATCAGGAAACCATGAATTCTTAAATAATACACCAAACTACAAAGATGGTGTGTATATCTCTTTGAAAATATCCTTAACAATAAGTAACCAGGAAGAGACAGTATAGATCAAGGACTTTGACTGAGTGCTCTCTTCCCGTTTTGAGAAGGTATTAGTGTGGTGATCAAGCTTCATGGTCGCTGTTTACCTGGGGGAAGATGGTTTTAGTTCGCTGATGTTCACCTAGAAATAGGAACAAGCTAATCATGTATCATCTGGTGGAAGGTCTCCTTTATTGAATAAATAAAAATGACTTATAATTAGTGCACATACATGCTTTTCTAATGTGACCACACCAAAAATCAATCCATTCCCTTAATAGGTAAATGAATAGTTTCTTCTCTAATCTCCAGTAATACATTCATTTGTTCAACAAGTTCCTCTTCCCCTGCATTGTAAAGTGACTTTTAAGCTTTCGCCGGAATCTCTGTATTGTGTTTTACATAGATTGCATTTTATTACTTGGAGTGCACATTAGGTCTCTCAGGGTATCCCCGGAGGTGTGGTTGGAACTCAGGCTGAATGGCATTTCACTGTGGTCTAGGTCCTTGGTACCCAAACTGACTAAATTATGGTATCCAGATCATCAGTATTAATATCACTTCAGAACATGTTCAAAATTCTAGTGCCCTTAACCAGATCTTCTGAATCACAATCCTCAGATGAGGTGGAACACCAGTAGTCCTCATTGTAACAAATATTCCAGAAGAATCTTCTGTATGCTTAAATGTAGAAAGCACCTGTCAAGGTATAGTTGTCATGTGTTGTGCTGTGCTGAGTCACTTCAGTCATGTCTGACTCTTTGTGACCCCAAGGACTGTAACCTGCCAGGCTCCTCAGTCAACAGGGTTCTCCAGGCAAGAATACAATAATTCGTTGCCATTTCCTTATCCAGGGGAATCTTCCCAAACCAGGGATCGAACCCCTGTCTCTTAAGTCTCCTGTGTTGACAGGTGAGTTCTTTACCATTAATACCACCTGGATAGTTATCATAGTTTTAGAATATTTGTTCTGCCACAATCCCTTCATCTCCTTGCCTTTGGGTGAACTATACCTTCTCTCCGAAATTCCTCTTCTTTTGTCTACAATCGAAAAAAGCCTGCAAGCCCCTTCCTTCAGTAGCCAGTTCTTATTCACTCTTTATAAGTTACTCCAAGGAAGCTTGTCCGTACCCTAAGATGCACCTTTCTTCCCTTGGGAAGTGGTGCTTTTCTTGCTCCCTCCCTTTGCATGCTGTGCACATCACATCTGAGTAACCACATAAGCCCTTTGACAGTTATGTAACAAGGTAAGATCTTCTTTCTTACTATGGTCAACTCCTGGAAAGCAAGGGTTGCAACTTATCCCTGATGCTGAAAGTAGAGCTTGATATTCAGTAGGAGGCAGAAAGAATCAATGAGCTGGAAAACAGAGCAGTAGAAATTGCTCAAACAGAACAGGAAAAAAAAAATAGACTAAAATAAACAATAGAACTCCAGGGACATGTAGAACTATAACAGAAGACCTAACATTTGTGTCATTAGAATGTTAGGAGAGGAGAAGTAAGGTTGGGCTGAAATGTCCTAGAAGAAATACTAGTCTGCAATAAAGAGAAATGAACGATTGGCACATGCAACACCTTGGGTGGCTAGCAAGAGTATTATGCTGAGTGAAAAAAAGCAACCTTAAAAGGTTACATACTACATGATCTAATTTGTATAACATTCTTTGTGTGACAAAATTATAAAGACCAGATTAGTGGTTGCCAAGGTTTAAGAATGGTTGAGGGGAGGGAGTTGATGGGACTATAAAGGGGTAGCATGAGGGAGATCATTGTGGTGATGGAACAGTTCACTTGATTGCAGCAGTGGTTACTCAAATCTACATATGTGATAAAATGATAGAGAACTATCCCCATGTTGTACCAATGTTAATTTCTGGTTTTGATACTGCACTACAATTGCATTAGTTGTAACCACTCTGGGAAACTGGGTGAGGGTATGTAGAGAGTCTCTGTATGCTACCTTCACAACTTCCTGTGAATCTATATTTGTTTCATAATAACTTATTTTAGATTGACTTAATAACAGGCATTAGACAATGAGAGAGGGAATGGAATTAGGGATGAGAGTTGTGCTTCTAGGCTTCCCTGGTGGTGCAGCAGTAAATAATCTGCCTGCAGTGCAGGAGCCACAGGAGTTATGGGATCTATCCCTGGGTCGGGAAGATCCCCTGGAGGAGGGCATGGCAACCCACTCCAGTATTCTTACCTGGAGAATCCCATGGACAGAGGAGCCTGGCAGGCTACAGTCCATAGGGTCACAAAGAGTTGGACATGACAGAAGTGACTTTGCACGCACGCATGCATGTTGTACTTCTAGAATCCTAGTGCCCAGAGCCAGAGAGAATTCAAGAAAGAATTTATGCTTTCTCACTTTAAAACCTCCAGGAAAGGAATCCTGGAGATAGTTGGGAGAGAAAATTTCTTTCTCTTAAAGTACTAGGATGCAAAGAAGACCCACACTAGGTTGGGAAATCCTTCAGGGCCATACTTGTGATATATTTGACAGTTGCTTCAAAGACAAATATCTGTGGAATGAACAAATGAATCAATGAGAGTGCCAGATCCTAAGGAAAGGCTTGTTGGCTGCAGTCAGAGAGAAGATCTAGAAACAGGCTTTGGGGAAGAGGAAGAGTTGCAGTGGGTTTCAGGGAAGTTCTTATCAGAAGCTCTCTCTCTCTTAACCTTAATCTTGCAGATTTCTGGATGTATGGTTTCTAACATTTCAAATTAGGAAAAGAGGAAAGAATGAGGCTTAGAATTCATGTTGTCAAAGCAGCTGATAATCTTGCCGGACTTGTAGTGTCAGGATCAGGAATCTGTATGCTCAGACATTTATTATACTTTTGCAAATTCTTCACTTCCATTGTTGCTGTTCATTCACTCAGTTGTGTCCCACTCTTTGTGACCCCATGGACAGCAGCGTGCCAGGCTTCCCTGTCCTTCAGTATCTCCAGGAGTTTGCTCAAACTCACATCCATTGAATCAATGATGCCATCCAACCATCTCATCCTCTGTCATCCCCTTCTCCCCCTGCCCTCAATCTTTCCCAGCATCAAGGTCTTTTCCATTGAGTTGGCTCTTTGCACCTGGTGGCCAAAGTATTGGAGCTTCAGCTTCAGCATCAGTCCTTCCAATGAGTATTCAGTGTTGATTTCCTTTAGGATTGACTGGTTTGATCTTCTTGCAGTCCAAGGGACTCTCAGGAGTCTTTTCTGACACCACAGTTTGAAAGCATCAATTCTTTGGCACTCAGACTTCTTTATGGCCCAACTCTCTCAGTTCTTGGTAAAGTTATTTATAAAATTCTAATTTGTCATGAATATCATGAGATGGATTGATCTGCCCATGTGCAACAGAGCTTAGGAGTCAAATATAGAGGCCAGATCACAATAGCAGAAGATTTATAAGCAGAACATCAGGGAAAAAAACAAAGAGAAATAATGCAGTTGCAGTTACTGAGGTGGACCCTTCTAGAGTGAGAGTGACAGGGAGATATCAGAGAAAGTTGCAAATACTGTTTTCAACCCCAGAAGCCTGGTCATTGCCATGGGCCCTTGGAATTGTTCAGCCTATAAATGTGTTAGTCTAATTTGGTTTGCTTGGGCCTGTCTACAAAATCAAAGTACTTGACAATAGAATAAAGTATACTTACTGCCACCCTCCCCCACCAGGGATCAGCATGCCACTCAGACAATAATAGCAAGAATGTCCCATAAAATGGTCAACAACCTATAAAATCACTTCATGAGGAGTAACAAATAGACTTGATTTAAAAGCCACAAAGCTACAGTGACCACTTAGATTTTAAAACTAATGCAAAGTGCAATAAGAATCTGTCTTAAAACGTTTTTGAAGTGAATATTAAATCTACATAAATTCTGTCAGTCAATGCTTTTGTAGCAGGCATGTGAACTTTAGGGCATTGAATAGGCAGATATTTAGTGAATGCCTTCTGCGGCAAAGCATTTTATATCTCAAGGATCATAGAAAGATGTAATTTTGTTAAGTTTTTTAAAAAAGTATCTGTATGCATGTGTGTGTGAAAGAGACAGAGAAAAAGAGAGAGAGAGAGAGATGTGAGCCTTCCCAAACTTACTCCAGCCTTATATTCATTTCTTAACCCAGAGTCTTTTGTTCCCACAGTCTTGAAACTCACGTATATGACCTTTTGTTGTTGTTGTTTAGTTGCTAAGTCATGTCTGACTCTTTTGTGATCCCATGAACTGTAGCCTGCCAGGCTCCTCTGTCCATGGGATTCTCTAGGCAAGAACACTGGAGTGGGTTTCCATGCCCTCTTCCAGGGGATCTTCCTGACTCAGGGATTGAACCCGATCTCCTGCATTGCAAGCAGATTCTTTACCACTGAGCCACCAGGGAAGTTTGACACAACAGTAAGGGGTTCTGAAATCCTGAAAGAAGATGCATAGGCAGCAGCAAATGAGAGTCATCCACTGGCCATCCCAAAGGACTGTAAGCTTCCTGAAGTTGGATATGATGTCCTCTTTGCTCCCATCTGACAACCTACACTTGAATAGAATTTTATACATAGGAAACATTCCATACATGTCAGTTCAACAAAGGGGTGAATGAGGAAGTGGCACCTCTCTTCTGAGGAATACAAAAATATTTACGTACTATTTGACATGGCATATTGTCACTACCTCTTACAGAATCTTTCAAGACTTATCAAAATTACTGGTTGCTACCCAAACAAGGAAGTAAAAAAGGATGGAAACATCCCTGAGCCCCAGGGTACTTCACTTTTCCCCTCATAGGATTGATTTCAGAGTCTTCAGAGATGTTCTTCAACTTCTTCCAAGTGGGTGAAAAAATGAAAGTTTATGACTTTCAAAAAGGAAGCTATCATATCCCATTATTTTCTGTTTTTAAATATTTGGAAGCTTGTTATGGAAAAAATGGAATGTACAGTAATGATATACATAATAACATGAGATGAGAGTTTATTGAAACTTCAGGACTGAATACTGACACTTGTGTGTTTCTAGCATGAGAGTGGTCCCAGGAGCTGTAAAGGAGACTGCTCAGAGCATTTGAGATACAGATTCACTCTACCTATCAGTCAAAAAGCAGTCACCTCCCTTAGCTCTATGTCTGGGTAAAAGTCACTAGATCAAAAGAAAAAATAAATCTTAGAGAATTTTGAATTGGACCACGTGCCCAGATGGATACAAGTCAGAGAAGTACATCATTAGAAAGTATGAGTTTGTCATATTATAAAATGCAGATCCAGGAAATGCAGTTGAGGTTTCACACTCTGATGCATTTATTTTTAGGTAACCGACTTTAGGAAAGAATCATTACATGAAGAGAAAAAAAATACATGTAAATACTCTTGCCTTTTCCATCTCTGTTTCTTTTTGATATGATGTCTGAAAGATGTTCTTGACTTTATCTTTCATCTTATACATATTTTTTTAAATTTCAGAAGTCATCATATTCACTTATTTCATGAAACTCTTTCTTGTTCTTAGTTTTTCTCTCAAGCTCCTTTTCCTGTTGCATTGATATAGTAACATTATGAATCTTTTTTAAAATACTAAGTGCTTTTGCTTTCCAACTTGTCTCTTTTCTCTGAGGTTTATTTTTATGCATTTACCCTGATCTCTCTGCTCCATGATGATGTTCTTCTTAAATACCTGGTGATGTGTGGTAAAGAGAGGCAAAAGAAAAAGAATAAAAAGCATATTTGAAGACTTACAAGTGTAAGACTCTACAGGAGCTCAATGCAGTACTCTGTGATGACCAAGAGGGGTGGGATGGGAAGTTGGAGAGGGAGGAAAGAAAGTGAAAGTCGCTCAATTGTGTCTGACTCTTTTCAATGCCATGGAATTCTCCAGGCCAGAATACTGGAGTGGGTAGAAATTCCCTTCTCCAGGGGAATCTTCCCAACCCAGAGATTGAACCCAGGTTGCCTGCATTGCGGGCAGATTCTTTACCAAGAGAGCTATCAGGGAAGCCTTTCGAGAGGGCAGAGACATAGGCATACTTCTGGCTGATTCACATTGTTGTATGGCAGAAGCCAGCACAATTGTAAAGCAATTGTCCTCCAATTAAAAACAAATTTTAAAAAGTAAGACTCTAGAGTAGAAGGTTAATTTTATATTCATTATTTATTTTCCAAAAATAATTCCGACCACAGTCATTGCTGGTCACTGGCTTTGAGAAGCTGGAAGCAGAAGGATTTTATTCCAATATGAGGGACTTCCAATTCTATGTCACATCTTTATCCCTTTTACCAGTTTACTGGTAATACCTCATTTACTGATTACTAGATAATTGCACTATTTTAAAAATAGTTTTGCTTGCTTAAAGTGTTTTGACAGTGATGTTAACTAAACTGTTACTAATTTTGCTGAGATGGTCCACCTTTCAGCAGTATAGTAGATAAATACAATTAATGCTGTCAGTTGCCTTTTTTCTATATTGCAAAGCAATCATCAGTTTTGAATAAAAAACTTTACATAATAAGCTACATAAAAAATATAAAGTGTGTTCATTCATGTTCAAAATGTAAAACCAAGGCTTTCATGTTTCTTCTTTGCATTTGCTTCCTAGTTATAACACTGTCTTCTACAATTGTACGTTGTACCTCCTGCTTTCTCTAAAACAGAGATGTGACATTATCTAAAACCTTGAACCAAGGGGTGCTTCTGTGAGAGTACAGGCTTTTTGTGACCCTGGAGCACTATGAGACAAGATGGGGTTTGGGGGTCCCTAGGCACTGCCTCTGCTCCCTCTCATGAGGATGACCAGGTGCCCTTGCTGGGGCTGAGTTTGTTTAAAAAACTAGGTGTTTTGGATAGCATGTCAGCAAAATAAAAGACCTACTCAAACTGGGCAATTTGAGGAGAGTTCAATTAAATTTACTATTTATTTAAATGTATTTTTATCATTTTAACATTTATTGTTTCTTTTTTATTATTTTTAAATGTATTTAAACACATTATTTATTTGTAAATACATTGTTTATTTAAATTTTTAATTTATTTTTTGTTGTTAAAATTTGTTTATTTTAAATTTATTGTTTATTTTAAATTTACTGTTTATTTTAAATGTATTATTTGTTTAAATTTATTATTTTAAGTTTATAGTTTATTTAAGTTTATTTATAATTTTTAAATTTGTTCATGTATTTATTTAGCAAATAAAGGGAATAGTTGCAAACGCATGGGCACAAGGGATTAAAAAAAAGTCAACAAAGGACAATGCAGTTCTTTACATCTGGCAATAGTGAGACCCATAAGCACCCTCTGACCTGAAAGTATAAAAGAAGGACACACTTGTTGGAACTCAGAGAGGAGATATACACTAAGAAGACTGACTGAAAGAAGTTATGGCCTTCAGTAGAGAAAAGTAGCTAACCCATGGTGATCCTGTAGAGGGAAATAAAAATTTCTTCTCCCATATTCCCATCTCAGCCAGGTCTCCCATTGGGTGAACCCAAACAGATGCCAGAGGGCAAAGAAGCCCACTGCTATTGTTCTCACAAGCCGGTTTCCTTGGGCACAGAGTAGGTGGAGATCTGGGTCAGGCAATGGAAAATACCCAGCACATCATGAAGCCTCATGTTTACAAAAAAAAAAAAAGAAAATTCCTTAAGTGGAGTCATTGGTGTAAGTACTCCTGGAACAGTAAGGTAAATACATAAATTCAGAAGAAAATACTATAGCAAGCTCTTGATTATTTCTCCATTCTAGAAAGCCTCTACCTGCATGGAAAATGACAGGCAGTTCCATAACCCATAGGAAAGCCGGCATGAAGGCAAAATCCTGTAAAGATATATGACATTTGATCATGCTCTGTGTAGTCACCTTATTCTATCACCTTGGTAAAATAATTGAGAATTTCTATCTTAAGTATGTATTTGTATGTTTGTGTGCTTTTTCTACCCATCAATTCACAGCCTGCCTGAAACACTATATTCCTCAAACATACAAATGTTTCATGGTACACATATACTTGCCCTTTAACCATAGACATATACATCATTTAAGTTTACTAAAGGTTATACCTTATGAAATACAAGTGGAGTATTATTCACTTGATCACTGTTGACTGTAATATTTATTTATTTATTTTTACACTTTTAAAAATTATAGTTGATTTACAATGTGGTATTAATTTCTGCTATATAGCAAAGTAGTTCAGTTATATATATACACATGTATATATATATGTATATTCTTTTTCATATTCTTTTCCATTATGGTTTATTACAGGATATTGAATATAGTTCCCTGTGTGTAGGACCTTGTTATTTATCCATTCTATATATAAGACTTTGCATCTGTTAACCCCAAATTTTCAATCCATCCCTGCCCTCCCCCCTACCCCCTTGGCAATCACAAGTTTGTTCTCTATGTCTGTGTTGATGCTAGTATTTAATTTTCATAATTAATATCCATAATTATTAATAACTTTAATAAAATTATTCTATCTTTAGATGGAGAAGGAATCCTGGATAGTGACCAGTGAGGGCAAGACAGACAGCTGCAATGAAGGAAACTGATAAGAAAAGGGAAAGCGTTTACAGTGGAATTCTACCTTTCTATCCTGACATGGGTGTATGACCTTGGTGTATGGGTTATTAACCAGAGACAGATCTAGGATCTGTAAGGTCTAAAGATTATTATGTCCTTGTTCCATTACAACCTCTGGCCCTGCACTGGCATAGCAATGCTGGATTCGTTGGCATGAGTGATGGAAGTATTTCTGGAAGCCAGTCTTACTCTTGATTGGCTAACATTACCTTAACTCTCCACAGAATTGACTCTCACATAAATATACTTCACTACTCTATGTGAAAAGTAAACCCAACTCAAGATCCGTTTAACAGAATCCCCAAAAATGTCTGTGGCCACGTCATTGCTACCCTGACACAAGTGTAAATACGACAAAAGGAAATTGTCATAAAAGTAGTCAATGGTTAACCAACTATTATTAAAATATCTTATTTTGTAACTTTTACAAGAATATGTGCTGTGAATATATTGTTCAGGCCTCTTCTGTGGCCTTGGAAGGGAACTGTGTAAACTCAATTAGCTTAATGATGAACTCACACTAGGTAATTGAAATAAACTGCACAGTGCCTCACCCTCCTCCCATGGAGGTGACAAGAAGAGGATCCAAGTCCAAGTTAATTCTGCTGCTTTTTCCATAGAATGATGGTGAAATCTGGAAATTCAAGTTCTAAATCCTTTCCAATTACCATTCAGCCTCTCTTGGTTTAGGGAGTTGAGGAGAATGCTTATAGATAATGGCTAAGATAACTTTTTCTTTAAAAAAAAACCAAAACTTTCTCTTGTATTTGTTCATTAAACAGGTATCTACTGATTGCCCATTATGTGTCAGACACTATTTGAGATGATAGGAATAAAATGGTAAGTAAAACAGATGCAGTGTCTGTCTTCACTGATCTTAAAGTCTAATGAAGGACAAGCAACTTACATCTTTATGTAGAGTATATCATGTACTCTGTGATATGAAAAATCATAGAGTAACTCATCTACCCTCCTGTTCCTACCTTGATACAAAGCACTGGTATATATTCTTGCTACATAGTTCTCTAAAGTATCTCTGGTCTCTTCTTGTCCCTGAAAAATGAGAGAAAAGGAAGGCAAGAATTTCAAGGAGTGGAGAACGTAGAAACTGAGAAATCAACCCATTTCCAAGCCTTTGTTCTTTCTTTTGGAATGTCCAATCTTGTGCTCCTTTGGATGGTAATGTAAAGGAGTATAGTCTCTGATACTCAACCAATCATCAGTGATGAGTGTTAAGTGAATAGGTACCATGTGAGGCTTCTTCTATTTCTCATATTATTCCTATCATAATGACTGCAAAGCATTTGTAGACTATGTAAAGGCTCTCATTATTGAATGGAGACAAAGATAAAGACTTCACTTTATGTTCACCCTTGCCTCAGACTTTCAGAAAGCCATCTAATTTCTCAGCATATCAGATGCGCATCAGTCAAACAAGGTCAACTACAAAAATTCATTACTTATCTTACTGGGATACAAACTAATCTAAGTATTACAGCTGTGAATCAGTGGCATTTCCAGAGGGCTTGTCTATGGTTGGGAGAAGTTAAGTAGAACTCAGTGAGCTCTAAAGAAAGGACAGCCATACAAAGTCGTGCATAGTAAGAAGGAATGAATTAAAAAGGAAGTCCTTGGTCAGGAAGACATTTGAATTAATATTGAATACCGAGTCAGTACTAGCATCAACAATCACTAATCAAGCCACACATGATCTATTCTCATGAATCTTTGACTGCTTGATCATTGTCTGTCTTCAGATATATCTTTCCAGGAATGTTGATATTCTAGAAATGGTGATGAGAATTCCACTGTCAAGTAACAGCTGCAGTGATGTCATAAATATGCAAATAATTGATTGTGTCTGCCAAACATTTTAAGTACCTTAAAGTTTATTAATTCTAGGCCGTACCTGTATGATCTTTAGAAACATGAAAGCATGAGAAAAGAACACTTGAGTTTGAATCCCAGCCCTGCAACTTTCTGGGTGGTATATGTGCCCTTGGACAAGTTACTTGACTTCTTTGAACTTAAGTTTTTCTAACCTATGAAATAAGGCTAATAATAGCTCTTGTAGGATTGTTTTCATAATTTAAAGAAATGTTATATTCACATAAAGCATGTGCCATAAAATAAGCACTCAATGAATGGGAGGTATTACTAATTATGAATTTCAGCACAATAATAACCTTTTTAAATCACTTCTTTCTACTGTTTAAACTTTGAGCTAAGAAAGACGTTCTCACAAGTTTATCATGATTTGTAAACAAGAGCCAACTGCTCTATAGCAATTATTTTGCTAGGAAGTAAGCAAGGTCATAAATCAATAATGACTCCTGCAACCTCAGGACTTATTGATCTTGCTGTTCATCTTCTGTAATGTTCCTGGAAAACCCAATTATTTTGGAAAGGTACCCAAACTAGTTTACCCATTATTCTATATTAGTATTATTAGTAACAAGTTATGAAAGCATTTGATCGATTTTCTTGGAAAAACAATCCTTTTATAGTACAATAGAGATATTACTTTAGCCAATAAATTTCTTAGCATATTCTATTTTTTAAAAAGAACAAAATGGGATAAAGAGCAATAGATTCTTTTCAGTGCATGTGCTTATGATAAACACCTTTTTTGCTGGGTATCACAGTTGAGAATTACAGAACACTTTAGCTAAAAATCTCTAGGAATATATGAAAACGCAGTTCATCTTAGGGCTCTGGCCATTTGCAGTGTTTTGAAGTAGGAGAATCTTTTAATACACCTGATTTTGTTCCCTAATTCTAAGTATAATGCTTGTATAATTCTCAGTATAATGTTTGGTATGGAGTAAATGCCCAGTAAAAGTTTGTTTAATGAATGAGTAACTGAATGAATAAGACCAGGAAAAAGTAAAATCATGAATGCATTAAGAGTCACACACTATAAATGCTTGGGCATGTATGTGTGTGCTCAGTTGTGTTCAACTCATTGTGATACCATGGATTGTAGCCTGCCAGGCTCCTCTGTCCATGGGATTTCCCAGGAAAGAATACTGGAGTAGGTTGCCATTTCCTTCTCCAGGGGATCTTCTCAGCTCAGGGATTGAACCTGAGTCTCCTGCATTGGCAGGCAGATTCTTTACTGCTGAGCCACCTGGCAAGCCCATAAAGGCTTATAAAGATAGCTCTACTTCCCAGTACAAATGTTTTCTTGGATTTATAGGCATATTTAAAGGCCTGTGTCTTTAACACTGGATTCTCTATTTCTTTTTTCAATTTATTCCATCTGATAAGTAGTCTCTATGAGGTACAAATATTTTGTGTGTGTGATTTTAAGGTAGCTTGAATTTGAGCCAAAGGGAGCTATTTATTAAAACAAAATGGAGAATGAAGGAGGTTAGTGCTTCCCCAAACTAGTCTCATATAAGAATCATCTGAAACACATGTCAAAAATATAAATTCTTAGCCATCATCTGAGAATCTCCAAAGGTAGTACAACAAGAGTTTCTTCTGACCAAGCAGGTTGGGCAAAGACTGGGATAGTGGATGACTGTCATCTTATCAGAAGACTGATGGAGCTTACTTGAGGTAGCAATTGACTGAAAAAAAAAGAAAAGCACAACCTGAAAGCTGAGAATTATGTTTTGTTCTGTGGACTTACTGAGCCCTTAAGCCTGGGATATAGCCCCTCAAATAGCTCTGAGGTACTGCTCTAAAGAGATAAGGGAAGAGCCAGGATATATGGGAATTTTTGGAAAAAAAATAACACCCAGTTAGACAAACATCAAAAGATTACTGCTAACTATAAAAATGATGCTTTTTAACTGTGGTGTTGGAGAAGACTCTTGAGAGGCCCTTAGACTGCAAGGAGATCAAACCAGTCAATCCTAAAGGAAATCAGTCCTGAATATTCATTGGAAGGATTGATGCTAAAGCTGAAACTCCAATACTTTGGTCACCTGATGTGGAGAACTGACTCATTTGAAAAGACCCTGATGCTGGGAAAGATTGAAGGCAGGAAGAGAAGGGGATGACTGAGGATGAGTTGGTTGGATGGCATCACCAACTCAATGGAAATGAGTTTGAGCAAGCTCTGACAGGCGGTGATGGAGAGGGAAGCCTGGCGTGCTGTAGTCCATGGGGTCTCAAAGTGTCGGACACAACTGAGTGACTGAACTGAACTGAACTGAACTGAATTAAAAAAAAAATCTCAGACATCTCAAGTTAATGGTTTTAATGCTTTTTTATGTATGGGAAGATGCAAATTCTGCACTTACTGAAATTATTCATTTGATATGTACCTTAACTATCTAGGGCCAGTATCCTGTTTTTCTCCATCTGAATTCCTTTAGGGTGCACCATGGTGGGGGAGGGGTGCAGCTGCAGTGGCTGATGGCTTGAGGGCAACAACTTGTTTTTCTCTATCCTGAATTTCCCTCAGGGTGCACTGTCAGTGTCAGTGGTGGTGGCTGATGGCTTTATGGCTGAAACATCCTTTATTTATTGAAATTGCAGGCAACATTCTTTATCCACATAGCAATTGTCCCCTAGATTCTGTTTTTTTTTTCCCTATTTAATATAGGTATATCAATATTTCTCCAGACCACACCAAAGGATTTCTATGAGAATCATGAGAGTTTTAATCTTCAAACCTATATATTTTATGCAAACTTAAAAAAATCTATCCTGAAGACAATAACAAATCCATTAAGATTCTGATGCATCTACTTAAAAGGCACCAATTCACAGTTTTACAAATACTTTTTAGCAACTCTTCCAGGTAACCTTTCCATAGTCACTGTGACCAACCCACACTAACAACGAGCTCCTACTCTGCCTTGTCTGTTACTACTTCCCTAAAAATGAGGTACCATATTTGCACAATTAAGAAAGCTCCGTGGTCTGTAAAGACCTAGAAGGGTGGGTTGGGGGAATGTGGGAGGGAGGTTCAAGAGGAAAGAAAAATATGCATATATACAGCTGATTCACTTTGTTGTGCAGCAGAAACTAACCACATTGTAAAGCAGTTCTCCAATTTTTTTAAAAAAAAGAAATATTGACTCTAGAAATGAAAAACTGAGCTACCACGTGATCCAGCAATCCCCTTCTGGGTGTATATCCAAAAGAAAGAAAACCATTATTCTGAAGAGATACTCTACTCCCATCTTCACTGTGGCCTTATTCACAATAGCCAGGGTATGGAAACAACCTTAATGTCTCATTGAATGAATGGATCCAGAATTATTGGTATATATGTACAATGGAATGTCTTTCAGCCTTAAAAAAGGAAGGAAATCCTGTCATTTGGCATAACATGAATGAACTTGGAAAGCATTATGCTATGTGAAATAAGCCAGACACAGAAAGACAAATACTGCTTGATCTCGCTTACATGTGAAACAACAAAAAATAGTTGAACTCAGAAACAGAGTAGAATGGTGTGTGCTAATGGCTGAGAGGTGGAGGAACTAGGGAGAGGTTGTTAAAAGGGCACAAACTTTCAGTTATAAGATGAATATGTTCTGAAGGTCTAATGTGTAACATGGTGACTATAGTTGGAAACGCTGTATTATATAACTGAAATTTGCTGAGATAATAGAACTTAAATGTTCCCACACACTAAAAGAAGTAAATCTGTTAGATGATGGATGTGTTAATTAATTCTATGGGGAAAATTCTTTCACAATATATACATATATCAAGTAAAGAAAAAAGAAATACTAAGATGTGGAAAAAATATCTTTGCCTTAAAGTAAAGGAAGAATCAAGTCTACTATCTGGTTGCTATTAGGCATTAATCATTTGGATTAGGTTTATGTTCTTAGTTAGACTAGTGTCCTGTCTTTTAAAAGTGTTCCTACAGTTATATTGAGAAGAAAATAAAAATAACATAACTATTGTCACTATACGAATAATCATTGTAATATTAATAACATTTTCAACTCAATATGTATTTTAGCATTTTTGCTAGAGGTGAGAATTTACATTAATAGAATAAGACTCTTGTAAAATAAAGAGGATAAATGAAATATTAATATAGCCAAGAAAATATACTTGGCCCCTTCATGGTTTTTGCCAATTAAGAACTATGCACTAAGAGAGATTTTCCCTTTCTTTTAACAATAAAAAATATTATTAATAAAATTATTATTGAAAAAGCCCTGAGCTAAGTGTTTTACATGCTTTATTTCTTTTAAAATTCATGATAACCTTCTGGACAAAGTATGATTATTATCATCATTTTGCAAATGAGTGTGCCCAGACTTATTCTGTTATAATTTGCTAGAAGTCATACAGCTAGTAAGTGACAAACTCAGGCTATGCATTCATCTCCATTCAACTCCAGAAGCCAAATTCTTAGTCATGATCATTTATTGATTCATAACCAAAAACAACTAGAAATTTAAGAGTTCATGTATCTGCTTTTTAAGGTAATGAGTCTTTATTGATTTCCTGCACAATTAAAAAAAAAAACCCTCAAGAAATCAGTAAAAGTACAATTA
Source organism: Cervus elaphus (assembly GCF_910594005.1). Lineage (NCBI taxonomy): Eukaryota > Metazoa > Chordata > Mammalia > Artiodactyla > Cervidae > Cervus > Cervus elaphus. The sequence goes on along the minus strand of NC_057848.1, from coordinate 133,123,971 downwards.
TCAATTGCTTTAGTCTAAAACTTTAACGTCCTTTGCTAACTTCTATAACAAATGGATGGACTTCCCAGGTGGCACTAGTGGTAAGGAATCTGCCTGCCAATGCAGGAGCAGTAAGAGACCTGTGTTTGATCCCAGGGTCGGGAAGTGCCCCTGGAGAAGGAAATGACAACCCACTCCAGTATACTTGCCTGGAGAATCTCATGGGCAGAGAAGCCTGGCAGGCTATAGTCCATAGGGTCGCAAAGAATCAGACATGGCTGAAGTGACTTAGCAGGCATGCAAGCATTAAAAATGGATAGTGCATGTGTGTGAATAAGTATCCATAGTGATGTGAAAGTCATAAAATCCAATTGTGAAATCTGTTCTTTTTGTTCTGAAGCCTTTCTTCCGAGTCTTTCCAGCTTCAGTATGAGTTCTGCTAGTCCTCAGTAGATGGTGAACAATCCTGAATTTGTGCTCAGGTTTGACTGAGCAACTTTCTCAAGAGATCACAAGATACCTTTGTCAGGGTTTGGGTATCAGTGTTAATGCACATTGGATTTTCTAGAAGCAGACTTTGAGATAGAATTTGGCATGAGAGGTATTTGTTTAAAATGGAAAAGGAGCAGGATTTGGCTGAGAGAGAAACTGAACAGCAAAGCAGGCCTGGGAGAGCCTGGGGGATACTTACAGGTACCCCCAGAGACAACCCCTCAGAGCTGTCCCCCATTTAAGATTGCCAGATTTAGTAAATAAAAATATAGGATACCCAGTTAATTTGAATTTCAGATAAACAACAGGCAACTTTTTAGTATAAGTATGTACCATGCAATATTTGTCCCATCAGTATTTTGTCTGCCAACTCTACTCTCATTGGATCAGGATGTCTGAGTCTTTATTCCTGAATTTTGATCAGTCATTGACTGTGGGCCAGCCCAGGAAAAGTATGACCTTGGAAAAGGTGGCTTTCTGCAGCAGATCCTATTTAAGCTGTCCTCTCTCAGGCAGACCCTAAAGGAGCTGAGAGCTGGGGCAACAAACCTTTCCTTGAAGGGAGATCTTGGAGGCTTATATCTGTGTTCCCTACAGATTCATAACCATGTGAAGTCTCAGCATAAACTTAAAGTTACAGATAGGGTTTTAACAAAGGAACTCCAGTAGCTCCACACTTTGCTGCTTAGTGATGAACTCGTGTTGGTACTGCAAATGAGTAAGCTAACAACAAAGCTCTTTTCAGTCAACTATGAAAGCAGTGAGGCTGAGAATATACCCATGGAAGAGAGATCTGAACTGAGGAGTTCGGAGCAGAGCCAACTTTACAGATGTGTGACTACTGCAGTCGCCCAGGGCCCCATGCTCAGGAAGGCCTTGCATTTGGTTTCTTGCTTAGAAGTTTATGTCTTACAATTCTTAGTCATTTTATCTTTGATCTTTTGTTAGTGAAATCTGATGGGACAATGCAGCATGCCTGTGAGCAGAGGACTTGCACACACAGTATGACTGTCTGCCATTCCTTATGTCCTCTTTCATGAATAAGTTTGAGATACCCCATGAGCACAGAATTCTGGTGGATTAACTCTACCTGGGAGTTCAGTGAGACTCAAAGTGAATAGAAGGTACACAGACAACACCTAAGACTGATAACCTCCCCCCGCCCCAAAGGACATGTTTCTACTTGAATTAGAATTTTGACTTCAGAAAGAGCACATTCTAAGAAATACAGATAATCAAGGAGCTCTACCATGTCCTTTCTTAGTCACTTTATTTTCCTGTATTACCAACCACTTATGCTGAAAATGATGACATAGAAAAGGAAAGATGGGGCAGCTGCAGCTGTTCTTTTCTTTTCTCTCAGATCTAAACTCATCAGTAAACTAAAGGGAGAGTGTTAATAGAATGTATGTGTATCGCTGGAGAGGGTGTGGAGAAAAGGGAACCCTCTTACACTGTTGGTGGGAATGCAAACTAGTGCAGCCACTATGGAGAACAGTGTGGAGATTCCTTAAAAAACTGGAAATAGAACTGCCATATGACCCAGCAATACCACTCCTGGGCATACACACCGAGGAAACAAGATCTGAAAGAGACACGTGCACCCCAATGTTCATCCCAGCACTGTATATAACAGCCAGGACATGGAAGCAACCTAGATGCCCATCAGCAGATGAATGGATAAGGAAGCTGTGGTACATATACACCATGGAATATTACTCAGCCATTAAAAAGAATTCATTTGAATCAGTTCTAATGAGATGGATGAAACTGGAGCCCATTATACAGAGTGAAGTAAGTCAGAAAGATAAACACCAATACAGTATACTAATGCATATATATGGAATTTAAAAAGATGGTAACGATAACCCTATATGCAAGACAGAAAAAGAGACACAGATGTATAGAACAAACTTTTGGACTTTGTGGGAGAAGGTGAGGGTGGGATGTTCAGAGAGAATAGCATTGAAACAAGTACACTATCAAGTGCGAAACAGATCGCCAGTCCAGGCTGGATGCATGAGACAAGTGCTCAGGGCTGGTACACTGGGAAGTCCCAGAGGGATGGGATGGGGAGGGAGGTGGGAGAGGGGTTCAGGGTGGGGAACACATGTAAATCCATGGCTGGTTCATGTCAATGTATGGCAAAAACCACTACAATATTGTAAAGTAATTAGCCTCCAACTAATAAAAATAAATGAAAAAAAAAAACAAAGTAAAATGATTGTTTCCATGTTATGACTATTGTAAGTAGTGTTGTAGTGATCATTGGGGTACATGTCCTTTTGAATTACGATTTTCTCATGGTTTATGGTCAGTGTGGTGAGTGGGATTTTGCATTGCAATACTATATGGGATAGCTCATATTTTTAGTTTTTTAAGGAACTTCTATACTGTTCTCAATGTCTAACAAAAGATAAATGGATAAAGATGTGGTACATATATACAATGGAATGTTACTGTGCCACTAAAAGGAACGAAATAGGGTCATTTGTAGGGACATGGATGGACAGTCTGTCATGCAGAGTGAAGTAAGTCAGAGAAAAAGGAATATCATGTATTAATGCATATAAGTGGAATCTGTTCAGTTCAGTTTAGTCACTCAGTCATGTCCGTCGCAGTCATGTCTTTGCGACCCCATGGACTGCAGCACACCAGGCCTACTTGTCCATCACAAACTCCCAGAACTTGCTCAAACTCATGTCCATCGAGTCAGTGATACCATCCAACCATCTCATCCTCTGTCGTCCCCTTCTCCTCCTGCCCCCAATCCCTCCCAGCATCAGGGTCTTTGCAAATGAGTAAATTCTTTGCAAAAGGTGGCCAAAGTATTGGAGTTTCAGCTTCAGCATCAATCCTTCCAATGAATATTCAGGACTGATTTCGTTTAGGTTGGACTGGTTTGATCTCCTTGCAGTCCAAAGGACTCTCAAGAGTCTTCTCCAACACCACAGTTCAAAAGCATCAATTCTTTGTCACTCAGGTTTCTTTATGGTCAAACTCTCACATCCACACATGACTACTTGGAAAACCATAGCTTTGACCAAATAGATCTTTATTGGCAAATTAATGTCTCTGCTTTTTAATGTGCTGTCTAGGTTGATCATAACTTTTCTTCCAAGGAGCAAGCGTCTTTTAATTTCATGGCTGCAGTCACCATCTGCAGTGATTTTTGGAGCCTCCCTCCCCCCCGCCCCAAAATAAAGTCTGTCACTGTTTTCACTGTTTCCCTGTCTATTGCCATGAAGTGATGGGACCAGATGCCATGATCTTAGTTTTCTGAATGTTGAGTTTTAAGCCAACTTTTTCACTCTCCTCTTTCACTTTCAACAAGAGGCTCTTTAGTTCTGCTTTGCTTTCTGCCATAAGGGTGGTGTCATCTGCTTATCTGAGGTTACTGTTATTTCTCCTGGAAATCTTGATTCCAGCTTGTGCTTCATCCAGTCCAGCATTTCTCATGACGTACTCTGCACATAAGTTAAATAAGCAGGGTGACAATATACAGCTTTGCCATACTCCTTTCCCGATTTGGAATGTCTGTTGTTCCATGTCCAGTTCTAACTGTTGCTTCTTGACCTGTATAGATTTCTCAGGAGGCAGGTCAGGTCGTCTGGTATTCCCATCTCTTCAAGAATTTTCCACAGTTTGTGTTGATCCACACAGTCAAAGGCAGAAGTAGGTGTTTTTCTGGAACTCTCTTGCTTTTTTGATGATCCAGTAGATGTTGACAATTTGATCTCTGGTTCCTCTGCCTTTTCTAAATCCAGCTTGAATATCTGGAAGTTCATGGTTCACGTACTGTTGAAGCCTGACTTGGAGAATTTTGAGCATTACTTTGCTAGCCTGTGAGATGAGTGCAATTGTGCGGTAGTTTGAACATTCTTTGGTGTTGCCCTTCTTTGGGATTGGAGTGAAAACTGACCTTTTCCAGTCTTGCGGCCATGGCTGAGTTTTCCAAATTTGCTGGCATACTGAGTGCAGCACTTTCACAGTATCATCTTTCAGGATTTGAAATAGCTCAACTGGAATTCCATCACCTCCACTAGCTTTGTTCATAGCGATGCTTCCTAAGGCCCATTTGACTTCACATTCCAGGATGTCTGGCTCTAGGTGAGTGATCACACCATCTTGATTATCTGGGTCATGAAGATCTTTTTCGTACAGTTCTTCCATCTATTCTTGCCACCTCTTCTTAATATTTTCTGCTTCTGTTAGGTCCATACCATTTCTGTCCTTTATTGTGCCCATCTTTGGATGAAAAGTTCTCTTGGTATCTCTAATTTTCTTGAAAAGAGCTCTACACATTCCCATTCTATTGTTTTCCTCTATTTCTTTGCATTGATCACTGAAGAAGGCTTCCTTATCTCTCTTTGCTATTCTTTGGAACTCTGCATTCAAATGGGAATATCCTTCCTTTTCTACTTTGCCTTTCACTTCTCTTCTTTTCATAGCTATTTGTAGGGCCTCCTCAGACAACCATTTTGCCTGTTTGCATTTCTTTTTTGGGGGGATAGTCCTGATCACTGCCTCCTGTAGAATTTCATGAATCTTGGTCCAAAGTTCTTCAGGTACTCTGTCTATCAGATCTAATCCCTTGAATCTATTTCTCACTTCCACTGTGTAATCGTAAAGGATTTGATTTAGGACATAACTGAATGGTCTAGTAGTTTCCCCTACTTTCTTCAGTTTAGGTCTGAATTTGGCAATAAGGAGTTCCTGATCTGAGCCACAGTCAGATCTCAGTCTTGTTTTTGCTGACTGTATAGAGCTTCTCCATCTTTGGCTGTAAAGAATATAATCAATCTGATTTTGGTATTGACCATCTGGTGATGTCCATGTGTAGAGTCTTCTCTTGTGTTGTTGTAAGAGGGTGTTTACTATGACCAGTGTGTTCTCTTGACAAAACTCTGTTAGCCTTTGCCCTGCTTCATTTTGTACTTCAATGCCAAATTTGCTTGTTACTCCAGTTATTTTTTGACTTCCTACTTTTGCATTCCAGTCCCCTATAATGAAAAGAAAAATGGTATACATGATCCTATTGCTAAGGAAGGAATAGAGACTCAGACATAGAGAATGGACATGTGGACACAGAGAGAATGAGAGGGTGAGATGAATTCGAAGATTATCATTGACATATATACACAGTTGATGTTATTCAGTTGCTAAGTTGTATCCAACTCTGCAGTACCAACTGCCGCATGCCAGGGTTCCCTGTCCTTCACTCTCTCCCAGAGTTTGCTCAAACTTATGTCCACTGAGTCAGTGATGCCATCCAACTATCTCATCCTCTGTTTCCCCCTTCTCTTCCTGCCTTCAATCTTTCCCAGCATCATGTGTAAAATAGATAGCTAGTGGGAACCTGTGATAAAGCACAAGAAGCTCAGCTCAGTGTTGTGTTGACCTAGATGGGTGGGAAGGGAGGAGGGGCTAGGAAGGAGATCCAAGAGGGAGGGGACATGTGTATACATATAGCTAATTTACTTCAATGTACAGCGGAAACTAACACAACATTGTGAAACAATTACATTCCAATTTAAAAAGTCAGAAAAAGAGAGAAGTGAAATGAAAGCAGTTGTTAGTTTTTACAGTGTTTCCATTTTTCTAGTAAGAACAGAAATATACATGAATATACTAACTATGAAATATAAATTGTGATTTCAGCGATCCTACATGAATTAAGTACTCTTATATCTGCATTTAATACTAACATTGCACAAAATAAACATAAACAGTAATATTTATGTTAATAGCTTACAATTTTAATTTTTCTTTACTTAGAATAACATTAAATCACTGATTAAAAAAAATCATGGCAAGTCTAGAGAGAAACTGCAAAAAGAAAGAAAAAAGCTTTAACACAGTCATTTTTTCCTGTGTTTTGAACAGGGGCTCTGCATTTTCCTTTTGCACTGGGGCCTGCAAATTATGCAGTGAGTTTTAGGTCAGAGAAATGGAATTGGCAAGAATAAATGAATGGTGTGGGGCAGGATCCTGAAAATCAGTTTTAGGAGAAAACACTGGTTTTCCATGACCATGACTATCTGTGGATGGACCTGCACTACTTTTAAAAATTTGCTTTCATAACTTGTGACTTAACCAACACTGATTTTTCTCTCCTAGTTCTGTTATCCATTTATTGAGAGTTTATTGTGGATACAGCAATGAGCTAAGAAATATGAAGGAGGACAAAGTGGGGGTAGGCTACAGGGACAGTACCTTTGAGGAGCTTGCATCTGAATAATAGAAATTTTCTAATTATTTCTAGATTCTGAGATGCACCTACATCACAGCATGCATGCACATATACAAACACGTATTCACATCTGCCATTTTCCCTTCTTATTTTAATCATATTTTCCCCCTCTTTGTCCCAGATCACCAGTCATTTCTATGGTAGTGATGATGGTGGTAGTAATAATGATGATAGTGAACATTATTCTGAATACTTTACACATGCTGATTCAGTTACTCTTCGCAGTAACTGAGCTATGAAGTGAAGTGTTAATCACTCAGTCATGTCTGACACTTAGCAACCCCATGGACTGGAACTCACCAGGATCTTCTATCCATGGGGTTCTCCAGGCAAGAATACTGGAGTGAGTTGCCACTTCTTTTTCCAGGGGATCTTCTTGACCCAGGGATCGAACCCGGGTCTTCTGCATTGCAGGCAGACCCTTTGCTGTCTGAGTCATCAGGGAAGCTCGACTGAGATATACCCTTTCAATCTCCCTTTTACAAAGGAAGAAACCGAAGCACAGAGAGGTTATGTAATGTGTCCAAAATCGAACAGCTAGAAAGTGAATGAGCCAGGATTTTAACTAAGGTAGTTCCATTATGTTGCACTATAGAAGCTTCCCCAACGTTTTGGGTAATAGGGATTTTGAGCAGTCATCTTCAGATTTACATGTGTGTAGTATGGCAGAAGGGAGATACTACAAATTCAAGCAAAGTTTTAGGGGATTCATTTCTAGACTCTCAGCTTCACAGAACTCTCTTTCCTAAAAGTAGACTGCCCAGGGCAATCCTGTCATTGAGGCTGGTTCCCTTTTGCAATAGCCCTTTTCTATTTCTGCAGAAAAGAGGCCCTCATACTGAATCTTATTATCTCCAGGCTCATTGCCCTGGAGTCCAACACACTCCAGAGTGCCAACCAAAGGGTAATTTAAAGTATTGGTAAATGTGTTGAGAAAGTGAGTGACTTTTAAGACTGGGCAACAATTTTCTTTACATTTCAGGGGTTTCTAATTCTCTGTTGTCAATGTAAGTGAAGGATGACCTAAACAGGTTACCAACTGAGAGACTATTAAGAATGATTTGTGATGACAGACCAGTATTTGAATTTTGTCATGTAACTTAGAAGGCGTTCTAAGAGAGGGGTGGCAATTATATAACAAAGTTACTTCAATTCCCATCTTCATATTTAAGTGACAAGTTTTCTTAGTATATGAATGGAACAGAAGAAGCAAATTTTTGTTGCATCTTGTTTTTTTCTAAGGGTATGGTGCATTCATTCATGGATTCATAAACTGATCATGTAAAGATGATTTTAGCTACCTTATTAAGAATTGTATTTCCATTAAGATTATATTTTTATATTTAATAATTATTTGTCAAAATTATATTTGTTGTTTCCAATCAGTTTTAAAATGATGATTGTAAATATATTTCAATCCTGAAGAAAAATTTAATATGTAATGCCATCTGATCAAAGGAAATTAAAAAAAATAGATTTCAATTTCAATACAATATTTATTGCATAAATGAAAAGTAGGTTAATTAGTAGAAGGTCTTCAGGGAAAAATATATTACAGTACCTAAAAATTCTGAGAGAGAAGCCACCAGAAAATAGTAAAAAAATATGTAAAATTTCTGACAGTTAAAGAACTTGTTCACATAATTTTTAAAGTAAATTATAGTGAGTAGCACTGTAGTAATAGATTCCTTTCAGTACCTTTAAGAGTGATGTAATAGTTTGTTTCAAAATGGCAAAACTTTAAATATCTCCTTTGCACATACTTAACATTTTAATGAAAACATTTAAAGGTCAACTTAAAATTTGTGAAATAGTATTTAGTTTAATGAAACTTTTAAAAGATACATTAGCATAAAAGTTTGAAGGCCTCATGACCTGGAAGAATTGTCTTGTAACCTAAATATATTATTTCCTATTCATCTCTGTTACATACTCCTTCAGCTCTTTTTAATGCCCAGAGCATTCTTTGAAGTTGAAGGAATCCCTGTGACAAGAAGGAAGGAAGTATGAGAGTAAGGGGTGATAGAAACCTGTCAATTGTAGTGTCTCCAGAGGGGATATTTAAATGAGTAATCAATTTTACTCTTTTCTTCATCATGTTCAGGGGACTTCTGGCCTGCTTACTTATTCAGTTTCAGAATTGCATTTCTCATAATTGCTTCTGGACCCGCATACAGCATTGATGAGTAAAAAAGTATTTACCTTACAACTCCCCAATGGAATAGCTGTAGGGAAAAAAAGAAAGAAAAGAGAGTAAGATTTTTTTATGTGAGAAAATTAAGCAGGACAGTGTCTTTCACCTTGAAAATGGAAAGCAAGATGAGTGATCGACAGAGGCATAATAACCAAGATACAAAGAATGAGGTACCAAACTAACTCTGTGTTCTTAGTCATTTAACCTCTCTGAGACACAGTTTCCTCAAAAAAGAGGGAAAAACTGTCTTAGATGTCACTGTCAGGTATGAATGAGATTAAGTATGAAAAGTATGACAAAATGTTTAATATTAAAAAAATATTGTAAGAAATTTGTGAAGTTGGCCAGGAAAAGAAAGAAACATATTGAACTTATTGAAAAAATGAGGCCAGGAGATTCATTTTAATATATTATGGTTTTCCTCTTCTAAGCAGTGCCCTTTAAAAACTATATGATTATTTCAGAGATACTGTCATGGCTAAGACTTCTCTTTTGGGAATGTCTTCAAGACACAGTAATTTAGAATACTCTGTCTCTTCAAGAATATTAATAAAGTTTTGGTTTTGAGATAATTGTAGATTCCCATGCAGTCGCAAAAAAAAAAAAATACAGAGATATATTGTATACTCTTTCCCCTGATTATAGAGTCTTGTAAAACTGAAGTACAATGTCACAACCAGGATATTAACATTGATAGAATCCACTGATCTAATTCACGTTTCCCCAATATCATTTGTGTGTGTGTGTGTAACAGGACATATAATTTTGTAAAGCAAATATAGATGAAAATTTTCATAATTATCAGTCCCTTGCCTACCTATTCAGAATCTGGATCAGAATTTGAGGACCCTTAGAAAGAAAAATAGATGGGAATCTTCAGAAGCTTCGTTGCTTGGTAAAATTGTCCTGGGGTTGGGAAAACCTTAATAAAATACAAAATGTGCAAACTGGAAAGGAAAAGTTTGACACATTGGAGCATATCAAAATGAAAACCTGTATGGAAAAATACTCCATTAACAAAACTTAAAGGCAAGATATAAACTGGGGAAAGATATTTGCTATGTATATAAAGGGCAAAACATTAGTACTGAAAATACACAGTAAGATTCTGTAAATGAATATGAAAACAAAAATACACTATAGAAAAATGAAGATTTTAGGCTAACACTTGATTCATGGAAACAGGAGTTTAAACAAAGCTTAAGTGAAAAAATGTTCAACTAGGGAAATACAAGCTAAAGTAACAAAATATTACCTCTTATTTATTCGTAACAATTTGCAAGTTGATAATATAAAGTGAAAATGAAGAAAATTGTAATAATAACTCCTATTAATTGAGTGTTGTATGTGAATTATCAAATTTAATCCTGAAATAAGAGCTCTGAGGCAGGTGATGTCAGTGTAAGTTAAATGAGCTGCATTGAAGCTAGTATCTATTAAAACTTAAACTGTACATACCTCATGACTCAGCAATTTCACTTCTTAGCATCGTCTGTCCTGGAGACCTAGTTGCACATGTGCACAAAGAAGAATATGCAATAACATTTACTGCAGCAGTGTCTGGAACAGTGAAAAATTGGAAAGGAACTAATTGTCCAATAATAGGAGAATAATAAGAGAATGGTTAATTGTCTAATTCCAGCTTGAATGAATGAATAGAGCTATCGATACTAACATATATATTTAGATCTTCAAAATATATTGTTAAGTAGAAAAAGCAAGTTATAGACCAATATGATTTATCTTAAACACAGCATCAGCTCTATACATTTTACTATACAGCATATATACATGCATATAATATATATTAATCTTAATTAAACTTAATTTTTATTGAGAAAAAACTAAAGCTCAGATAGTCTAAGCAACTTTCCATTTGATATTTATGAGACATTTCAAAGCATTGTAATTACTTCTTGTTTATGTGCAATGGCAGAAGGATACATAGGGATAAATCAGGTTGCTAATCTCAGTTCTGCAACTAACTGGCTGTATTATCATTGATATGTCAGTTACCCCTCTGACTCTCATTATTCCAGTTGAAAAATGGCAAATATAATACCCATTTCTCTTACAGGGTTGTTTTCAGGGTAAAATGGGGTACCATATATAAAGATCTTAGCACTGTACCTATAACAAAGGAAGCCCTTGAAACTTGGTAGCTATTCTTCTTTTCGAAGCTATTCTTCTTAATAACACTGAGAAAGTGGAAGAAAAACAGCACTGGTGCTTAATTCTGGGAATGTTCAGTTTGTTAGGAAGAGATTTGTTATGAAATATTATTTTAGTTGAGCTTTTTTCACAAGAATAGGAAAGGTGTTGTAGGCGGTAGAAATAGGATACAGGGATGCTGGAATGCAAGCTGGGGTGAAACACAATGGGAAATTTGATGAGATACCTTTGGCTGAGTCAAGAAATGGCAGGGAGTTGGAGTTTGGGTAAGACTGTGAAAGAACTTGGTTGCCTTGCTCTAATATTTGAGTAATTCTACTGATCAAGTGGAGCACTGAAGGATTTTAAATAGTCATGGTTAACCCAAGATGGCAAAATAGGACATTTATTGTGGGGGGTGGAGGTAGGGGGAAGGAAGTTTTAACTGAGGTCATGGCCAGGAGGGAAGAAGTCAAGCAGAGTCTGAATAGTAGGTTCAAACCAGTAATTAAAAGCATGGTACTTAACTACAAGATCTAATGACTCATGTGTCATAAAACAGTAAGACGAACCAGGGAGAAGTGAGAGGAGGCAGCTTATACTAAGAATTGTATAGAATATATTACAAATCCTGCTAAAAACAAGATTATTTCTTGTGGTAGTAGCCATGTATAGTTGAAGTATAGTTGATTTACAATGTTTCAGTTATACAGAAAAAAAATATATATGTATGTATTCTTTTTCAGATTCTTTTACCTTATAGGTTATTACAAGATAGTAAATATAGTTTCCCTTGCTATACTTGTTGTTTATCTATTTTATATATAGTAATTTCATTCTTTTTTATGGCCGAGTAATATTCCATTGTGTGTGTGTCTTTTTTGTTTCTTTATCCATTCATCTGTCAATGAACATTTAGGTTGCTTCCATGTCTTAGCTATTGTAAATAGTCTTCAATGAACATTGGGGTGCACATATCATATATTTTAAGAAACTTAAAAGGATACATTTTATATTTACCCAGATACTTACCATATCTATTGCTTCATTTCAGAAGATCCAAATTTCCTTCTGGTATCATTTCTCTTCATCCTGAAGCATTTCTTTCAGCATTTCTTGTAGAGCAGTTTTCTAGTGACAGATTCTATTAGTTGTCCTTCATCTGAGAATGAGCTTCCCAGGTGGTGCTAGTGGTAAAGAATCAGCCTGCCTATGCAGAAGACCCAAGAGAAGTGGCTTTGATCCCTGGGTTGGGAAGATCCCCTGGAGTAGGAAATGGCAACCCACTCCACTATTCTTGCCTGGGACATTCCACGACAGAGAAGTCTGGCGGGCTGCAGTGTGTGGGGCAACAGAGTCAGACATGACTGAGCACATCTGTTGTTGTTGTTTTTCAGGCACTCAATTGTGTCCAACTCTTTGCAACCCCATGGAGAGCAGCACACCAGGTCTCCCTGTCCTTCACCATCTCCTGGAGTTTGCTCAAACTCATGTCCATTGAGTCCGTGATGCCATACAACCATCTTGTCCTCTGTTCTGCACATCTGAGAAGGTCTTTATTTTGCCTTTACTCCTGACAGTTTTTTTCCCCCTCTGGATAATTAAGTTGGGGTTGTTAGTTCTGTACTTTCAGCATGTTAAAAATGTTATACTGTCTTTCGACCTCCATGAATTTTGATGAAAAATTTGAAGTCATTTAAATCTTTATTCTTCTGCATGTCATGTTAACTTATCTGCTTTCGAGGATTTTTCTTTATCTTTGATTTTCAGCAGTTGGATTATGATATGTCTAGATTTATCCCTATTTGAATTTTTGTTTGGCGTCTAACAATTTTCTTAAATTTATAAATGTATATCTTTTACTAAATTTGGGGAAATTTTCCTCATTATTTTTTTAAGTACATTTTGTGTATCAGTTGTTTTCTGCTTTTATTACAGGACTCCTGATGACCCCTGTTATACCATTTGATATTATCCCATGAATCCCCAAAACTTTATTCAAATTTAATTGTTCTTTCTCTTTGTTACTTACATTATGTATTTTCTATTAATGTGTGTTCAGGATCATTGACTATTCCTTCTGTCATTTCCATTGTATGGTTGATTCTGTCCAGTGATTTTAAAATTTCAGATATTCAGAGAAATGCAAATCAAAACCACAATGAGGTACCATTACACGCCAGTCAGGATGGCTGCTATCCAAAAGTCTACAAGCAATAAATGCTGGAGAGGGTGTGGAGAAAAGGGAACCCTCTTACACTGTTGGTGGGAATGCAAACTAGTACAGCCACTATGGAAAACAGTGTGGAGATTTCTTAAAAAACTGGAAATAGAACTGCCATATGACCCAGCAATACCACTTCTGGGCATACACACTGAGGAAACCAGATCTGAAAGAGACACATGCACCCCAATGTTCATCGCAGCACTGTTTATAATAGCCAGGACATGGAAGCAACCTAGATGCCCATCAGCAGATGAATGGATAAGGAAGCTGTGGTACATATTCACCATGGAATATTACTCAGCCGTTAAAAAGAATTCATTTGAACCAGTCCTAATGAGATGGATGAAACTGGAGCCCATTATACAGAGTGAAGTAAGCCAGAAAGATAAAGAACATTACAGCATACTAACACGTATATATGGAATTTAGAAAGATGGTAATGATAACCCTATATGCAAAACAGAAAAAGAGACACAGAAGTCCAGAACAGACTTTTGAACTCTGTGGGAGAAGGTGAGGGTGGGACGTTTCGAAAGAACAGCATGTATAGGATGGGGAATACATGTAACTCCATGGCTGATTCATGTCAATGTATGACAAAACCCACTGAAATGTTGTGAAGTAATTAGCCTCCAACTAATAAAAAAAAATTCAGATATTATAATTTTCAGTTCTAGGATATCTGTTTGATTTTATTTCACAGCTTATACTTCTCTTTTAAGTACTTGGTCTTTCCATTTACTTCAAGCATGTTAGCATGTTTATCTTTTCCTTATAAGAATAGTTTAAATATCTGGTATTGTTGTTGACACTTGCAGCATTTAGGTCTTTCAGGAATTTTTGTCTAATGATTTTCATTTCTCTTTAGAAAGTGAAGTCTCTCGGTCGTGTCTGACTCTTTGTGACCCCATGGTCTGTAGCCTACCAGGATCCTCCATCCATCCATGGGATTTTCCAGGCAAGAGTACTGGAGTGGGTTGCCATTTCCTTCTCCAGAAGGATCTTCCCGACCCAGGGATCAAACCCAGTCTCCCACATTGTAGGCAGATGCTTTTACCGTCTGAGCCACCAGGGAAGAGTGTAGTCACTCTTTAGAAGTGACTATGATTTCTGTGACTCTTTGTGTTCTGAGTAAATTTGGGATTATACCATGGGCATTGTGAGTGTTCTGGTACACAGAACACTCCTGTGGTCCTGTTATAACACTCCTGTGGTCCTGTTATAACACTCCTGTGGTCCTGTTATAATCGTCTAGAGATTTTTAATTTTATTTTTGTTTGTTTTAGTAGGGTATCAACCCAGTTAGGTTTAAACCACAATCTCTGCATTAGCTGCTGTTGGTGGTGGGTTTCAATCTCAGTTCAGTTTCCTAGACCTTTGCTATGCTGGTTTGGATCTAGTCCACACATGTATAGTCCAAGAATGAGTCTGAGATTGAGTCCATACACAGAATTAGGGAATCCCTTCCTTTGCGTATCTTCTCACCATGGTTCTCCTTACACTCTATGGCCTGCAAAGTTATGTTTCTTGATTTTTATGGCCAGTAAGATTCAGTCGGGCAATTCAAGAAATTAGACTTACTTTGGGGGCAAATCCATACAAGAAAAGAGATTTTAAAAATTCAGAAACTCTTCTCTCCACAGGTAATTTCTCCAATTTTTGACCTCCTTCCTTCTGCCTGCTATTCTTTATTCTGAGTCTTCAGGTAGGCTTTTGTGTGTGTGTGTGTGTGTGTGTGTGTGTGTGTGTGTGTTGTCCTATTTTCAGTTCTAATCAGCAGGAGAGATAGTCTGTTATTGAGATTAGGTTGCTGTGTCAAAAAGAACCTCATTTATTTATTTATTTATTTATTTTTTGCCGCATCACTTGGCATGTTGAACTTCCCTGACCAGGGATTGAACCTGTGCCCCCTGCAGTGGAAAGGCAGAATCTTAACCACTGGATCACTAGAGACTGCCACCCTGTTTTTTAAATCATACTCATGTTAAAGTATTTGTTGAAATGTTCCATAGTATGATATTCATTTGCTAATTGTTTAGCATACTGGTTTTCTTTACTGCCAAAAGATTTTTTGTTTTGTTTTGTTTTGGAATGTTGTTTTGTAAATTCATTTTGAGAAGATATCTTTGTTGTATCTTTCTCCTCATTTCTTTAATGCAATCTATAGCTTACAGTCTATGAACTACCCTAGCAACTTTTATGTAAGTATAGTACTATTACTACTATTAAAATAATAGCTAATGTTTATATGTCTTATACTACCAGCCAGATTTTAGTTCAAGTGGTTTAAATTTAATTTTTATACTTTAAACTTTTATATATGTACAAAGTATTTTGTTGGAATTTTGATAGAAATTGCATGAAATCTATAGATCATTTGGAGAGAAATGACATATTTCCTATGTTCAGTGTTCCAATCCATGAGCACAACATGTCTCACCATTTTGTTAGATATTTGATTTCTTTCATCCATATTTTGTAGTTTTCAGCACACAAGTCCTGTACATTTTTGTTAGATTTATACCTGTTTCAGTTTTTAAATTAATGTACATGATACTATGTTTACATATTTTGTTTCAATGTGTTCATTGCTAGTGTATAGAAATATATTTGAGTCTTATATGTTAGATCTTGGCCCTTTGATTTTGCTGAATTCACTTATTAGTTGTAGGAGGTTTTTGTTGCTTGTTTTGGGGGGTTTTGGTACATTCCTCGGGATTTTCAATAGAGACCATCATGCTATCTGCAAAGAAGGAGAGTTTTCTTTCTTTTTTTCCAATTTGAATGCCCTTTGTTTCCTTTTCTTGCCTTGTGGAGCTGGGAAGAAATTCTATGTTAATTAAGAGTGGTGAAAGTGGGTATCCTTGCTTTGTTGCTTGTTAAAGACATTCTGTTTTAATCATTAAGATTGATGTTATCTGTAAAAGTTTTTATAGAAATTCTTTATCAAAACTAGGAAAGTACCTTTATTTCTAGTTTGCTGAGAGTTTTTTGTCATGAATAACTATTAAATATTTGTAAAATCTTTTTTCTCTGTCAATTGATATGATCATGTAATTTTTCTACCCAGTTTTATTTTTTAAAACTTTTTATTTTATATTGGAGCATAGTTTATTAACAATGTTTTGATAGTTTCAGTTGTACAACAAAGTGATTCAGTTATACATATATGTGTATCTATTCTTTTTCAAATTCTTTTCCAATTAGATTGTTACATAACATTGAGCAGAATTCCATGTGCTATACAGTAGGTCCTTGTTGGTTTTCCATTTTAAATATGGCAGTGTGTACATGTCAGTCTCAAGCTCCCTAACTATTCCTACTCCTCACCCTTCTCAGTAACCATAAGTTCCCTCTCTAGGTCTGTGAGTCTGTTTTTGTTTTGTAAATAACTTCATTTTATCATTTTTTACAAAAGATTCCACATATATGTGATATCATATGATGCTTGTTTTTTTCTGTCTGACATATTTCACTTAATATGACAATCTCTAGGTCCATCCATGTTACTGCGAATGGCATTGTCTCATTCTTTTTAATGACTGAGTAATATTCCATTGTATATATGTACCACATCTTCTTTATACATTCTTCTGTCAATGGACATTTAGGTTGCTTGCATGTCTTGGCTATTGTAAATAGTGCTGCAATGAACATTGGGGTGTATGTATCCTTTCCAACCATGTTTTTCTCTGGGTATATACCTAGGAATGGAATTGCAGAATCATGTAGTTCTATTTTTAGTTTCTTGAGGAACCTCCATATTATTTTCCATAGTGGCTACACTAATTTACATTCCCACAACAGTGCAGGAGGATTCTCTTCTCTCTACACCCTCTCCAGAATTCATAGTTTGTGGACTTCTTTTGATAATGGCCATTCTGACTGGTGGGAAGTGATATCTCATTGTAGTTTTGATTTGCATTTCTCTAATCATTAGCCATGTTGAACATTTTTTGTCTGCCTCTTGCCCATCTGTATGTCTTCTTTGGAGAAATGTCTACTTAGGTCTTCAAAGTAAACCATAAACCAAATGAAAAGACATAGAATGGGAGAAAATATTTGCAAATGATGTGACTGACAAGGGATTGGTCTCCAAAATTTAAAAACAGCTCACACAGCTTAATATTATCAAAACAAACAGCCCAGTCAAAAAATGGGCAGAAGATCTCCCCAGTTTTAAATGCACTGATACTTGAACATTCAACTTTGGTGATGATAAATTAGAGGAAATTATTCATTTTCCAAAAGGATTGAATTGCTTCAGTAAGTATCATTTAAATTTAATGTTTTTATCTTATTATTTTAAAGGGGGCAAATCAATTGCTAATATACCTATTCATTATTACTGATTACATTTTCCAGAATTTTCCAGAACATAGGGTTTGACAAGAGTTTGGACTTTTCTGGATGTGAAAAGCCAGTATAGATATATAAGTTGGAGATCAAAATTTTGAATGTCTCACACATTTCAATGGTTTATGGATTTGCTATAATAGAACATTTTAAATTAAACCATTCCAGAGTTTCTCATGGATTATAGGCACATAAGACTCATAAGAGTCAAGAGACAGTAAGGAGCAGCTCTTATCCTCACAGTCTTTAAATCAAGCTTCTGCCTGTTCTTGTGGTGTATTAGGTCATCCACTGGAAATGATTACTAGCCTGCCCTGAAGTCTTTATTCAAACCACATTTTTTTATTTTTAACACTCAGGTTAGAATTAGTTCTGCCAATACAATGCTGGGCTGCCTGAGACATGTGTGTGTGCACTCATGCACACGTGCACACGATTCTGTACCTTTTTGAATTTCCAAGGCTATACTTGCTCATGGATATTTTCGCTGGTTAATATATCCACAATCCCTGAGATTTAGTAATGCCTACTTATGATTCATTTTATTGGCCAGTTACATAGTCTAAAATCAGACTTACTATAAAATTAGTCCCTCACTTTGCAATTTGGCAATAAATAGTTTGACCTTTTTAAATTCGTTTTGCTTGTGTCTCTTTCTTTTAGGTTGAGCGAGTTTTACTTTTCAGTTTAGGGTTATACATAACCCATGTTCAAAAAGTAGGGTAGTGTCATAACAGTTTTGTGTTTTATAATTCACCTGAAATTTACAACAGGTGAATGCTTTGTCTTTCTCATGTAGGTAGAGAATGTATCTCCAGATCAGTGGTTTGCAAACTTGAGTATGTATCAGAAATACCCTGGAGGATTTGTAAACACACAAATTGCTGGGCCACAGCTTCAGAATTTTTGATTCTGTAGGTCTAAGATGGGTCAGAGAATTTACATTTCTAACAAGTTCCAAGTGATGATGAAGGTGCTTCTTCAAGGACCACACTTTGAAAACTTTCATTCTAGGAGGATGGGAAAATGGATTTTAATCCTGGTTTGGAGTGCAAATTATCTGAGTGAGCTTAAGCAAGCAATGAGCTTCCCAGGTGACTCAGTGGTAAAGAATCTGCCTACCAAGCAGGAGATATGGGCTCGATCCCTGGGTCAGGAAGATCCCTTGGAGAAGGAAATGGCAACCCAATCCAGTATTCTTGCCTGGGAAATCCCATGGAAAGAGGAGCCTGGCGGGCTTCAGTCCTTGTGGTTGCAAAAGAGTCAAGCATGACTTAGTGACTCAACAGCAGCAGCAACAGCAACTAAGTCATACATATTCTATTCTTCAGTTCCTTCATCTGATAATTAAGATCAGTGATACCAGGTCAGCCTGCTTTGTAGAGTTATTGGTATGAGCCAGTGGAATAATAAATATGAAAAGGGTTTTTTAAAATTTTATTTATTTTAATTGGGGGTTAATTACTTTACAATATTGTAGTGGTTTTTGCCACACATTGACATGAATCAACCATGGGTGTACATGTGTTCCACATCCTGCACCCCCCTCCAACCTCCCTCCCCATCCTATAAATTGAAAGAAGTAAACACCTATATGAAGTTGTTAAATATTTTTAGAAGTTTTAAAAAGAGAATAATAATGTAAGGAATATTTACTTAAAAATACGGTGGCTCACACAATATTTGCGATTTTATGTCCTTCATATTTCCCCCTCTCTTTCAGTTTTATAGCACACCAGTGATTGCCTTTTGGTTTTTATCAAGCAGCAGATAAGTGGTTGGTGAATCAATAAACTCTTTGGCCTTGAGTCTCTGATTTTGCTTTTTCCCAAACATGTTCTCTTGGTAGCCTTCTGTTTTCTCCAGATGATTATTACGGAAATATTTCACAGGGAATGGGATGACATTAAGTTTCAAGATATTGCCTCTTTTTCCTAAACAAACGCTCTTATCACTAGAGGACAATCCTGCCTTAGTCAATGACATATTAGTTGATATAAATAAAGGTGTTCCTGTTAGTCTCTTTCAGCTATTCATGTTTCCCTCCTATAAATCAGTGAAAGGTGCAATATGAACTTGATTGTTTAGAAAGACATGAAGGCAGGGAAGATAGGTTGCATTTAAATACTAAATGTTAAAGGACAAGCTTGCCATCAAAGCCATACCATTTGCTTTATTTGATCTATTGCTTTTAAACTGGAGGGACTCTGGAGAAGAGAAAGATCACGTCATGCCAAAAGCTAATATGGAAAAATTTTCAGCATTTTGTATTTGTATCAAATATAATAATGGGGGGTAGTTTCATATAAAGCTGTACACAATCATTTCTCTCATTTGAATGCTAATTACATTCTCAATGTATGAATTAATTATAACTTCTATTGACTATGTTGATATTGTTTAGAAAAATTATCTCTCAGATCAGATGAAAAATTCTGCCTTTGTATGAAAGGCTCAAGTGACTTGTTCTGGCACCCGGCATTAATATTCCTTGGTGTAAGTTTCTTAAAACATTAAAATGGAATTAAACTCAGAAAGGGGACCAACCCTGCTGACTTATTCATTTAAAGTTGAGAGAGGAGACCCCCTTTCTTTGTGTATGTGTAGATAAAGATATATGCCTGTCCCACTGTCCCTGCCTTTTTACAGCGTTTTTAGAGATTTAATCATATCCACCTAAAATGATTATCTTCAAAGCTAGAGCAAGATTTATTAAACCCTGAAGTGTTGGGCAAAGGCAGTAATTTTGTGTGAGCATGCCTTATCTAAAGCTATTTTGAACATGCTCTGTGCCAGAAAAAGAGAGGGAGAGATTCCCCCCAAATAGGAAGAAAGGCTATGAGTAAATGAGTACTGACACTTTTTACACAGTTCTTGCTAAAACATCTTGAAGATTTTCAAGTGCTTCATTGCCCCTCCTTGCATCTTCCCCTTTGGGACTGAAGTGTAGTGTAGAGAAGCCTGTGGTGT
Source organism: Cervus elaphus (assembly GCF_910594005.1). NCBI lineage: Eukaryota > Metazoa > Chordata > Mammalia > Artiodactyla > Cervidae > Cervus > Cervus elaphus. The sequence goes on along the minus strand of NC_057848.1, from coordinate 133,103,349 downwards.
AGGGGACTAAAAGTAAAAAAATCTATGATGATAACTGACCTTGAGTTATGCTTCTAGAAGCGAGACTATAGAATTTAACTTCCATTTGTTACCATTCTTTTTTGAGCCAAAGAGATTCCTAGCCTGGTAAGAACAATTAGAAACAGTCAATGTTCTGATATTCCCCAATACATATTAATTCACTTATTCATCAATTTATTTGACAAATATTTATTAAATACTTATCATCTGCCAAGTAACGTTTTAGATGCTGAAGCTATCATAGCAGATAAAGCAAAGTCTCTAATCCCAAGAAGTTTATTTTAGTAGAAGGAGATAAGCAATAAACAAAAAGGTAAGAAAAGTTTGAGTATATCAGATGGTGTCAAGTGCCAAGGAGAAAAATAAAGCAGGGTGTTATGGTATGAATGCTTGTATCCTGCCATCCAAATTCAATTTTTTTGGCCACACCATGTAGCTTCTAGGATCTTGGCTTTCTGAAGAAGGATCAAGCCTGAACGCCCTGGCAGTGGAAGAGTGGAGTCCTAAGCACTGGGATGCCAGGGAATTTTCCAAATTCACATGTTGAAGCCTAACCCCCAATGTGATGGTATTAGGAAATGGGACCTTTGAGAGGTGATTAGGTTGTGAGGGTGGAGCCCTCATGAATGAGATCAGTGCCCCTATAAGCAAGACCCCAAAGAGCTCCCTCGTCTCTTCTGCCATGTGAGGACACAGTGAGAAGATGGCCATCTGCAAATCAGAAAGTGGATCCTCACCTAATCTGCCAGCACATTAATCTTGGACTTCCAGTCTCCAAAACTATGAGAAATAAATGGCATGGTTACAAGCCCCCTTCAGAATATGAGATGGTTAGATAGCATCACCAACTAAATGGACATGAATTTGAGCAAACTCTGGGAGATAGTGAAGGATAGGGAAAACCGGTGTGCTACAGTTAATGGGATCATAAACATTTGGACACAATTTAGCAACTAAACAACAACAAGCTACCTTATCTGTGGTATTTGGCTATGACAGCCCAAATGGACTAAGGCACAGGGTAAGAGAGATAAGTAGAGATGGAGAATGAGGATAGGGTTCCTTACGAGGAGGGAAAAGATCACTTCAGAATAAGATCCAAGGTGGGAGTGTTCTTGGTATGAATGAAAATAATGAGAGGCTGGAGAAAGGTGAATGAAGGAAAGGATGAAAGGAGATGAGATCAAATAAGTTTGTGTGTGTGAGTGAGAAAGATGGGAGTGGGGTTCAGATCATTTAGGGTCCTGTATTCTAAGGCCATTGGCTTTTAAGTCAGAATAAGCTAGAAAGCCATTAGAAGGTTTTGAATGGAGAAAAGATGTGACTTTTTTCAGTTTAAATGAATCTGGATGCTCTGTGTAAAATAGACAGTGGGGAACAAAGGCAGAAGTGAGGACACCTCTTAAATGGATTTTTCAATAATTCAGGGTAAGGATAATGATGGCCTGAACCAAGATAGTAGTTATGACGGTAGAGAAAAGTGATTAATATATTGGATGAATTTTAAAGAAAGAAATTTGCTAGTGCAGCCACTATGGAAAACAGTGTGGAGATTTCTTAAAAAACTGGAACTAGAACTGCCATATGACCCAGCAATACCACTTCTGGGCATACACACTGAGGAAACCAGATCTGAAAGAGACACGTGCACCCTAATGTTCATCGCAGCACTGTTTATAATAGCCAGGACATGGAAGCAACCTAGATGCCCATCAGCAGATGAATGGATAAGGAAGCTGTGGTACATATTCACCATGGAATATTACTCAGCCGTTAAAAAGAATTCATTTGAATCAGTTCTAATGAGATGGATGAAACTGGAGCCCATTATACAGAGTGAAGTAAGCCAGAAAGATAAAGAACATTACAGTATACTAACACGTATATATGGAATTTAGAAAGATGGTAATGATAACCCTATATGCAAAACAGAAAAAGAGACACAGAAATACAGAACAGACTTTTGAACTCTGTGGGAGAAGGCGAGGGTGGGATGTTTCGAAAGAACAGCATGTGTATTATCTATAGTGAAACAGATCACCAGCCCAGGTGGGATGCATGAGACAAGTGCTCGGGCCTGGTGCACTGGGAAGACCCAGAGGAATCGGGTGGAGAGGGAGGTGGGAGGGGGGATCGGGATGGGGAATACGTGTAACTCTATGGCTGATTCATATCAATATATGACAAAACCCTGAAATGTTGTGAAGTAATTAGCCTCCAACTAACAAAAAAAAAAAAAGAAGAAGAAAGAAAAAAAAAAAAAGAAATTTGCTGATGGAATGTCTATGGAATATGACAGAAAAAGAGGAGGCATGATGACTCTAAGGTTGTTGGCCTGAATAAATGGAGTTTACATGTACTGAAGTGATGAAAATGGGGAATGAGCAGATTTCGGGTGTGTGTAAAGTAACCAGGAAAGTGTGTGTGTGTGTGTGTATGTGTTAGTCACTCAGTCACGTCCAACTAAAGAATTGTAAAGCAACCCCATGGACTGTAGCTCACCAGACTCCTCTGTCTGTGGTATTCTCCAGGCAAGAATACTGGAGTGGGTTGCCATTCCCTTCTCCAGGGGATCTTTCCAACCCAGGGATCGAACCTGGGTTTCCTGCATTGCAGGTGAATTCTTTACCATTTGAGCCACCAGGGAAGCCCAACCAAGAAAATACCACCCTCCCAAAGAAAACATTCTTCTGAGTTTAGGCTCATATATCCAACTGATTACCTGAAATCTTCCCTTGGTTGTCATATATTCTTCAAATGTAACACTTTCATGTGCAAAATGAAACTCTGATCTCTTGACTCAAACCTCCTCTTTCCCAGGCTTCCCCCTTTCAGTAATCATTGCCATGTTCTACCAGGTTCTCAAGTCAGGAATTTTAGCATTATTTTTGATTCTTCCTACTTCATCACCTTCCTATATCCAATTCAACTATGAATCTTGTTGTTTCTGCTTCCAAAATATACTTGGAAAACCCGCCACTTCTCTCCATCCCCATTGTCATTTCCCTGATCCAACTCACCACCACTTATTTACCTGAGCCAGGGCCACAGCTTCCTAACTAGTTCCCATGCTTCTGTTCTTTTTTTTTTTTTCATGCTTCTGTTCTTGCCCACCTCCTATTCATTCTCTACAGCACAGTTAGAAGGAACTCTGCAACAACAAATATGATTATTTCATTCTTCTGCTTAGAACTCTTCAGCTGTTTTCCACTTCTCTTAGGAAAAAAAATGAAAAATCTTTCTAATGAGTTGTATGAGTTGACTATAGATTCCTCTCCATTCTCATCCTTTTTTTTAACCTCCTACTTAGCCTCTGTGGTCCAGCTACATGGCACTCTTCATTCACTTAAATTTGCTCATTTGTTTCCCACCTCCAAACTTTGTTCCTTCTTTTCAACTTCAGTAGCCTCCTCCTCCTAGATGTCTTCCTTTTCTGACTATTCATGTGTGTCCTGTTGCTGAATGTATGTTGCCTATCCCAAGACATTAAAAAAGTGGAAAATTAACTATGCCAATCTGGATGATTGGGAGAAATTAACTTTTCCAAGTGAATACCTTGCCTTAAACCCTCTCTTTCCTAAAATATTATTCCTAATTTGTATTTTCAAGTGTGATATTGTGAGAACACTATTTCAATATTTGGTGTTGTGTGCTATAAAGGGATTTTGGAGGAATTTTAAGCAGGATATTTTAGATTATGGATACATTAAAATGCAATAAACATCTCTGTATTTGGAAACAAAATTAAGAACAACCTTTATTCATCACCCTGTTTCATTTTTTTCTTGACCTGGATTACTATTTGATGCTATATGTTTTACTATATATTTACTTGGTTCCCTTTCTAGACTGTAAACTGGATGATTGCAGAGATTATAACTGTTTTATTTACCATTCTGTATGCAGGGCTTCCCTGGTGGCTTAGATGGTAAAGAACCCACCTGCCAATGCAGGAGATGCAGGTTCGATCCCTAGGTTGGGAAGATCCCTTGGAGGAGGGCACGGCAACCCACTCCAGTATTCTTGCCTGGAGAATCCCATGGACAGAGAAGCCTGATAGGCCATAGTACATGGGATTGCAAAAAGTCAGACACGACTGAGCAACGAACACTCACTTCCACACAGTGCTTAGTACAGGCTCTTGTCCCTTGGAGATGCTCATTTCATATGTGCTGTATGCTCAGCAATAAATGCAATAGTGTGTTCCATTCTAAATGATCCTTTATTCAACATGGCTGATTCATATCAATGTATGACAAAACCCACTGAAATGTTGTGAAGTAATTAGCCTCCAACTAATAAAAAAAATAAATAAATAAAAAATAAATAAAAAAATAAAAAGTACTAAGTGCTATGGCTAACACCCTGAGATAGATGTGTACAGCAGAAAAAGCTCTAAATTTTGGACTAGTGTCAGTCAGAGAAGATACCCTCATTAATTTGTGATTAAATGAGAAAAGACAATGTAGTGTTTACATATGTGTTACTTTGCAATTTTACTTTAAATAGTGTGTCATGCATATGAGTATATGGAGAGTAGGGAAGGGATGGGTGAGTGGTATAATGAAAAAATCTTCATGAAGTCTGAATTTTGAAATAGACATGCAAAAAAGAGGGAAGAGTTTGAGAATTATTTGGAGAGAATATTCCAGGTAGAAGGTAGTCAGGAATAAATATGTAAGGAGATTGAAAAGTATGGATTGACTAAGGAAGTTAGCATTTAGAAGTCTAGTTTAGTTGGGATTTAAAGACTATATACTAGAAATTAGTGAGGAGGAATGGCTGAAATATGAATTGAAGTACAGTTGTAAAGGGCTTTGGCTTGAGGAGTTTGGGCATATCTGCTCAATTGTTAACAATAAGGCAAGCCATTGGAGACTTTGTTGAGAAAGGCAGTATTATCTAAGTTGAACTTTAATGAATTAATTTCAGGATTAGGTGTAAAATGAATGGTTTAGTGGTTTTAAAAAATGTTCACAAAATCATTGACATTCTTCCAACAAGAAGTAGAGTTGATATTTTGAATTATCCAACAGAGTGCAGCAGAATTGCACTAGGTCAGAAAAGGCCATGTTCCTTCCTCCATGGTTTTTCTTGGACCATCTGAGAAATCCAAACCTCAGGCTGTCATTTTTTTGACAAAACTCAAGCCAGAAATAGAGGCTTTTTGTGAACTCTCCAGCCAACAGTTCCAACTCCACCCAGTATTCAAGTTATTTTAGCCCAGGTGCCAGGCTGCAGAGTAAATACGTCTTCATATGATTCCAGCCTGCAGCTATTAAACCATCCCCAGCCTTCAGGTCTTTCTTGCAGAGGCTACATATATCATTAAGCAGATACAATTCATTCCCACTCTGTTCTCTTCAAATCCCTGATCCACAGAATCCATGAGCATGAGAAAATGCTTGTCTCACACCACTAATTTAAGGGTAATTTGTTACATAGCAATAGATACTTGGAATAAATGGCATATATATAGAGTGAACTGGGAAACAGAGATCACCCTAGAAACTCTAGTGATGCTTTGCATAAGAGACATCTCCACCTCTGTGGAATCTAGTTCAGAGACTTGGAAACCAAGCAGAAAATGTGATTCATGAACTATTGTGCCATATTTTAATTGAACCTCATTGAATTTATTGAAATTTGGTATTTTATTAGTTCTTTGAGGTATATGGCCTAGACAAGGGTGATGAACATATTGGCCACAAATGTCCTTGTGACTTAGCGCCAGGGACGGACTTCTTATAAAGGCACAAACACATGGAAAATGACACCAAAATTAAACACAATATGGACAAAGTTGATAGCAGGTTGGTTAAAAAATGAGAGAAAGCATTTGCCTGAAACTGACATGGAATAAATATCTAGAATATATAGGCAATTCCAGCAAATAAGCAAGAAGAGATGATACTCTTTGTAGAAAACTGGGCAAAAATATAAATAAAAATTTTGCAGGACAAATTCAAAAAGCCAGCAAGCATATGTGAAGGTACTCAAAATCAAGAGTAATTAGAGAAATTAATATTAAAACAATAATGAGAATCCACTTTGCATCTAACTGGAAAAAATAAGGAAATTTGGTAATGCCAAGTATTGCTGGGAATGTAGGGACATATTGCTGAACGAGAGCAAGAACCAAAGCAGCCACTCTGAACAATTTGATACTCCTTAGACTAAGCAACAATATGCATACACTATGACCTAGCAATTCTTCATCTGGGACTAACCTATAAGAAGTCCTCACACAGCTCCATAAAGGGAAATACATGAGGTTCTTAACTACTTTACTGCAGTCATGAGTTGACGCTACCTGGGTGTCCATTCACTGGGAGACTGGAGAAAAGAAAAATAGTGGATATTCATCATGGAGTGTCATACTGGAAGTAGAGACAAAAATTTAAAATGTGTATGGATCCTAAAAGGAGTGCAAAGTGGGGGCAAAAAGTAAGAAAAAAAAGAGATAGATAACACAGTATCAATTTCATAAATTAAAATGTCATCAGTACAAAATACCCATCCATATTTGACAAGAGCTTAAATGAACCATCAAGAATAGTTGCTGAAGGGCAGGATACTGGACATGAGTAAGAGACCAAAAGGGAATAAATAAGTAAATAAAATAAAAGCTAAGTCTTGCACAAACCAAAGATTATACCATGAAATGAAAGGTATGATGAATGTAACTTTCTATACCTGAAATCCAAAGATCATAACACAAAACAATAAATTCAGTTCAAAGCTTCAGACAATTCTGATTGTTCTGATTATTTTTAATTTTTCCTGAAATTAGATTATTTTGTCCTCTCTACATTTTTATCTGAATGTATACAATTAAGTCAGACTATCAGGTGTGGGGTACTAATGTGCTACAGATTTCTATCACGAAATTTCCCAAGAGCTCATTTGGAAATCTTGTGATTCTGTATCTTGATTCAAGAGACTTAAATTTTTCCTTGATTATGAAAATAATCCATATTCGTTGTGGAACATTTAGAAAATACAAGAAAAAGCTTAAGAAAAATAATTTAAAAAATAATAAAGAAGAAAATAATCTCCACTATAATCTCACCACTCAGAAATAATTAGTTAGTATTTGGATATATTTATTTCCAGTCTTTTTCCTAAATATGTCTATGTAAGTATTAATATTAAACATGCATATAGATGCACAAATATATATGCATATATATGAAGTTTTTGCAATCATACTATATGCAAATTTCACTGTTGTCAGAATTAAGTAGCGTATCTTTTAAAATCTTTGCTTAGTTTACAGGTATTAATGGCATCTCTTTTACAGGTTTTTATTTTCTCTTTTGTGAATATTTGTTTATTATTCTATAGAATTCTTGTTAAAAATCAATTATACACTTCCTCTATATATGAATATCATTAAACCTTTGCTGTGCTTCTTTTAATTTGATTTATGCCAAAGTATTATAAAGTTGTTTTTAGATATAAAAGTATCATTCTTTTTTTCTGTTTCTCCACATTATTTTTAAGCTTAGAATGTCTTTACCTCACCTACAATTTCTTTTTTCTTGTCTATGTATCTGTGAAAGTTTATTTATAATTTTAAAAAATTCTTTGATCAAGTCAGGAACTTATTTTCTATAGTATAAGAGGGATGGCTACATTAATCTTGTCAGCCCTTGTCATTGAATAGTCCTTAATTTTTCTATTACATCTCAATTCTTCTGTTCTGATGAATTAATTCACTCACTTACACTCACACACACACACACACACACACACACACTTGTTTCTGTCTCTACTGTGGCATTAATTGATTTGTCTATCCTTGCACCAGAATTAAAATGTTATAATTATTATAGGTTTACAATGCATTTTAATAACTGGTAATTCCTGTAACACCCTTTTTTAAAACCATATTCTTATCTATCCACTTCTTTGCAGTTGAACTTCAGAATTATTTTAAATTTCAAAAATAAATTCCATTTGGTACTTGACCGGCAATTACATTGAAACAACACAATCATCTGGGAATAAACAGAATCTTCAAGTTATTTTGAATTTACATACAAAATGATGTATCCCTTCAATGATTTGAGTCATTTAAAAAATCTTTCAATAAAGTTTAGGCATCTTCTTCATATGCATTGTTCACATTGTCTTCAGTAAGGCTATTCTTGATGGCTGCTGTAGTCATCAACCACCATACAATCTGACATCAAACCACCTCAGTGGTGGCCAAAATGGTCACTTCTGACCAACCTTGAAAAGAAGGATATTAATGGAAACTTGAGTTGGGGAGGCTCACTCTTATCTGCTTTAAAAAGAAATTTCAGTGCAGGTTTGCAGTGTCTGCCTAGTGCATTTTCCCCACAGACCTTGCAATCTCTAGGGGAAGACTGTCAGGGTGGGTCAAAGGCCCAGTCTACCCTTCAAAACCTGTTATTATTTCAGAAGAGAGACCCATAATATTCTTCTAAATTTAGTCTCATCTCCACTGCATTTCATGGAAACTCCTTGTAAGATTTAGCCAATAATTGGGTATTACTCACATTTTCATTGTTATGGCTTTGTATCTTATTTAGCTCTTTTATGAGAATTTTAATGAAAACATGGGTCAAGGCAGGCTAAGTACTGCTGTAGTAACAATCAATCCCAAAATTTCATGAGCTTTATATAAGACAAGTTTATTTTTCACTCTTAATCTTTGCCCAATATATGTCATCTGGAGGAATCTCATTGTTGTAGGCTTAAGGAGATTCCATTTGATCACTGCTTGCCTTATCACTCCAGCAGGGAAAAGAAATGTAGTGAATCACGTTCTGGCCCTTAAAGCTTCCACACAGAAATATCACTTTAACACTCTTTCATTGACCAAACAAAGTCATATAGCCTTACCTGATTTCAAATGAGGGAGGGAGGTATAATCCCATCCTATGCCAGAAGGAGAGCAAGCTATTTGTGAATTGCCCAAAGACTAGCACACCTTAACATTTTAAAAGTCTCACTTCAGTGACTTTTTAAAAAGGATGGTCATCTGGCTTCTTAATCATTTACAATAAATAGATTGAGTCACTTAACAAGTAAGTAGTGCATCAGAAGCCAGAAAGGTGTTAATCCTTGTAGAAAAGCATCTATTTTTAAAGGCAAAGACTGAGTAAGATAGAAGTTATGTCTTTGATACCAGAAGGCCTGTATTTTCAGCATTCAGCATTCAGATGGGAATTGAAGGGGATAAACATCTCTGCTCTTTTATCTATGGAACAACGTAAAGCACATGCATTCAGAACTTTATTTCATTGCCTGAACACTTTATTATGTATATAGACTTCTTCTTCCTTCCAAAGACAGAGTCTCAATCTCAGAGCTTGAGTGTAATCACTTGAATTGTGAGTGTCTTCTTCTATTGGTTTTTAGGCATTTGCTCTTTCTTTTTAACAACAGAGGAAGAGAGAAGTCCTGTTGCTCTAATGTGCTATTCCAAACAATGCTGGACTGTGAGGCTGCCAACTCTGGCATCAGTTAAGTCAGGATCAGGGTGCATTGGATAGTGAGTCAGGAGGGACAATCCACCTAATACATATCTCATACTGATTAAAATAAATGAATGCTCTGTATCTGTAGCTGGTGTCAAAAGACATTTACAGTTTTTCTAGCCTGTTTCCCACGTCTGCCTGGCACCAAGACTGCCAGGATCAATGGTCCAATTTTAGTTCCACTTTCTTCTTCCCTCGTTCCCTGCATTCAGCTCTTCGGAAGTGAGTTAATAATGTAAAATCTGGCTGAATTAAATTCATTTAACTGTGCTGCCAATTCTCTTCCCTTCATGCATTTTTAAAGAGATCTCAAACCGGTGATGGATTTCTAATGCTCTTGGAAAAGAAAGCAAGGATGAGACAGTAAATCTGAATGGGATAAATTGTTTATTATAATTACTCTGTTGAATTATCTCACTTCATACCCAGAAGGAAGAGGAAATATCAACCTCTTTAGACTTTGCAAAGGGCAATATGAGTGGTGGAAAAAAAATTGTAGAAACTGCCTCTTTAGTCAGTCAAAGAAGCGACATAGCACAGCTTCACTTGGAAAGCTGTGAACAGTAAAATACGAGGTGGGAGAGGGGTCCGTTTCTATAGCAACCTAGCATATTCCATCTAGGGCAATGATTTTTCTCAACTTACAGTTAGAAATAAATTAGCAACCAGGCCTCAGACTGTGCTTGCATTTGACACTGGAAGTATGTGAACTACCTGAAAATATGGTCTAATCTGAACTCTATTTTTTGGTTTTATGTTGTCTCCCATTCTTTCCAAAGGCTCTTGGCTTAAACTGACTGATGGAATTAGTCTAGAATCTTAATGTTCAGAAGAAGAGCAAAAGACAACATTTCTGTCAGATATCTCATAACAAAAGGTGAAGATTTCAGTGAGCAGAGACCTTTTCATGAGGGAATATTCCTAGAAATTAAATACTCATGTACTTATTAACTTGCGTGAGTCTGTTGGCATTTAATTGTTAAAGTCATCTGCTTTCAAAGCCAGGTGTTAGGAAGACATTGTTCTTGGCCCTTTTCTTTGGAACTTCTAGTCACAAAATTCCCCGCCCCCCCCCCCCCCACCCGCCATGGGAAACAAACAGCACCTGGAATTTGGTTTTATTTCCTACCTGCCTACTTGCAATATCTGTTGTAGAGCTATCTTGTTTATTCTGCCTATAAAATAGTTCTAATGATGTCATGGTTTTTGACTTAGTTCTCTAGTTTACATTTTCACGGCAATCCAGAGAGTTGAAAGACTCTGCGTTCTGATTCCACACTTGCATGTACTCTGTTCCTTCCATTGAACCAGGGATTACCCTGCTGTTAGATATGTTGTTTGTCACCACACAGTTTCTGAGACATCCTTTGTGCAATTCAGATGCAAGTTGCAATGGCTCTGGAAACCATGTTCCTGTTAATTTCACATTTAGCAAGACGACTCTGGAAATCCAGCACACGGCAGTGGCACAAATCTGAGTGGTTTGTTCAGTCTTTCACCTGGCAAAATTTAGCATTTGCGTAGCTTTAAGAGTGTAGATACTCTTAATAATATGGAAAATGCTTTTTCTATTAATAATGCAGCACACTCTGCCCTGTTGTCTCTGGCTCCTTTGGCGGACTCAAAAATGAAAGAAAAAAATACTGTGTTGTGCTTTAACACAAATCCCAAGCACCTCTGGAGAGACTCTGTAGATCAACCAATGACAGGGAAAAATTTGAAACTCGAGATGCAGGATTTGAGGGGGGTTTTCTATTACTCTGAGTTTTCCTCTTATTTTGTTATCCACCAACCATGGACTGCCCCACTCTTGAGGGTTCAGGTCCTAAAAGTCTCTCACATAGACTCTGAATAAATTATTGGCAATTAAAAAAGCCAGTTTCCCTTCCTACTCTCAAAGCCAAATGGAGGTTTTGTGCTACGTCAATGCATGAGCAACTTGTAAATTTGACAGGGCCACATCCTGATGTTTTCACCTCCAACTGGGTTATTGAGGTTCATTAAATCCACCCAAGTCCCCCATCTTCCCACCACTTAAAAAGTAAACTCTCCTGGTACCCTGTCTGCCCACATGTTGTTGTTGTTTAGTCGCTAAGTCATGTCCAACTCTCTGCAACCCCATGGTCAGCAGCACACAGGTTTCCCTGTCCTCCACTATCTCCTGGAGTTGGCTTAAGTTCATGTCCATTGAATTGATGATGCTATCTAACCATCTCATCCTCTGCTGTCCTCTTCTCCTTTTGCCTTCAATGTTTCCCAGCATCAGAGCCTTTTCCAATGAGTCAGCTCTTCCCATCAGGTGGCCAAAGTACTGGAGCTTCAGCTTCAGCATCAATCCTTCCAATGAATATCCAGGGTTAATTTCCTTTAGGATTGACTGGTTTCGTCTCCTTGAAGTTCAAGGGACTCTCCAAAGTCTTTGTAATTTACCATATGTCTCTTATAGTATCACAGACTATCGTAAAACTGAAGACTTTAAAACATCATTTTCATTTTGTTCAAGATATTGTAGATCTGGAGTTCAGGACTGGTTTAGGTGGGAATTTTTTCTCTAATCTATGTGGCACAGGATGCAGCAGCTAAGGCCAGAGCCTCCACTTCCAAGATGGCTTCTTTAGTCACATTTCTGGTGTCTCAGTGCTTCTTGGCCTCTCTAGCTCCCCCAAATCTATCACATCCTCACAGCATGGTAGTCTCAGAGTAGACCATTTTGTTACAGAATCTACAATTTTCTTCAGAGTGAATGTCCCAGGAGATTCAGGTAGAAACCACAAGACTTCTCATGGTTTAGCCCAGAATATAACTTAAGCTATATTCTATTGGCAAGCAAGTCACTAAAGCCCACCCAGATTCAAAGGCAGAGAAGTTAGACTCCACCTCTCAATGGGAGGAGTAACAAAGAAATTGTGACCATTTGAAATTGATCATGTCTCTGTTTCAGAGATCTGAAATGGGGCAGCATTCTTGCAACTCCCGTTTTTTTTTTTTTTTCTCACTTTTTAAGATCATTTTAAAAAATCTGGACCATTATTAAAGTCTTTATTGATTTTTTTACAGTATTGCTTCTATTTTATGGTTTGGTTGTTTTGGCCTTTAGGCATGTGGGGTCTTAGCTCCCTTACCAGGGATCAAACCCATACCCCCTGCATTGAAAGGTGAAGTCTTAACCACTGGACTACCAGGGAAGTCCCCAGCTCCTGCTTTTTCTTATTCCAACTAAATCTTCCATCTTCTATGAGTTCTGGCCTCATCCCTTCCCTAAAATAGTCCTCTCAGTGATGATAAGGCATTATTCTGACTCACTACATCCTATAGAAGTTGTTCATCTCAGCTTACTGATTGCCAGAGCATTCGCTATGTTGATCAGTCCCTTTTTCTTTGGCTTCCATGACATAATGCTCCTGATTCTCTTCTTACATCTTTGACCCTATCTTGTTTCTTTTGCAGATCATCCTCCTCTACTTGCTAATTACATATTAGGTTCCAAGAATTAAGGTCTCAGAATCTCCTGTTGTATTCTAGATCAAGCAGGGTGGCAAATTAGAGCCCACAGTCCAACCACCTGTTTTTGTAAACAAAGTTCTATTGAAATCATCACCATTTACTTATGTATTGTTTCTGGCTGTTTTTAAAGCTACAGTAGCAGAGTGACAGGGACTGTATGGCTTGTAAGCCTGTTATATTTACTACTTGGCCTGTGCAGAAAACATTTTCCAACCCCTCCTCTAGAACCAATGGTTATTAAAATGTGATATCCAGATTAGCAGCATTAGCATTCCCTGGCATATGTTCATAAATGCAAATTCTCAGGCCCTACCCCAGACCCTCTGACCCAGTGACTTATGTTTTTACAAGTCCTCCAGGTGATTCTGATACATGCTCAAGTTTGATAATCAGTGCTCCAGATAGTAATACAAAGAGAAAGCCAGACATAACAGATGTGGGGATGCAGCCACTAACTACATCTGCCAAATTTGAGCTGGGATGGTGCAGACTGAACATCTCAGCCACAGGTAGGATCTTCAGTAGCAACACAGGAAATCTGCTTCAGCCCAGAGCCAGAGACAGCAGCCAGGGCAACCCCACAAGCCTGTGGATCCTTCTCTTCTTATTCTTCTCACCCAGGCAAAGTAAGTGACGAGTTAGGAACTCGAAGTAGCACCTCTGGCTCTGTGGAGGGGATTGTGTATTGTAACCTGGTGTAAATTTATAATTTTAAGTGTGACCAAAGAATAAGTAATATGATTTGTTATATTCCTATGTGTGAAGCATGGTAAAGAATCTGCCTGCAATGCAGGAGACCCAGGTTCAATCCCTGAGTCTGGAAGATCCCCAGAGGAAGACATGGCAACCCACTCCAGTATTCTTTCCTGGAGAATCCCATGGACAGAGGAGCCTGGCAGGCTACAGTCCATGGGGTTGCAAAGAGTCGGACACAATTGAGCGACTGAGCACACACACATCTTTCCCTCTGTGCTCTGGGAGAATTTCTAAATTTTTTCTGCTTATATTGTGCATTCAATTTTCTGCTTAGTCAATTTTTCTAGTTATGGTTTTCAATGTAGATTTTCATTCTATTACTCCTTTTGAGTAAGCTCATAAACTTCTCATATGCAACACTTCTTTTATCTTATCCTACTTTTTTCTTATCATAAATCTGTTCTAGATTAACATTAGCAAAAATGTTACTAATTTTATTGAGATCAGAGCAGAAACTTTCTAAAATTTTCTTTCAGTTTCTGCTGTGATTACATGTCATTGAATCTGTTCCCTTTTCTGAATTGTCCAGGGAATACATTTTCTTGTAAGTAGACTAGAAAATTTCCTAGACCCTGCATTTTCAATTGTTTTATTTCCAATCAAATGAGAAAAAATCTATACTGGCCCCATGTTTGTAACAGGTAGGGGCTTGATCACCCTTATTTGCTTCGACTGTCTACTTGGAAGCTGAGAGAATTCCCTTCTCAGCTATAAAGCCAGATGCTAGTTTGATTTGCATAACCCTGAGACCCAAATCCATTACTCTGTAAGCATTCATTTCTTATAGATCTGCTGAACTGGAAGGGAAACTTTTCCTCTTCAACTGCCTCATTTTTTGACTCTGCAGAATGCATAAGTGATGGTGTGATTGGAGGAGAAGGAGGAGGAAATAATCTTGGTGACTCTATTGGGTACTTCTGTAACATCTTTATATTATCTGATTTACTTCTCTTAAGAACTCTGTGAGAGAGCTACGATTCTTATTTCCTATTACTTATAAGGACCCTAAGTTTTGAATAAATTAAGTAACTCAAAATCTTGGGACAAATAGTAAGAAGAGATAGGACTCCACCTCAGGTCTGTCTGATTTCAGTCTATTCCTGACTGTCATGCAATGCTTTATTTCATAGAAGTTATTTTTGACCACAGTGGTTCATGCCAGTCTACCCTTGTCCTCTGTCTACACATAGAATGCTTTGCCCTAGAGGGTATCTCAGGATTCCTTGGTCCATTTTTAATCCTCCCCACTGCTTTGAACCATCATGTTGCACATGGAACTCCATAAAAGGAGGCTGGAGAAGGTGTTGGGAGAACGATGCCTCCTCCGCACCTGAAGATAGTCCCTGTGAAGTTAAAAGAGTGACACTGGCTTTCGTCCTACTGTAGCTCTGTGCTCTGAGCGGAAGGCAGAAAGTGGTGGTGATCCTAACCTTCTTCCACTCACTTCCAAGCTGTGCTTTTCTGCTCAGAGTTTGAGCATGCCTTGATTACTGATTATGTTTCCTAATCCACACCTACCTGTCATGAAATTGATGAAAGTTTCTCCCTGATTACACACGCTGCTGGAAACCTCTCCTTGGTTTATTGTGCTATCTTATTCTCAGAATTCATTTATCATGCTACCATAATGTTTCCCTTTTGTTAAGTTAGTATACATTTTAAAAATGAATCTGAGAAGACGTTGAATAAAATGCTTTAGCTAGCTATCATTGTGATGCTAAACCTTCACTCTCTTCACCGTGTTTGTTTTTTAATAATATTCCAGGCAGAAGAAAACATTAAGAATTGCTATCTTTGATGCTATAGTTGTATTGATATTAATTCAAATGAAAAGATATTTATGAAGCACTAAGAATGTGTAAAGTGCTGTGCTCAGCTATTTGAAGCTGTATAGAGAAATCAAAATCCTTACCTTCAAATGCTTAGGAGGAGGGACAGATATATCTATTATTCGCTGTGTTTTTTTTTTTTTTAATATTCTATTTGTCATTTTTTTTAGCAAAGTCTTAAGGGAGACCAGAAGGGGAAGGAGTTATTTTGGTGTTTTTTTTTTTCAACTTTTTACTTTATATTGGAGTCTAATCTATTAGCAATGTCATGATAGTTTCTGGTAGACAACAAAGCATCTTAGCCATACATATACATGTGTCTATTCTCCTCTAAAAGTCCCACCCATCCGGGCTGCCACATAACACTGAGCAGAGTTCCCCATGCTATACGGTAGGTCCTTGTTGGTTAACCATTTTAAATACAGCAGACTGCTGATGCTGATCTCAAACTGCCTATCTGTTGTCCCCATTCTTCCCCCATGACAACTGTAAGTTCATTCTCTGAGTCTGTAAGTCTGTTTCTGTTTCATAAATAAGTTCATTTTTATCATTGTTTTAGATTCCACATATAAGTGATATCATCTGATATTGGTCTTTGTCTGTCTTACTTCACTCAGCATGACAATCTCTAGATCCTTCCATGTTGCTGTGAATGGCATTATTCTATTCCTTTTAATGGCCAAGGAGTTACTTTCTATGGGGTCACTGGAAAAGGATTTCCAAGAAATCTTAGGTTGGATTCCGCTAGAAGCAGAGACTGAGAGTAGTATTTCAACACAAGGTTTATTTGGGAGATGATCTCAGGAAGCCAAAGAGGGTGCTAGGCATGTCACTTGTTATGAGCAATTGGAGCCCATTGGGGATATATTGGGAGATGGTGAAGAGCACATGTCAGTGTTGTTCTACTTGAAGAGAAAGGAAGATGAGATATTATTTTGCCAAATCCTCATCATTGTTTGAGAGCTCTGCCCAGCGGTGTTAACTTTCCAGTACTTCTGAGCTGTCCCACATATGGGCTAGTCCATTCCTGTCCAACCACTGAAAGGTCTCAGACAGAGAGCTATAAACTTGCGTGGTGCATGGAGACAGAATTTGGCTGAGGCGCACACAGCATCTGCTTCCCTGGAGGAGGTGGTATTTAAATTGAACCTTAGACGATGTCGTGATATGAGGATAAGCATTTTAGCATACAAGAGTAGGAAGGACTAAGGCAGCATGTGTGTGGTCCATGGCAAATATAATAAAGCACCAAAGTTTGAATATGATTCATATTTTTAAAATTAGAGGAAATTCAAGGTTATACCTATAAATATTCATTCTCACCCCCTTGCTTTGAGTGGGAGAGAACTTAGTTCTCAAGAGTTTGCTCAGAGGGAATCGTGCCTCACCAGCAGCCTGTTACCTCCAGTTAATATCTGGGTTGTTTCGACTTGTGACACTGTTTTACTTCTCTGCAGAATTTTGGGATTTGTCAACATCTAGACATGGCTACGTGAGTTGTTTTATTGCACATGGGTGCACATACCTTATATGTGTCACTTTGGGGCAAAAGTTAAGAACTGTTGATCCAAGGCTTGAAAACATTAGTTGGGTTCAAGAAAAAACAAATAACCTGATGGTTGTGGCATAGGTTGTAGTGCATAGGGATGGGGGCTGAGGGTAGATGAGGAAGGGAAAGGAGAGTTGTATATGGTTGTCTAATAATTGATTATTTCAATGATAAATATATGTTGTAAATTAGCAATGAATATACACAAATAAATTATACATACATTACATATTTTATATATGTATATATATATATATGTATGTATGCATGCATGCATGCTAAGTCACATCAGTCATGTCCTACTCTTTGTGACCCTATGGACTGTCCATGGGAGTCTCCAGGCAAGAATACTGGAGGGGGTGACCGTGCCCTCCTCCAGGGGATCTTCCCAACTCAGGGATCAAACCCATGTCTCCTACATCTCCTGCATTGGCAGGTGGGTTCTTTACTACTAGCGCACTGGGAAGCCCCTATATATACGTGTGTATATGTATACACATTACTTGTTTCTAGCTTAATTCGGTCATGTGTTGACAGGTCTTAAACCCAGCATTGCTAAAATGATGAAGAGGAACTACACATCACAGGAGTGAAGATGGTTCATGGAAATTTTCCTTTTACTTGCATGTAGGAGTGAGGAGAAATATCAAATCATGTTTTCTATTTCATAAGATGCATTAGCACCCCGTCAATAACACCCATATAAAGTTTCATTTGAACTTTAGAAAATATTGAAATTTTTGTCAGTAGGTTGGGGACCTGCATCACAATTTGCCCTTGTTTGAAAATGCTTCATTCTGGACAGATAACAATCACCACTGATAATAGACTCCTGTGAGTCCCTGAAGCTTTGGGGAAGCTGAGTAACAGCCACTGCTCTTCTTTGCCCAAATTTCCCATGGGGCACGGAGGCTGTCAGCTGTGAACAGGTGAGGTTTATTTTTTAAAACATCTTCGTTTCCAGTTTGCACCACTTGGCAGAGTATTTTGTGTCGTGTGAGTACATGGAAGGCTGAGTATATGGAGTCCTTGTGTCAGAGTTAGATTTGGACACCTAGATTGTCACAGAGGTGGAAATGACATTCTTCTGAGGGAAGTTAATGAAACAGTGACAGTGCATAGAAATTCTGTTTAGAGAGAAAAGCAAAAAGATGGATGAATCTTGTTACAAATATAATATGTATATATATAGAGTCCTGTCAAGGGACAGGACTTAGTACCCTCTTCAAAGTTGCCTCTTCAGTTTTCAAAGTTCATCTTCATCCCGGGTCAGAGGAAGTTTCATATCATTTCTGCTTCAATTGTCCAGCCCTCAGTGCAAACTTCCTCACTCCTCCCTGGTGGCTCTGTGACCACTGGTCAGTTCAACATCTGAACTCCCTAAACCCATTTTCTCAGGGCTGTTACTTCAGAAAAGCCATGGTTAGTTTGTAATGGGACCAGCCACACTTCTCTTTGACATCCTGTGCTTCTGTTTGTTACTGATACTATGTCTCCACACAAGCAGGAAGGGTAGGATACATTTTACTGAAGGACCAGGGAAGAAAATCGATTTATGATGGGAACAACTTAAAATTCAGTGCTATACCATGATTTTTTTTCCAGTTTTTTTGAGACAGTCTGGTAAGTTGAACTTCTCACAGGCAAGTTATTAACTCCATCCTTGTTCCTGACCTGTCTTTCCCCATTTGTGCTCTCAAAAGATGAAAACGAAGTATCATCCTTTCTCTCCAATTGTTCTTTCCTTCTCAACCAAATTATTATTTTCCATTAGCATTCAAAGAGTATTGAGGTCCTCTTTTTTATTCTCCATTCCCATTATTTGCCATTGGATCTGTTGGGAAAAATAATTAGTCCCCTTGTTGTGCTTTTTGCCTTGTACCAGCTAGTTTCTTAGTGACCAAGAGAGAAACTTGAGACTACCACCTTATTCACTGATGATCTTCTCCAATCATCTTCTTTCTTTTGAGGATGAGAGGAGAGATAATTTGTTAACTTTTTTTTTAAAAAAGAGGATAATGTAAGACTTTTGGAGTGATCTTGTTCTTTTCTGAACTTTAAATATAATCAATGAAAATTGAGTTCCATTGTGGGAACTGATCGTAGACTCCTACACTCCCCCAACTGTTTTCCTGTGTTTCCTGGTACAAACTTTCCTATGGCCCTTATATCACTAGTTTAGACTTATCTATCCATTGGCCAGATACCATACCACATGGGTTTTTGTCCCTCCAGATCCCAATATTAAGAAAGGCAGATGACTAGTAATAAATGTTTGTTGGATGGATTTGTGTCCAAGCTATTATCCACTCTCTGAAAGAGTGCCATTTAAAAAATTCTAGAACAATGAGATTCCCATTTTGAAAAGCTTCCAGAAACCTATTCCAACAGTCACTACTGGGGAGAAAGGGGATGGAAAGAAAAGGATCAATATTTAAGGACTATTGACTCTGTATCACGTATAAGCATAATACACTTAGCATCATTTATTCCTTAAAATGTTCTTATTACTGATGAGGAAATAGAGGAACATAAAATTAAGAATTTTGCAGGCCATGAGACAGACCTGATATACAAACCTGGAACTATCTTCAAAGCTCAAACCTTTCCCATTTGATTTCCTCTTAATCGTCCCCCAATAGAGAAACAGACTAATCCATGTAACATTGCTAGATTAATTTTCTTGAAGCTTTGTTTTTGCTCACATGTCCCCAATCATTCCCCTTCATCTAACATTAGAGTCAATACTACTCGGCTTGAATGGTAAGGCAGTAAAGCTCAGTTTAAACAACTTCTGTTGTCTTCTGTGGGTCACTGTCAAGAGGGCCTCTATATTTTCTTACTTAACCTCATGGAACTGTTCTCTAAAATGGGCATAATAATAGTGTCTTATTCATTTAGGGGTGCTATAACAAAATACCAGAAATTGGGTGGCAGATCTACAATAGAAATGTATTTCTCACAGCTCTGCAGGCTGAAAGTACAACATCAGAGTGTCAGCATCATTGGGTTCTAGAAAGAGTCTTCTTCCCAGTTGCAAAGTGCTGGATTCTTGTATACTCACAGGGTAAAAAGAGCACCTGCTAGCTCTATGACCTCTTCTTATAAGGACACAAATTCCATACATGAAGGCTCTACCACCCTGACCTCATTATTTCCCAAAGGTTCCATCTCCAAACCCCGTCACACTAGAATTAGGGTTTCACCATATGAATTTGGTGCAGGGAGGCACAAACATTCAGTCCATTGCAAGTAGTATCACTATTTAGCTCATATAATTTTTAAGGTTTAAATAATATAATACATACAAACTGCTCAGCACAGTAAACCTTAAAGTGAAAGTGACAGTGAAGTCGCTCAGTCGTGTCCGACTCTTTGCGACCCCATGGACTGTGGCCTATCACGCTCCTCCATCCATGGGATTTCCCAAGCAAGAGTACTGGAGTGGGTTGCCATTTCCTTCTCCAGGGGATAAACCTTAAGGACTTGGTAAATGTAAGATAATATTACTATGTGTTGTTGTTATTAATAGAACTTTACCACACTCTTCCTTTCTAACCTTTGTGGGTTTTTCTTTGTTTGTTTGTTTTTTCCCAAAAGGTTCATTATAGCACAAACTTGCCTCCAGTTAGCCTGGACTCTGTATGCTTTGCCAGACACTATGATTATCCCTGCCTTTATTCTTTTGCTTAAACTAACATCTCTTCTTTTCCATCTTCTCATGCAAATACGATCAATTTTTTCACTTTCTCCAGTGAAAAAGTGGAAATTTTTCACTTTCTCCACTTTCACCAGTGGCAAAGCTGGTCATTCCAAATAGCTATCCTGTGGATTTTAGTTGGCTTCTTTCCCAAGCTACCTTGTGACAGATTACTCAAGGTGCAAAATGACTGTGGCATCAAGAACGGGGAGTAGGCATGGGCTCAACCACATTGACTTTACCTTACTTAGGCTGCTCTGGCTACCATCACTATAGAGTGGCCTGTCTGCCAACACTGGAGGGGGCAGGTAGGGGAGATCAGCCAGCTGCTTAGTGGGAGACTGATTACCTTCAACCTCTTTCATCATGGAGAGAGCAGCAATTTGTTGTTACTGGAATATATTTGGGTTGGCCAAAAAGTTCATTTGGGTTTACAAACCCTCACCCCAAAATGAACTTTTTGGCCAGCCAATATATGTATTCTGAATATAGATTGCCATCCCTGCCCATGATACTATTGCCAGTACAACCATTCATAGATTTACATAATGAACTATTCACTATCAAATTTTTTTTCACATAACATTGCTTTCCATCAAACATCTAATTTTTCAGGAAAAGAAATGTGGCTTGGCCTCTTGGCCATGAAATTCACTTCTCTTGCCATGTGCTCCCCTACTCAAAAAGCAGATGGTTTCCTTGAAGGTTGAAATAGCTTATTGAAGATATGGCTCCAAATTACAGTAGGAACCTGTATCTACGAGGCTGGAGAACTGACCTCAGGATGTGATATGCTTTCTACCAATGACTAATATTGTACCATTTCCCCATAGCCAAAGTGTTGTTGTTCAGTCACAAAGTTGTGCCTGACTCTTTAGAACCCCATGGACTGTAGCCCTCCAGGCTCCTCTATCCATGGAGTTTCCTGGGCAAGAATATTGGAGTGGGTAGTCATTCCCTTTTCCAGAAAGTCTTCCCAACCCAGGGATAGAACCCAGGTCTCCTGCATTGCAGGCAGATTCTTTACCATCTGAGTCACCAGGAAGCCTACTTTGCATAGAATGGGTAGCAAAAGTCAATGAAACTTGCAGCAACATGGATGAACCTAGAGATTATCATACTAAGAGAAGTAAGCCAGGCAGAGAAAGACAAATATCATATGATATCATCTACATGTAGAATCAAAGAAAAATGATACAAATGAACTTACATACGAAACAGAAATAGACCCACAGACATGGAAAATAAACTTATGGTTACCAAAGGGAAAATGGGAAAAGGAATAAATTAGGAGTTTGTGTTTAATAGTACTATATATATAGTAGATAAAAAACAAAGACCTACCATATAGCACAGGGAACTACACTTGAAATTTAAGGGAAAAGAATCTGAAAAACATACACACGCACATATATATATGTATGTATGATTTATATATATATATATATGTATATATATATATATGTAAAACTGCATCACTTTGCTATACACATGAAACTAACACAGCATTGTAAATCAGCTATATTTTAATTTTAAAAAGGAACAACCAGCAAAAAAAGTCAATGAAACAAGTGTTGTTACAATTGAAGTAACATCTCTGCTCCCCCTACATTTGTACCCATTGGCTGGCAAGTTGTGGGGAAACTTACATTACAAATAACTGAACTTGAATTCTCAAATAGGTCCAAAAATACAGATCATTTTGAATAAACTCACCTCCTGAAACAGCAAATTACTTTTCTCTGTTGATCCTTTTTTATTGTGAAAATATTTTGGACTTGAGAAATATAGTAACAAGATGATTATAATCTTATTAATATAGTGAATTTTTAAATTGAAGATTATGCTTTATATTATTTGCAAATGAACTTCCAAAATCATAAGCAAAGCTTTTCCCCTTTCCGGGAAATTCTCACTTCAAAGCTAATATGAAAACTTTTTCAAAAAGAGATGTTCAGTAAAGAAACAATGTTAATGGATATACCTAAGGACAATTTAGTGGAATAAAGAGACGTATGTATTTTATGTACTAACCCTTTTTGCCAATTTTCCTACTTTGCTGAAAAGTTCATTTTCAAAACATCAGTGCTTCATCATTTGACAGCTTGCTGCTTCTGAAACTCTAAATTTCTGGTGTACAGCTAATGTATGTACATTTAGAAAGCACAGAATCTGAATTCATATGTATGCAACTCTTAAATTACAAGATGCTGTCAAGTATTGACTTTTATGGTTGATAGCTTTAATATTACTATTTGTGTCTCTATAAATTATTTTTGCAGAAACCCCAAAAGAGGAAAACCCAAGTTTTATTAATAGATATACTAAGCATCACACTCATGACATAATTGATATGACTATCAATAGCATGATTTTAGTAACATCAAACATTTTAGTGTCATAGGGAGATGTCTTTTAAATGTGGAATGTAAGTGGTGCAGTGAATCAGGGGCAGGATCTTAGGAGGAAATACTTGACTTGAATCTATGAACAGAAGAGTCTGAAAACCATATGAGACAGCAATAGAAATCATCCCAAATATTCACACTTAACTTGACCTTGAATTTCACATCCCCAAACCATTAATAGATGGGCCACCATGAGCTCACCAAGATTTCTAGAACCATGCAAACAAGAGTTATTTGTTTTTCTCCTTAAACGCTGTATGGAAAAAAATTGTGTGTGTGTGTGTGTGTGTGTGTGTGTGTGTGTGTGTGTTGGGAAATGGAGAAGGGGGTGCTTGATTTAAGAGACTTCTTTGTAGAATTTCCTTCTGAAAGCACTTTTAGGAATGTTTGGCTTCTCTCTATACTTGAAGCCTGGCTTTCCAACAGTGGAAAAGGGAAAAGGGGGAAGGAGAGAGGGGGAAGGGGGAAGGGAGAAGGAGTCTTTGCCAGAGACTTTTGGAGGGTGAAGGAGAGACCAACATAATGTAAACATGCCATAGTGCAAAAGATCCCTTAATGGAATTCTGAGGTAATTAAGTTTGAGAGAAGCACTTGCAAAGTGAGGCCTGAAGCCAGAGTTCCACACAGTGTTCAACCTCTCTGTAATTTGACTCATGGAAAAGGGGGCACTGAATGAACCAAGGTCAAAGGTGAAGTAGAGAAATCGATCTTTAACACTGCCCATTCATTCTCTCCTCTCCCTTCCTCACTTCAAGCTCTCCAACTTCAGTCTGCCCTCCAATTACTCAGGACTCCTCAGTTAGTTGTTTCCTAACCAGATATATCCTCCTTGGGCAGTAAGTACCAAGTGGAATTTGACTATTTCACCCTCAGCCCTCATTTCGTTTTACCCTAATGAAACTATCCTTCCTGAAGTTCACTCCCCCAGAGTCTTGCCCTTTATAAATAAAGCAATCGGGGGCATTGACTCAATATGTTATACTTTATCTAATATGCTTACATCTTAACAGAATCTCTCAGAGCCTCAAACAAAGAACAGATTCAAACTGTGATCTTTTTTAGTTGAGCAGCTTGATTGGGGAACTATGTGGGAGGGAGGAGATTTCTTGGTTTTCCTCAAACCACACCATGTAGCTAGCTGCTTATTTTGCCTAAGCATAAGCCCATCCTTGATCCATTATCCCCATGGGCTGCACTTGCTGTGTCTAGCTCATTGTCACGTACACTATGATACTCAGTAGATTGTACTCAGCTTATGTTACTTCTTATCTATCAGGTCTCTCCTGAACCTTGTCACATCCCTTGCTTGCCAGTAGGAGTGGCTCTAAGGAAAGACCTTTCTTAATGCCTGTGTTTTTCCTGGTGCCTTTAACACTGTGGATGCCCCTCTTGCCATACTCAGAGGAGCTCCCACATGCTGAGCTGACTGATAAAGGGAAACCACCATCCCGGCACATTGGACTGGGCCCCACAAAACACCTGCTTTCCTAGGGATTTCCTAGGAGGCCCAAGTAACTTAACCCAGAAGTGTAAGTAAGCTAATGTCTTGTAGACCAATAAGAAACTGGAGATGGGAAGAAGTTATTGTTCTTCCTTTTTCCCCTAATAGACTGTTTTAAGACCTGCAGCCTCTCTGGACCCATTCTATGTGAGTGAGTTGTATTTTGCTGTGTGGCTTTGGTCAGTCCCATGGTGCACCATCTTTTATTTGCCCTCTTTCCTTCCCAGCTTCACTTCCATTTTTTCCCCTTCTTCTTGCTAACTTGGGACTGTTGTTGCTGTTCAGTTGCTCACTCATGTCTGACTCTTTGTGACCCCATGGACTGCAGCACGCCAGGTTTCTCTGTCCTTAACCATCTCCCGGAGTTTGCTCAAACTCATGTTCATTGAATTGGTGATGCCATCAAATCATCTCATCCTCTGTTGTCCCCTTCTCCTCCTGCCTTCAATCTTTCCCTGCATCAGGGTCTTTTCCAATGAGTCAGCTCTTCACATCAGGTGGCCAAAGTACTGGAGCTTCAGCATTAGTCCTTCCAGCGAATTTTCAGAGTTGATTTCCTTTAGGATTGACTGGTTTGATTTCCCTGAAGTCTCAAAAGTCTTCTCCAGCACCACAGTTCGAAAGTATCAGTTCTTCAGTGCTCAGCCTTCTTTATGGTCCAACTCTCACATCCATAAATGGCTACTCAAAAAACCATAGCTTTGACTATATGGACCTTTGTTGACAAAGTAATGTCTCTGCTTTATAATACGCTGTCTAGATTTGTCATAGCTGAGCTCACCAGACTCCTCTGTCCATGGAATTCTCCAGGCAAGAATACAGGAGTGGGTAGCCATTCCCTTCTCCAGAACTTGGGATTACACTTCCTAATTAAGGGTTAAAGTATAAGGGTCTATTCTTAGTTTCTGATTTTTAAGGAATCAGGGCTAGAATACAGTAAAAAATTATTATTGACAGTGATCAAAGAAACATCCAAATGTATGTGTATTCTCCCAACTATAAGTTGAATCTGGTCTTATTAAAGTTATCCAAATATATGATAGAAGTTGTTGAATGCAATATTACATGGCAGGGAGGTCTGAGACATAGACTCTAAAGGGCAATGGCCCAAGAAAGTTCATATAAATGGAAATTGTTAAAAATTTCCTGCTACAGTGTCACTAGTGCCCCCCACAGAGTGTGGAAAGAGAATACAGCCCCAGAGATGGTAAGCAAATCCTGAGGGTAGCTTTTCATTCCAAGCATGGACTCTGGACATTTCATCTTCTTGGCTTGGCCAAGGGTCTCAGAGCTGGGTTCATCTAGCGGTCTCCAGGGAGACCTGGGGAGTAACACATTGCTAAAATGCTCTTCTGGGTCTGTGTTTTCTTAAGGCCAAGTCAAACTTATATGTGTATTTGCTTCATCATTGATCTGCCAAACAAAGAATCCACCTTTCCATGTGGTTTTTACAGTACTTTCCACTTTACAACCAAATTATGCTTCCATTTCTTAGCAAGCAAAAGATTTGGATTGACCATATATATGATAGGGTAAGTGTCTCTACAGGTCCAGGGGTGAAACTAGAGGCTGAGAGTAGATGAGTGTCCTCTAAATGAAATTAAGGGGAAATGTAATAATGGCTTTTAATAAGGTCACATTGAAAAGGAGTGACAGGATAAATTGGACCATTTGAGAAATTTGCCAAGTGTAAGAATTAAGGTTACATTACTAAAAAATCTATCTAGATAATCTTGGCCTCTGAAAAATATTTAATGGGAAATGGACCTAATTATTTGAGCTGAGAGGCAGAAAATGTAGCTGATGTACATATTTAAGCATACATCATTTTTGCCCAAGGTACCTGAACAAAAGTTCTGACAAAGACGGATTTAATACGGAATGACATTTCAGGAGACCTAGAATCTCTTTTTTAAAAGAGATTTAGGGGGTGAAATGCTTAAATAAACAAATTGTGAGATAACATTTAATTTATATCTGGGTCACTGGATAAGATAAATTTGCTTTTCAAATATAAATAAAATTAGTAAATTAAAAGAGACTTGACAAAAATAGAGCAAGTGTTCTTTAAAGTAAAATCAAGGAAGGATAATGAAAATCAAGACAGAAACAGTCAGGAGTAGCAACATGCTTGGTTTGCTCTCTTTTTTAAAAAATGAAGTGCATTTCAGAAATTTAGAGTTTCCAAGTAATTTCAATAGTTTTTAAAAATTTTAGATGGACAATCTTAAAATATGAGGATGGTTAAACTAGAAAAAAAATAACCCTGTACAAATTCAGTCATTACAGTTTCAGGGGTTAAGAAAAATCATTCTAAACATTGGGTTAAGGTTTTTCTACATATTATCTTCTCTGCTCAGCAGAACTCTATAAATAAAAATTTTAATAATGTTATTATAGATAAAACATCTTTAGGAAGCTTAGTGAACTTCCTCAAAGTCTTGCACCTTGTGAGTCAGGACTTGAACTCATATCTCTGAGACTAATATGTTCATTTAATCATTGGGACTTAGGGCCTGTGTGATCCCTGATTTGCTAAGTGCACAGAGCAACCCACAAGGCTGGGCCAGACACACATAATAGATCTTCTGTGGGTAATTTTTAGTGCAAATGTCTGACCAAGTTTGACAACCTTTTCTTCTCCAGATTCACTTTTTGTGTGTGTATGTGTGTTCTTTCTTTTTTAATTAATTTATTTTTTGATTGAAGGATAATTGCTTTACAGAATTTTGTATTCTGTCAAACCTCAACATGAATCAGCAATAGGTATACATACATCCTCTCCCTCTTGAAACTTCCTCCCATCTCCCTCTCCATCCCACCCATCTAGGTTGATACAGAGCTCCTGTTTGAGTTCACTGAGACATACAGCAAATTCCCATGGTTTATCTATTTTGCATATGGTAATATAAGTTTCCATGTTACTATCTCCATACATCTCACCCTCTCCTCCCCTCTCCCCACGTCCACAAGTCTGTTCTCTATGTCTATTTCTCCACTGCTGCCCTGCAAGTAAATTCCTTGGTACCATCTTTCTAGATTCCATATATATGCCTTAGTATATTGTATTTATCTTTCTCTTTCTGACTTACTTCACTCTGTATAATAGGCTCTAGATTCATCCACCTCATTATAGCTGACTCAGATGTGTTCCTTTTTATGGCTGAGTAATATTTCACTGTGTATATGTACCACAACTTCTTTATCCATTCATTTGTCAATGGACATCTAGGTTACTTCCATGTTGTAGCTATTGTAAATGGTGCTGCAGTGAACATTGGGGTATATGTGTCTTTTTCAATCTTTATGTCCTCAGGGTATATGCCTAGGAGTGGGATTGCTGGGTTATATGTGGGTTTTATTCCTAGTTTTTTTAAAGGAATCTCCATAATCAAAGAGGACACAAATAGATGGAGAAATACACTGTGTTCGTGGATCTGGAGAATCAATATAGTGAAAATGAGTATACTACCCAAAACAATCTATAGATTCAATGCACTGCCTATCAGGCTACCAATGTTATTTTTCAGAGAAATAGAACAAATAATTTCACAATTTGTATGGAAATACAAAAAACCTCGAATAGCCAAAGCAGTCTCTAGTAAGAAGAATGGATCTGGAGGAATCAACCTGCCTGACTTCAGACTATACTACAAAGCTACAGTCATCAAGACAGTGGTACTGGCACAAAGATAGACATATCGATCAATGGAACAAAATGGAAAGCCCAGAGATAAATCCAAGCATCTATGGACACCTTATCTTCGACAAAGGAGGCAAGGATATTCAATGGAAAAAAGACAACCTCTTTAACAAGTGGTGCTGGGAAAACTGGTCAACCACTTGTAAAAGAATGAAACTAGAACACTTTCTAACATCATACACAAAAATAAACTCAAAATGGATAAAAGATCTAAATGTAAGGCCAGAAACTATAAAACTCCTAGAGGAAAACATAGGCAAAACACTCTCTGACATAAATCACAGCAGGATCCTCTATGATCCACCTCCCAGAATAATGGAAATAAAACCAAGAATAAACAAATGGGACCTAATTAAAATTAAAAGCTTCTGCATAACAAAGGAAACTATAAGCAAGGTGAAAAGACAGCCTTCAGAATGGGAGAAAATAATAGCAAATGAAGCAATGGACAAAGAATTAATCTCAAAAATATACAAGCAACTCCTGCAGCTCAATTCCAGAAAAATAAACGACCCAATCAAAAAGTGGGCCAAAGAACTAAACAGACATTTCTCCAAAGAAGACATACAGATGACTAACAAACACACGAGAAGATGCTCAACATCACTCATTATCAGAGAAATGCAAATCAAAACCACAATGAGGTACCATTTCACACCAGTCAGAATGGCTGCTATCCAAAAGTCTACAAGCAATAAATGCTGGAGAGCGTGTGGAGAAAAGGGAACCACTGGGTGGGAATGCAAACTAGTACAGCCACTATGGAGAACAGTGTGGAGATTGCTTAAAAAACTGGAAATAGTACTGCCATATGACCCAGCAATCCCACTGCTGGGCATACACACCGAGGAAACCAGAACTGAAAGAGACACGTGTACCCCAATGTTCATTGCAGCACTGTTTATAATAGCCAGGGCATGGCTAGATATCCATCAACAGATGAATGGATAAGAAAGCTGTGGTACATATACAGAATGGAATATTACTCAGCCATTAAAAAGAATACATTTGAATCAGTTCTAATGAGGTGGATGAAACTGGAGTCTATTATACAGAGTGAAGTAAGCCAGAAAGAAAAACACCAATATAGTATACTAATATATATATATGGAATTTAGAAAGATGGTAATGATAACCCTGTATGTGAGACAGCAAGAGAGACACAGATGTATTGAACAGTCTTTTGGACTCTGTGGGAGAGGGAGAGGGTGGGATGATATGGGAGAATGGCATTGAAACATGTGAATTATCATATGTGAAGCGAATCACCAGCCCAGGTTCAATGCATAATACAGTATGCTCGGGGCTGGTGCACTGGGATGGTGAGGGAGGTGGGAGGGCGGTTCAGGATGGGGAACACATGTACACCCATGGTGGATTCAAGTCAATGTATGGCAAAACCAATACAATGTTGTAAAGTAAAATAAATTAATTAAGTATTTAAAAAAAAATCTTCCATAGTAGCTGTATCAATTTACATTCCCACAAACAGTGCAACAGGATTCCCTTTTCTCCACACCCTGGCCAGCATTTATTATTTGTAGATATTTGATGATGGCCAATCTGACAGGTATGAGGTGATATCTCATTGTAGTTTAGATTTGTATTTCTCTAATAATGAGAAGTGTTGAGCATCTTTTCATGTGTTTGTTATCCATCTGTATGTCTTCTTTGAAGAAATGCCTATTTAGGGCTTTTCCCCACTTTTTGATTGTGTTGTTTGTTTTTCTGGCATTGAGTTGTATGAGCTGCTTATATATTTTGGAAATTAGTCCTTTGTCAGTTGTTTTATTTGCTATTATTTTCTCCCATTCTGAGGATTGTCTTTTCACCTTGCTTAGAGTTTCCTTTGCTGTGTAAAAGCTTTTAAGTTTAATTAGGTACCACTTGCTTACTTTTGTTTTTATTTCCCTTATTCTAGGAGGTGGGTCATTAGAGGATCTTGCTTTGATTTACATCATCTAGTGTTCTGCCTATGTTTTCCTCTAAGAGTTTTATAGTTTCTGGTCTTACATTTGGATCTTTAATTCATTTTGAGTTTATCTTTGTGTGTGGTGTTAGGAAGTGTTCTTATGTCATTGTTTTACATGTAGCTGTCCAGTTTTCCCAGCATAATTTATCGAAAAGGTTATCTTTTCCCCATTGTATATTCTTGCTTACTTTGTCAAAAATAAGGTACCCATAGATGCATGGGTTTATTTCTGGGATTTTTATCTTGTTCAATTGGTCTATATTTCTATTTTTATGCCAGTACCATACTATCTTGATGACTGTAATTTTGTAGTATAATCTGAAGTCAAGAAGGTTGATTCCTCCAGCTGCATTTTTCTTTCTCAAGACTGTTTTGGCTATTCGGGGTCTTTTGTATTTCCACATGAATTATGAAATTTTTTGTTCTAGTTCTGTGAAAAATGCCATTGACAATTTCATAGGGATCACACTGAATCTGTAGATTAGCATTAACTTTTTTAGTACTGCAAATTTTTCTTAATATTTATTGAAACAGTTCTTTGGGAGTTCTTAAACATAGATGATTTGCCACTTTTTAATCTCCCCTTTTCCTCCACCCCCCAGCCCTTAGTAACGACTATTCTAGTGTGTTACTATGAGTTCAACTATTTTAGA
This sequence comes from Cervus elaphus, assembly GCF_910594005.1. Taxonomy (NCBI): domain Eukaryota; kingdom Metazoa; phylum Chordata; class Mammalia; order Artiodactyla; family Cervidae; genus Cervus; species Cervus elaphus. Next base: position 133,072,241 of record NC_057848.1, on the reverse strand, counting down.
TTTTACATATAAGTGATATCATACAGTCTTTGTCTTTTTCTTTCTGACTTATTTCTTTAGTATAATGCCCTCAAGTTTCATCCATGTTGCCACAAGAGGCAGAATTATCTTCTTTCTCAAGGCTGAATAATGTTTATATCTATATCTATATCACACTTTTTTAACCTATTCATTAGATAAGAGAAATATAAGTTATTTCCACATCTTCGCTAGTGTGAATAGTGTGGCAATGAATATGAAAGTGCAGATATCTTTTGATATCCTGTTTTCATCTCATGTGGATATATACCCCAAAGTGAAATTGCTGGATGATGTGGTACTTTTATTTTTACTTGGTGAAGTCAGAAGTAAGTTCAGTCGCTTAGTCATGTCTGACTCTGTGACACCAAGGACTGCAGCATGCCAGGTTTCCCTGTCCATCACTAACTCCTGGAGCTTTCTTAAACTCATGTCCATCAAGTCGGTGATGCCATCCAACCATCTCATCCACTGTCATCCCCTTCTCCTCCCACCTTCAATCTTTCCCAGTATCAGGGTCTTTTCTAATGAGTCAGTTCTTTGTATCAGGTGGCCAAACCGTTGGAGTTTCAGCTTCAGATTCAGTCCTTCCAATGAATATTCAGGACTGATTTCCCTTAGGATTGACTGGTTGGATCTCCTTGCAGTCCAAGGTCCTCTCAAGAGTCTTCTCCAACACCACAGTTCAAAAGCATCAATTCTTTGGCACTCAGCTTTCTTTATGGTCTGCTCTTACCTCCATACATGACTACTGGGAAAACCATAGCTTTGATTATACAGACCTTTGTTAGCAAAATAATGTTTCTGCTTTTTAATATGCTCTCTAGGTTTGTCATAGCGTTTCTCCCAAGGAGCAAGCATCTTTTAATTTCATGACTGCAGTCACCATCTGCAGTGATTTTGGAGCCCAAGAAAACAAAGTCTCTCACTATTTCCATTGTTCCTCCATCTATTTTCATGAAGTGATGGGACCAGATGCAATGATCTTAAGTTTTTTGAATGCTGTATTTTAAGCCAGCTTTTTTTCACTCTTCTCTTTCACTTTCATCAAGAGGCTCTTTAGTTCCTCTTCCCTTTCTGCCATAAGGGTGGTGTCATCTGCATATCTGAGGTTACTGATATTTCTCCTAGCAATCCTGATTCTAGCTTGTGCTTCATCCAGTCTGTCATTTCACATGATGTACTCTTCATGTAAGATAAATAAGCAGAGTAACAATATGCAACTTTGACGTACTCCTTTCCCAAGTTGGAACCAATCTGTTGTTCCATGTCCAGTTCTAACTGTTGCTTCTTGGCCTGCATACAGATTTCTCAGGAGGCAGGTAAGGTGATCTGGTCTTCGCATCTCTTCAAGAATGTTACACGGTTTGTTGTGATCCACACAGTCAAAGGCTTTAACATAGTCAATGAGGGAGAAGTAGATGTTTTTCTGGAATTCTCTTGCTTTTTCAATGATCCAACAGATGTAGGCAATTTGATCTCTGGTTCATCTGCCTTTTCTAAATCCAGCTTGAACATCTGGGAGTTCTCAGTTAACATCCTGTTGAAGCCTAGCTTGGAGAATTTTGAGTATTACTTTGCTAGCGTGTGAGATGAGTGCGATTGTGCAGTAGTTTGAACATTCTTTGGCATTGCCCTTCTTTGGGATTGGAGTGAAAACTGACAATTTCCAGTCTTGTGGCCACGGCTGAGTTTTCCAAATTTGCTGGCATATTGAGTGCAGCACCTTCACAGCATCATCTTTCAGGATTTGAAATAGCTCAGCTGGAATTCCATCACCTTCACTAGCTTTTTTCTTAGTGATGCTTCCTAAAGCCCACTTGACTTCATACTCCAGGATGTCTGGCTCTAGGTGAGTGATCACACCATTGTGGTTATCTGGGTTATTAAGATTTTTTTTCATAGTTCTTCTGTGTATTCTTGCCACCTCTTCTGAATATCTTCTGCTTCTGTTAGGTCCATACCATTTCTGTCCTTTATTCTGCCCATCTTTGCATGAAATGTTCCCTTGCTATCTCTAATTTTCTTGAAGAGATCTCTCGTCTTTCCCATTCTGTTGTTTTCCTCTATTTCTTTGCATTGATAACTGAGGAAGGCTTTCATATCTCTCCTTGTTATTCTTTGGAACTCTGCATGCAGATGGGTTTATCTTCCCATTTTTCCTTTCTTTTCACTTCGGTTCTTTTCATAGCTATTTGTAAGGCCTCCTCAGACAACCGTTTTGCATTTCTTCTTCTTTGGAATGGTTTTGACCACCACCTCCTGTACAATGTTATGAACCTCCTTCCATAGTTCTTCAGGCACTCTATCTATCAGATCTAATCCCTTGAATCTATTTGTCACTTCCACTGTACAATCATAGGGCATTTCATTTAAGTCATACCTGAATGGTCTAGTGGTTTTCCCTACTTTCTTCAATTTAAGTGGGATTTGGCAATAAGGAGTTCATGATCTGAGCCACTGTCAGCTCCTGGTCTTGTTTTTGCTAACTGTATAGAGCTTCTCCATCTTTGGCAGCAAAGAATGTAATCAATCTGATTTTGATGTTTACCATCTGATGATATCCATGTGTAGGGTAGTCTCTGTTTTCTGAGGAGCCTTCATACTATTTTCTATAGTGACTGCACCAATTTATATTCCCACTTCCATTGCAAAAGAGTTCCCTTTTTTTCACAGCCCCACCAGCTCTTGTTATCTCTTTTCTTTTTAATTGTAGCCATTTTAACAGGTGTGAGATGATAGCTCACTGTGGTTTTGATTTGCATTTCAATGTTGAGCACTGTTTCATGTACCTGATGGCCATTTGTAGTCTTTGAAAAAAATGTCAATTCTGTTCCTTTGCACATTTAAAAAATGATGTTTATTTTATGTTGGAGTATAGTTGATTAATAGGCTTCCCAAATGGCTCAGCATTAAAGAATCTGCCTGCAATGCAGGAGAGGCAGGAGATGTAGGTTTGATCCCTGGGTTAGGAAGATCCCCTGGAGGAGGAAATGACAATCCTCTCCAGTTTTCTCACCTGGAAAATTCTGTGGACAGAGGAACCTGGTGGGCTACAGTCCATGGCATTGCAAACAGTAGAACATGACTGAAGAATAGTTGATTAACAATGCTGTGCTAGTTTCAGATGTACAGCAAAGCGATTCAGTTATACTCATGAATCTATTCTTTTTTCAAATTCTTTCCCATTTGGGTTATTACAGAATATTGAGCAGAGTTCCCTGTACTATACAGTAGGTCCTTGGTAGTTATCTATTTTAAATATAATAGTGTGTATATGTCAATCATCCTTTGCAAATTTTTTATCAGATGGTTTGATTTTTTTGCTATTGAGTTGTATGAGTTCTTTATACATTTTGTATATTAACCCTTTATCAGATATACTTTGCAGATATTTTTTCCTATTCTGTAGTTTGTTTCTTCATTTAATTGAAGATTTCTTTTGATGTACAGAAGCTTTTTAGTTTGATGTGGTAACAATGCTTATTTTTGCTCTTCTTACTTTTGCTTTTGTTATCAAATCCAAAAAATAATTGGCAAGATCAATATCAAGGAGCTTATCTCCTGTGTTTTCTTCTAGGAATTTTATGGTTTTAGGGCACATGTTGACGTCTTCAATCTGTTTTGAGTTGGTTTTTGTGTATGGCTCAATAAAGAGGTCCGATTTCATTCTTCTGCTTGTGGCTTTCTGGTTTACTTAACATCATTGATTGAAGGGACTGTAGTTTCTTCCTTGTATGCATGAAAAAGGCTGCTTTTTCATAAATTAATTGACCATGTGTGCATGGGTTTATTTCTGGGCTATCTATTATGTTCTGTTGATCTAAGGTCTGTTTTTATGCCAATTTGATACTGTTTTGATTGCTATAGCATTATAATATAGTTTGAAATCAGACTGTGCGCTACCTCCAGTTTTGTTCTTTTTTCTCAAGATTGTTTTTGCTATTTCAAGTTTTTCTTTGTGGCTCCATATGAATTGTAAGATTTTTTTTTCTATTTCTGTGAAAAATACCATTGGAATTTTGATAGAGATTGATTGAATCTGTAGATCACTTTGGGTAATATGGTGTGCTTAATCACTCAGTTGTGTCTGACTCTTTGCAGCCTCATGGACTATAGCCTGCCAGGCTCCTTGGTCCATGGAATTTTTCAGGCAAGAATACTAGAGTGGTTGCTGTTTCCTACTCCAGGGGATCTTCCCAACTCAGGGATCGAACCCATACATGTCTCTTGTGTTTCCTGCCTTGACAGGTGGATTCTTTACCACTAGTGCCACCTGGAAAGCCTGGATAGTATGGACATTTTAACAATATTAATTATTCCAATCCACAGTATGAAATATCTTTCCATTCCTTTGTGTCTTCTTTAACTTCTTTCACAAATATCTTATCATTTTCAGTATAGAGATCATTAATGTCCTTGGTTAAATGTATTTCTAAGTATTTTACTCTTTTTGATGTTATTATAAATGGTATCATTGTCTTATTTTTCTTTCTGATGATTTATTAGTGTATAGAATTGCAACTGATTTTGTATATTAATTTTGTATCCTGCAACTTTACTGAAGTCACTTATTAGTTCTAACAGTTTTTTTATGGTGTCAGGGTTTCTGATATAATCTGTAGTCTGCAAACAGAAATAATTTTACTTATTTTTTTCTTTTTTGGATGCCTTTATTTCTTTTCTTACCCGAATTGCTTTGGTTTATTTATGATGAATAAAAATGGTGAGAGTGGGCACTCTTGTCTTGTTTCTGATCTTGGAGGAATAGTTTTCAGCTTTTCACCCTTGATTATGATGCTAACTGTGAGTTTGTCATGTACAGATTTTATTATAGTGAGGTACATTGCTTCTATGGGCTTCCCCAATGGCTCAGCAGTAAAGAATCCTCCTGCAATGCAGGGGCTGTAGGAGACACAGGTTCGATCCCTGGGTCAGGAAGATCCCCTGGAGAAAGGAATGGAAACCCATTCCAGTATTCTCACCTGAAGAACTCCCTGGACAGAGGATCCTAGTGACCTATAGTCTATATGGTCGCAGAATCAGACATGACTGAAGTGACTAAACACAAACGCACACACATGGCTTATATGTCCAGTTTGTTGAGAGTTTTTATCAGAAAAAATGTTGAATTATAAAAAATGCTTTTTCTGCATTTATTGGGATGATCAGATGATTTTTATCCTTCATTTTGTTAATATGTATCAGATATAAACTACTATCTATAAAATATTAAAACAACAAAGCCCTACTGTATAGCCCAGAGAACTATATTCAACATGGTAATACACCATATTGCTATTTCAAGTTTTTTGTGGCTCCATATAGGAAAGATAACAAAAAAGAACATATATATATATATATATGAATCCCTGTGTTGTACACCTGAAATGATACAACATTGTAAATTAACTATATTTCAATAAAATAATAAAATGAATACATATGTAATGCAATATAAATTTAAGAAGCACATTACACTGAAGAATTTCCGCTTTGGTAAAACTGACAGCAGCAAGTCATAGAGCATGTCAGGATCTAAGGCTTCACTGGGAGTCACTATAGAAACCTGCACCAGGAGGAGGCATCAAATGCAGTGGCCTGCAGTTCTCAGCAGTGAATCCCAATGGGACTGCATTAGCATGATTCCAGCAGGAACTACTGCCCAGCTGGTTGTCAGGAGGAATGTAAGCAGAGGCTGCCACTCTTATTTGGTCTCCCAGTTACAGAACTTTCTGATGCTGGTCAGATTTTTCCAGCTGTCCACACTACACATGAGGAATACCTAAATTAGCCTCTGTACTCCCTTCTCCCACTTTTAGTAGTTTGAAGGCTGTAATGTCAGATAAAGATCACATCTGATACTGTGGATCTAACTAAAATTCTGTCATTTTTACTTTTAATGATATTTCTTAAATAGTATAAGCTTGTATGTGGAAAAATAATGAATTAGAGCACTGTAAATAACTTATTAGTATCTCCCTAATACTTGGGGCAGGAAATTATCTTAATCTTCCACTATTAGGGAGATGGCATGAAAAATTATTTAATCATAAGACACACAATGTTTATCCCTAAAATCAATCCAGGGTAATGTAATAACCAAATATTCTATCATGATTTTAAAGCCATTATCCAAATTGGTTACTGAAAAAGGAAACTAAACATAATAAGAGCTGCGGAACCATTAATAATATTCTGGTGTTGCTAAAAGTTAGCTATAAGAATTCTCATCCAAAATTACAAACATAATTCAAAAATCACAGAGGACTCAAAACAAAACACAAAATGACAGTCATGAAATTCATCAGCTGTTTTAATAGCAACTTACATTTATATGATGCCTTACACTTTGAAATGCAATTTCACAGATGTTTTCTTAATACAATAATCCTTTGAAGTAGGTGTATATGCACCATTATTTTTGTTTTTCATATGAATGTACTGAGGCTCAAAGAGATTATGTAACTTGGCAATGTCAGACCGTTAATTCACTTTTCCTGTCTCCAGAGTAGGTGTTTTTCTTCTTTCTCTCTGCTGGTCACAGATATTAATATTCATTGCATGCATGCTTAGTCGCTTCAGCCATGTCTGACTCTGCAATCCCATGGACTGCAGCCCACCAGGCTCCTCTGTCCATGGGATTTTTCCCGGCAGGAATACTGGAGTGGATTGCTGTTTCCTTCTCCAGGGGATCTTCCTGACTCAGGGATCGAACCCATGTCTCCTATATCTCCTGCGTTGTAGGTAGATTCTTTACTGCTGAGCCACCAGGGAAGCCATTAGACACATCAGAGCATGTTCATTACATAGTGGTCATTGGAAAGCATCTCAAATTGCCTGAGGAGCTCAAATATTCACCTATACATGGTGTGTGTGTGCCTGTGTGTGTGTGTGTGTGTGTGTGTGTGTGTGTGTGTGTGTGAGAGAGAGAGAGAGAGAGAGAGAGAGAGAGAGACCCTGGTGCTAAAGTTCAGCTTGTTTGTGGCATTGCTGGTCCAAATGAACCACTTGGTAGTCATGCCTTTGTATGCTCTTCTACCTTATATCTGGGCTGAGCCTGTGTTGGTATTAGCCAAAGAATATGGTGAGATTGCCGCTATGCCATTTCTGGGCCTAAGCCTTAGGAAGGTCTGCCATCTTCTGCTTTATACTCTCAGGAGCCTGGGATATCATGAAAGAAGTCTGACTATTGTGTGGAAGACACTAATCTGTGTGTACACATCATATGGAGATGCCTCATGGAGAGAGAGAAAGCTCTTCCAGAATCCTGGCTGAGCTCAGCCCCCAGTCACTGGGCCTGCTGAATTTAGCCACACTACTGACCGATGGGAGGACTAACCAAAGAACCCCCAGCTGAGCACAGCTCAAGTCACAGAATTGTAAGAAAAGAAAATGAATATTGTTTTAAACTACCAAGTTTTGCAGTAGTTTGCTATACAGCAATAGATAACTGAAATAAATGTCAAAGCAATGAGCCTCAGGTTTCAGTACTCTGTCCAAGTCCACAGTTATTGAATGAGTGAGTGTTCCCCAATACTGTATCTCAAAGTCCTGATGACAGTTCTATAAATTCACATTAAATATTTTTTATCATCAGGGAAAGGGAAAAGCCTGTTGTGAAAGACCCCAAAATTCATGAAATTGACTAATTTTTTTCTATCAGAGCAATAATACTACTAATTGTTTGAACCAAAGACCCAGGCACAACGTGGCTGCCTAGATATGAAATGACACTCCATAAACTTGCAATTTCATTTCTCATCCATGAATGCATTTGCATCCTATGAGGGCTGCTCTGTATGCGGGTGCTTTCAATTCTGGAAATGTCATCTGGGAAAAGATAGCAGCAGCTTGGCCGTGAAACCACAGGTTTGAAAATTAGCAAATTTTCACCACTCTGTTCATTAGTGAAATCAATGAGACTTTGAAAGGACTGAGAAAAACTGTCAAAATATGAGAAGATGAAAGTGATGAGATGAATGGGACTTCAGGTGCACAGGGGTGAATATGGTGGAGGGCCAGCCCACTGAGTGTCCTTTTATATGTACCAACAGACCCCAAACAGACTAAACTCATTTGCATCAACCACATCAACTGCTCTGACTCTAGGTCATTTGCAATTTCTGCGTACTTGTAATATACTCTTTGGGCTCATTTCTTGGTTTAATTTCCTTTCTCTTCAGATTAAGATCCTATCAGAATTTGAGAATTTTTCCTCAACTGTGTGATTTTAAGGAAAGTCACTTTAAGAGATCTGAGTTTAAATCTGTATATTTAAATCTGTATATTTAAACCTTAATACAAAAGACAATCATGGTTTACATAATAAAAAGAGGAGGGGGGAAGGCCTGAACTGATAAGATCTAGCTCTTTCATCTCTAGTGACTTGTGTTAATTTTTCTAGAGGCAACTGATATGTGTTAAGAAACTAGCAATGAGTAGGGGCTTCCCTTGTGGTCCAGTGGTTAAGACTCTGTGCAGGGGGTGTGAGTTCAATCCCTTCTCCAGGAACTAAGATCCCATATGCCCTGTGACATGGTGAAAAAAAAAATAGCAAGGTGCAAAGAAAAGCATGATGAAAAGCCCTTGCCTTCAAAGAGCTTAGAGTTGAGTTTGGAAAAAGAAGTGGCATGGGAGGATTTTAACAATTCTGAGTCAGAGAGCCTCAAAAGAGCTAATGATGAAGCCAATCTTTCTTTCAAGTGAAATAAACACATTGATTTCCTCACTTTTTGTGCCAACTGGCAACAGGATTCCCTAGTGACCACCTCTTTTGGGTCATCAGAAATGCCTACAATCTTGAAATATATTGGGTAATCTACAGCTGCTGCTGCTAAGTCACTTCAGTCGTATCTGAATCTGTGTGACCCCGTGGACAGCAGTCCACAAGGCTCCTCTGTCCACGGAATTCTCTAGGTAAGAGTACTGGAGTGGGTTGCCATTTCCAATCTACAACAAGTTAGATTAAATCACGTATTACAGTTGACAATGAAAATGAGATTTCATGGATATTTTTTCTAACAAAATAATCCTAAAAAGTAAGTGGAGCATGAATGATTATTCCCACTATTTGGACAAATGAACTGAGAGAGGTCCATTCAGTAGATTTAAAAGTCTGGAGGTAATACACTCATGGATAATAGGTTGATGCCTTTGAGAAAACATTCTTAAGAAATATAAATCTTACTTTGTCCAGTTATCCTGATAAGGGAATCAGAGGGAGCAATTATGAAGGAGTAGAGGATTTATATGGGAAAAAAAAAGATAAGTATCCTAGAGTGTAGTAAGGGCAACTGTTCTTATGGAGGAATCTTAAACTCAGATGTCATAAGGTTGCTGCCATGCAATTAGGAAGGAGTTAGTCCCTCACTCTACATCCCGTTTTCAAGTGGGTGCCAAAAAGTTCACAGAAACTGCTAACTCAAAGTAGGAAATGAATGACAGGATTAACATGGTGGAAGTTTCCTTTTCTTTTCCAGGTTTGAAATAAGGCATGCTTCCTGGTGTGTAAGAGAGTATTACACTTACTGTGTCTGAGTTATTTTCACTATATTGCATGCGAGCACACACATTATGCATATTCACATACATACAAACACACACATTATCACCTTAATTTACTGTGTTTAGTGGACATATAGTCTGAAAAGAATACAGGGCCCTTTCTATTTTCATTTGTACCATACTGATTGACAGAGACGCTTTCAGCACCATGTTGAACAGAATCAGAACAAAATATGCTAGTTTTTGCAGTCTCAGCTGTCCTAATGCTTGAGTTACAGAGTGGAGAATCTTTCCCACATTCTCATATCCCACAGCATCCTTTAGGATTGTTTGAACAAGATGTATGTTCTAAAACAACTCTAAGACATGCACTGGACTGATGGAAAATCCAGTTTTAATTTCTGGTCTCTAGTAAACCACTGTTGGGAAGTGGAGATAGAATTTTGAGACCAAAAAATGGAGTGGGCAACTCTGTAAAGTGTAATTATGAAGTTTATTGTGGGTAGCTTACAGGCAGTTACACTCAAGCAACAGTCAACTTGACAGTCAAGTTGACAGTCACAGTCAACCTCCTGGGTGACTCAGTGGGAAAGAATTCACCTGCCAAGCAGGAGATACACAGGAAATACAGGTTCGATTTCAGTCAGGAAGATCCCCTGGAAAAGGAAATGGCAACCCATTCCAGTATTCTTGCCTGGAGAATCCCATGGATACTGAAGCCTGACAGGCTACAGTCCATTGGGTCACAAAATAGTCAGACACGACTTAGTGATTCAACACCAACAATAACTTATATTATTGTTATATATAACAATATATATTGTTATATATATTGGAAGGATCAGGCAGCTGGAAGATCCAGAGGCATTCCCAGCTACACTCCACATGGCTAAAAGGGGTACACAGTAATTTGAAAGGGCCAAAGCTAAAAACAGAATCTGACTACCAAGTTGAAAAGCAATCCACACCGACCAGAAGCAAGGACTGCCCCTCCCCCATGGAGAGTCTCATAACGATTAACTAGCAAAAGGCATTAAAGATTAATCAGCAAAAGGCACTCTTCCGGTTTTCATATCAGCTGAAGACACAGGCAAAAGTTGATTGAGAACTTATCTGACTTGGGTGCATTCCTCGTGAGTGGGCTAAAGCTCAGTAAGACCAAAAGGGGAGGGCATAGGAGTGCACACCCAAGATGGAACTGACAAAATAGAGTCAGCCTGGTTTAACCCACACAGTGATTCAAACTCTTTGTGCCTCAGTTGCCTTTTTAGTCAGTTATAAATTGAGGATGGTTAGAATAGGTGACACTAGTGGTAAAGAACCCACCTGCCAATGCAGGAGACATAAGAGACGTAGGTTCAATCCCTGGGTTGAAAAGATCCCCTGGAGTAGGAAATGGCAACCCACTCCAGTATTCTTGCCTGGAGAATTCCATGGACAGAGGAGCCTGGCGGGCTATGGTTCATAGGGTCGCAAAGAGTCAGACACGACCTAGCATGGCACACAGCCCAGAATAGAGTCTAGTCACTTCCTGATGGAAGTTTAACCATGTTAGGAATTCCTTGCTATTACTTTGACATACAAGAAACAAGTTTATTTTAAATATGGGATTGTTAATTTTTTCCCAATGATCCTGTAGACTGAAATAAGAGATAATACAATGTATACCCTGTGCATACTGACATTTTCTCCCTTCTGCTTCTTCATGAGAGCTAAAGGAAAGATACAGTTAGTCCAACCATGGCAAATGAATAAGCCTCCTCAGCAACTCATGCCAGACATTTCTCATGCTTTGTCTAGCTGTATCTAATTTTCTGTTTGATTTTCCACCACTCACAAGTAAGATAGAGGGTTGCTTTGGCAGAAATTAAATGTGCAAAAATGTTTTACCATCTGCTGGAATACTCTTGGATGTTATTCCTCCAGAAACACTCATTATTAAAAATATTTATTGGACATCAACAATATATCAAACTCTGTTCAAAATATGGCTGCCTCACAGTTATTACTCAAACAAGAATTAAAAACATTATTTATTGCATTTAAGAATCAGCAAGATTTAGCCCTGCTCCTGAACTCTGTTATGTTGACACTATCTTTACTCTTCCAAAAGGAATAAGTCATTTAAGGCAAGAATTGTGTTTCTCTTATTTAGAATATTCACAGTCTTATAGCCCTTAACACAACACTTGCACATAGTAGAGGCTAAAATGTTGATTGATCAGTAAAATTGTGAAGGCCTGTTTCATCCTCCAAACTGCCAGTTTCTTAAGGGGCAGTGACAGGATTCACTATTTCTTAGGTATCTGTTGTTTTTGTTTTTCTTGCTTAGCATCTGATGGACCAGTCTTGATTTGGAAAATTGCCCACTGTAAAAGCTGAAACCAAAAATACTTGTTTCCCCAGGCTCCCTTGTAGCTTGAGTACTGGCAGGTGACCTAGTTAGACCTATTAGATGCTAATGGTGGTAAGAATCATAGCAAACTGTGTGGAAAATTCTTAAGGAGATGGGAGTACCAAACCACCTTACTGATCTCCTGAGAAACCTGTATGCGGGTCAAGAGGCAACAGTTAGAATTGGACATAGAACAACTGACTCATTCAGAATTGAGAAAGGAGTATGACAAGGCTGTTTATTGTCACCCTGCTTATTTAACTTATATACAGAGTGTGTGTTAAATTGCTTCAGTTGTGTTGGGCTTGAAGCAGGAATTATACTTTTTAACCTCAGGGACATAGTAGCATCCTTAAAAAAAGAGTACATGCTGAATAAATATTTTACTGATTGATATCATCTCAATAACATCAGAATAAGAGTCATTAGAACAGTGCATACATGACTCAATAAGGAGATATTATTCTTTTTGGAATGAGGTAGGAAATACATGAGTTACTTAAAATTAAAATCAGTGTCATAAAAGAGGAACAGAAGATTTTACTGAATTCAGACTGCTTTGAATTCAATTTAGTCAAATCAATTTTTGGAACTAGACAGTTCTAAAATGGAGACTGATTGTAGGTGCAGCCTTCAGGCAAAAATTAGATAAAATAAGAATGAAAGAATGGATTTTCAATGTCATTCATCTAATGTCATTGTTAGACTAATAGTTCATGCTCTCCCCCTTCCTTCCCTTCTTCTCACCTTCCCCAAGCACATTCATATAATAAGGTCAGAGGAAGTTGGTTTGGGATTATGTGTCAAAGAGACCAAAGAAAATATGGGGGAGAGAATATGGTGAAAGAGAAAGCTGGGAAACTGTGTTGGCTATGAAAATGGACCTATGGACTGAACTATGTGTTCTAGGGAGGGGAATCTGCTAGCCAGCTGCAGCGGAGGGGGTGGAGAATGGCCAGTGTCAGAGAAGTGAAGCCATTATCTGCATTTAAACAATCAGAAGCTGATACTTTGGATGCCAGTGTTATGAATCAATGTCAAGCAGTCCATTCTCTTTTGTTTTCATTCTACAATCACTGATTGAAGACTTGTTTTGTGTCATGTGTTGCTCTAGGCCCTGGAGATAGAACAATGAATGAGATGGGTAAAATCTTGAATTCAAGGAGCTTATATTCTATTTATTTAATTTTTTATTTCCCAGTATAGCTTATCACAGGATATTAAATATAGTTTCCTGTGGAATATAATAGGACCTTGTTGTTTATCCATTCCATATATAGTATTATAGTTTGTATCGACCCCCTCCCCCCCCACCTCCCCATTGGCAACCACAAGTCTGTTCAAGGAGCTTATATTCTAGTAAGAGAGATAATAAGCCATCAAGGAAGCAAAAAATATATTCTAGGTATCAAATAGTAATAAGTACCATGAAGAGAAATTAAGTAGGATAGCAAGACAGAGGGTGACAAGGCCCGCTGTTTTGGGCAGAGCTGTTAAATAAGTTCTCTCTCTGAGGTGGCTCCTTTTGAGGAGAGACTTGGATAAAGTTAATTCAGGCAGATAAGGATGCTCCAGATGGCTTAGATGGGAAAGAATATGCCTGCACTGCAGAAGAACCATGTTTGATCCCTGGGTCATGAAGATCCCCTGGAGAAGGGAATGGCTACCCACCAGTGTTCTTGCCTGGAGAATTCCATGGACAGAGGAGCCTGGTAAGCTACCATCCTTGGGGTTGCAAAGAGTTGGACACAACTGAGAAACTAACACTTTCACTTTACTTTCAGAGAAAGAAGAGCAAGGGAAAAGTTTCTGAAGTATATTGTACTTGACTTACTTGAGCAGCTGCAAGACAACTATTTTATGTGGAAGTGACTGACTAGTGGAAGAATGATGGGAGATGAGGTAGAACAGTGTGTTGGGCACTATAAGCCTGTATACTTAGTCACTCAGTTGTGTCCAACTCTTTGTGACCCCATTGATTGTAGCCTGCCAGGCTCCTCTTCCTTGAAATTTTCCATGCAAGAATACTGGAGTGGGTTGCCATTTCCTCCTCCAGGGGATCTTCCTGACCCAGGGATCCAATGCACATCTCCTGTGTGTCCTGCACTGCAGGCTGATTATTTACCCACTGAGCCATCAGGGAAAGTGCTGACCAAATCCTCTTTAATGGAGCTGTTTCCCCAGCTCTAGGAGTGCCATGGACAGACCTTTAGAGGACTGCCCCATTTGTTGAGAACCCTGATAGCTTAGTTGGTAAAGAATCTGCCTGCAATGCAGGAGACACCAGTTTGATTCCTGGGTTGGGAAGATCCACTGGAGGAAGGATAGGCTACCCACTCCTGTATTCTTGGGCTTCCCTTGTGGCTCAGTTGGTAAAGAATATGCCTGCAATGTGGGAGACCTGGGTTTGATCCCTGGCTTGGAAAGATCCCCTGGAGAAGGGAAAGGCTACCCACTCCAGTATTCTTGCCTGGAGAAGTCCATGGACTGTATAGTCCATGGGGTTGCAAAGAGTCAGACATGACTGAGTGACTTTCGCTTTTCACTTTCATCTCAACTAAGGCCATTCTCCTTCCTAACCTGCCTACATCCGATGAGTGATCACTGAAGGAGTGTAAAGGCCTGGCATCTTGGCCTAACTTGGAACAACTCTAAAGGGCCATTCCAGCTCCAGTGCTCCCCCATGAGATTGGTCAGGACTATTGTAATTGAATGTCTTCCTCTGCCACGTTTCCCTTGTTGCCCTCCTTTCCACTTATGCTGATCCCAAAGGCACTCCCTAATAAATACCTTGCCCTCTAAACTCCATCTCAGATGGGGAATCCAGACTGCAACAGAGATTGATAAGGACTTATGTAAGTAATCAGAAGTACTATGGAAAGATTCTGTAGGATTCTAAGCAGAAAGAAAGAAAGTGAAGTTGCTCAGTCATGTCTGACTCTTTGCAACCCCATGGGCTGTAGCCTACCAAGCTCCTCCATCCATGGGATTTTCCTGGAGTGGATTGCCATTTCCTTCTTCATTCCAAGCAGAGGATTGATGCAATTAGTCTTATTTTTTGTTATTGGAATATAGTTTCTTTACAATGTTGTGTTAGTTTCTTCTTTACAGCAAAGTATATCAGCTACATGTATACATATATCCCCTCCCTCTTGAGCCTCCCTCCCACACACCCCCAATCTCACCTTTACAGGTCATCATAGAGAGCCAGGCTGGACTCCCTGTGCTATACAGCAGCTTCCCACTAGCTATCTGTTTTATACATGATAGTGTATATATGTCAATACTATTCTCCTAATTCGTCCTACCCTCCCTTTAAGATCTAAATGTAAGAGCAGACACTATAAAACTCTTAGAGGAAAACATAGGAAAAAAAATAATGATTGGCATAAACCACAGCAAGATCTTTTTTGACCCATCTCCTAGAGTAACGAAAATAAAAACAAAAATAAACAAATGGGACCTAATCAAGCTTAAAAGTTTTTGCACCACAAAGGAAAACATACACAGAATGAAAAGACAAACCTCAGAATTGGAGAAAGTATTTGCAAATGAAGCAATGGGCAAAAGATTAATCTCCAAAATATTCAAACAGCTTATGGAGCTCAATATAAAAAAACAAATAACCCAATCAAAAAATGGATGGAAGACCTAAGTAGACCTTTTTTCAAAGTCTTATCTTTTAAAGGGGTTACTTGGCTGTTGTATGCAGAAGAAACTGTAGAGGGAAAAGAGAAAATTGGGAAGATATTGCCATCCAGGCAAGAGATGATTAATCTAGAGAAATGAGAAATGAATGGGTTCAGGGTATTTTCTAAAAGCATAGCTTCAAAGGATCAAGCAATGCTCTTCAGCCCATCAAAGCAGCTATAAGCTTCAACAATTAGCATCAGAAACAAAAGAGTTGGTTAAAAACATGGCTAACTAGTTTATAATCACAAGTATTGTTTAAACTACAAATAAAATCAAGTCACTTCTTATATTCATAACCTGAACTATTTGTTTATGTCACAGAAACAAAAATTACCTGGTGAAGTGTCCAGTTCATGCTGGTGGGCTTGTCATTGTTATTCATTCACTAAGTGATGTCTAACTCTTTGTGACCCCATGGACCACAGTATGCCAGGATTCATCACTATCTCCCTGAGTTTGCTTGAACTCATGTCGATTGAGTCAGTGATGTCATCCAACCTTCTCATCCTCTGTCATCCCCTTCTCCTTCTGCCTTCAATCTTTCCCAGCATCAGGGTCTTTTCCAATGAGTCGACTCTTCGCATCAAGTGGCCAAAGTATTGGAGCTTCAGCTTCAGCATTAGTCCTTCCAATGAATATCCAGGGTTGATTTCCTTTAGGATTGGCTGGTTTCATCTCTGGTGGGCTGTGTACATCTGAGATCAGCAAACTACAGTCCCTAAGACAAATCTGGCCTGCTGCATGCTTTCTTGTGGTCCACAAACTAAGAAATGGTTTTTATATTTTTAAGTGGTTGAAAAGAATCAAAACAAGAATAATATTTCAGGACACAAAAATTATACGAAATTCAAATTAAATAAATAATTCAAATTATACGAATTTCAGTGTCCACACATGAGTTTTATCGGTACATAGCCTTGTGCCTTCATTTACATGTAGTCAGTGGTTGCTTTTGGTCTCTAAGTGTTGAATTATTGTGACAGAGATTATATAGCCCACAAAGCTTAAAATATTTATTAGCTGGTCCTTATAGAAAAAGTTTTCTGACCTCTCATTTATCTCATAGAAGAAAAGCCTAAGGTCATCCGTGGAATGCCCAGTTAATGTTGGTGGGGCTGGTAGCCTATTTTCTTATGTTAACATTGTTTGTACTAGCGACCAGGTGATGAGCAATCCTTTAGGGTCAGTTTTGTTCAGGTAAGTTTGTGTGTAGGTCCTATTGAATTCTGGCCTTTTCTGTGATTCCTTTTGCTCATTTCAAAGTCTATTGTAGTGCCTTGCATATTAGTTGTTTCTTCTTCTTATAAAACCTGGATTTGGGACCTCTCTCACTAACCTTGTAATTTTCAACTAGTAATACCCATTGTGCAGCACAAAGTCACAAACAAAAGCAAACAGCGAATGTGTCAGTGCTGTTCTCCACAGTTTTCTGTGGAATGTGTTCCAATTTCTCCTTGCTGTTGACCCTTGTCCCTGTCTCTTATGTTTTTCCCCTGCCCCAGCAATTTGGACTTAACCTTTAAACATGATCTTCCAGGTATTGATCTTCAGTGTTCTCTAGGATTTTTGACTCATGTTGGCCTTTTCCTCCTTCTGCTCGTGGCTATGCCATAGGAAGCCCTAAACTGGCTCTGGTCATAGAACTCAGCTGCAGTGCTGCCCTTCCTGCGTGACTCTTCCCTGCTGCTAGAGGCTGCTTCACCAGCCTTCTGTCTTTCCACTGAGCTCCTGCTGTTGCTCTATATGGTCATCTCCTCTTTGCAGGAGCACATGTTGGAAAAGCCCACATCCCACTTCATGTTGCTTATTCTCCACCTTTTGAACTCTTTCCTTTTGATCACAGTCCCATATCTACCAACAGAAGCCTCTTGAGCCTTTAAAAATGTAGGAAACATATCTTTTGCCACAGGACCTGAAAATTTACTTACATTAATTATAACAAGAAACATCACTATTACAGCTCATATTTATTGAGCACATAACTCTGTGTCTGATGGTATATGTATTAGTCAGCTTGGATTTTCATAACAACATACTATAGGCTGTGTGGCTTAAAGAATAGAAATTTATTTCTTGCAGTTTGGGAGGCTGGATGTCCAAGGTCAAAGTACCAGCAGTTTGGTTTACTGGACCCTCTCTCCTTGACTTGCCTTCTCACTGTGTCCTCACATGGTCTTTCCTCTGTGCATGCTCATCCCTGGTGTCTCTCCCTCTTCTTATAAAGATACCAGTCTTACTGGATTAGGGCCCTGCCCTTATGACCGCATTTAACCTTAATAGCTTCTTTAAAGGTTCCATCTTCAAATTCAGTTACTCTGGGGGTTTCCACTTCACCATATGCATTTAGCAGAGACACGATTTAGTCCAGAACAGTGCATTACCCACTTTACATGAAAATCTCATGTAATCCTCTCAACAGCTCCATGAGATAAAAAGATGCTCTTGTCCTTCCCATTTTACCTGTGCGGAAACTGAGGTCTACTTTGCACAAAGCCGCGCTTCTGATAATTTTAGGTAGATTTAGTACTAAATGCCAGGTATGAATTAATCCGCAGCTCATTCCCTTAATCCTTCTTGTATACATCCTCTGAAAGATGATCAACTTCTTTTATAGGATTTATTCTAATTACATATGAGTCTTGTTTTTGTCTATTGGCAGTGAGCTCCTTGGTGACTTCTAGGGCTATTTGGGCAAGGGTCCTTGTAGCCTGCAGTAACCTGTTCAGCTACAAGGACTGTACTCCATCAGGCTAATTGTAGAAGAGTCCTGGAAGACAGCAGGAGTCAACCCAGTGCAAGGGCATTAGGGCTATAATTTGTACAGGACTCTGTAGCTTGGCTTTATTGCATTCTGGGAGAAGGACAATTTGATAAGCTTCCATGATTTTGAGTGTGAATAAAAAAGTGTAAACTCGTGTGTGTGTGTGTGTGTGTGTGTTTGGTTCTATGCAGTTTTATTCAATGCATAGGTTTGTGTATCCACCACCACAGTTAAGACCCAGAACAAGCAGTTCTATCAACACAAGGATACATTGTGTTCTCTTCTCATACCATCCCCAGCTCCTTCCCTTTCCTGAATCCCTGACAATGACTAATCTAATCTTCCTTTCTAAAATTTTGTCATTTCAAAAAAGTTACAGTAATGGAATCATACAGTATATAACCCTTTGGGATTGGCTCTTTTTCTCTCAGTGTAGTTTCAAATATTCATCCAAATTGTTGTAGGTATCAATAGTTCATCCCTTTTTATTGCTGAATTGTATTCCATATGTATATTATATACATATACCATAGTTTATTTAGCCATTCAACTGTTGAAGGATATATAGACCAGTTCCAATCTTTGCTAACACAATTAAAACTGCTATTGAGGGGGGCAGTCCCAAGATGGTGGAGGAATAGGATGGGGAGATCACTTTCTCCCCCACAAATTCATCAAAAGATCATCTGAATGTTGAGCGACTTCTACAAAACAACTTCTGAATGCTGGTAGAGGACACCAGACATCCAGAAAGGCAGCCCATTCTCCTCAAAAGGAGGTAGGGCAAAATATAAAAGACAAAAAGAGAGACAAAAGAGTTAGGGATGGAGACCCATCCTGGGGAGAGAGTCATGAAGGAGGAGAAGTTCCCACAGTAGGAAACCCTCTCACAGGTGGGTCTGCAGGGAGTTTTGGAATCTCAAAGGGCAATATCATTAGGAGGAAAAAAAAAAAACCCACAGAATAGGTGCCTAACCACAATTGCCAGAGGAGTAGTAGCCCAGATGCTTGCATCTGCCACCAGCAAGGGGGAGCTGGACAGGGAGGAGTGGGCAGCATCATTGGTCCTTAGGATAAGGACCGGGCCTGAATGCCCTGAGGACAATCTGATGGAGCTAGTGTGAGATAACAACCCAAACTGTGGGATCACCAGAGAGGGAAAAAGAGAGAGAGAGAGAGAGAGAGAGAGAGAGAGAGAAAACTTTGCCATGAAAGGCTCTAACTCGCAGCCTGACCCGCTCACAGAACAAAGGATTGAGTAAATACCAAAGGAGAGCTAGCCGGCTGCATGCAGGTCCCTCCCCCTGACCCGACCCCCTTCTGCTGGAGGAAGCCAGAGTTGGAAGGCAAAGGGCTGCTCCAATCTCAGCCCCGGAGACCAGCATCCTCCACCAAACTGTGAGCAAGCTTCCAGTTGCTAACCACATCTTCCTGGGATCTTCAACAGTTGACATCTTCCAGGAGGGTCACAGCCTGAGATCAGCTCCCCAGAGGAGACACATGGCACACCTGAAACGGTGCTCTCATGGTGCACCCGGGAAAGCAAGCGGCTGGGACCAGGGAGGTAATTAAGATACACAGCCTGAAAATTGAGGGATGGGATGGAGAGGGAGGCGGGAGGGGGGATCAGGATGGGGAACACATGTAAATCCATGGCTGATTCATGTCAATGTATGGCAAAAACCACTACAATATTGTAAAGTAATTAGCCTTCAACTCATAAAAATAAATGGAAAAAAAAAGAAAAAAAAATATGCAGGCAACATATAAAAATATTTTTCAACATTGAAAGGTGATTCAATATTCTAATGCCAATTATTTTTAAATTAACCTATAAATTCAACTTAATATTAATAAACCTCAAACTGTAACTTAAAAAAAAATTACACAGCCCACCTGGAACAGTGCACTCACCAAGCACCTGGTTACCTGAGCTGCTCAGACCTGGGAAGGGCACAAAACACATGCCAAACTGAGTCTGTGCCCTTGCAGAGTACTCGAGAATCTGAATCTGAGAAGCTTAGACCTGGGAAGTGCACAAGTGCAGGGCCCACTTTGGACAGTGTCCTGCAGAGCACCCTGGAGGCTGAGCAGTGTAGACCCGGAAAGCACACATCGATGTGAGCTGGGGAAAACCCAATATGGTCCATACACTATGAGCACTCCCCCCAGACACCAGCAATATGTGTTTGCAGTGTTCCTCCCTCCCCACAACACAACTGAACAAGTGAGCCTAAATAAGTGACCACCTTCACCCCTTTGTGTCAGGCTGGAAATTAGACACTGAAGAGACTTGCAAACAGAGGAAGTCAAAATAAAAACAGAAGAGGGAACTGCTCTGGAAGTGACAGGTGCAACAGATTAAAACCCTGTAGTTAACATTGACTAAGCATTGAAGGGGGCCTATAGACCTTGAGAACAAGTACAAACTGGAACAAGGAACTATCTGAAACTGAACTGACCCCACACTGCCCACAATAGCTCCAGAAAAATTCCTAGATATATTTTTACTATTATCACTTTTTAATTTTTTAAGTTCTTTATTACTCCTTTAATTTTCAATTTTTATAACCTACTATTACCTTGCAAAAAAGACCCTATTTTTAAAGCAAGTTTCATATATATATATATATATTTTTTATAATTTTTGTGATTGATTTTCTTTTGTATTTTTAATATTGTATTTTTGAGAGTCTAACCTCTACTCTAGATTTTTAATCTTTGCTTTTTGGTATTTGTTATCAATTTTGTACCTTTAAGAATCTAACCTTCAGTATCCATTTTCACTTAGGGGTGTGATTACTGGCTTGATTGCTCTCTCCCCTTTTGACTCTCCCTTTTCTCCCCCAGGTCACCTCTATCTCCTCCCTCCCTTCCCCTTCTCTCCTCTACTTAACTCTGTGAATCTCTCTGGGTATTCTGGGCTGTGGAAAACACTTAGGGAGCTGATTACTGGCTAGATTGATCTCTCCCCTTTGGACTAATCCCTCTTCTCCTCCTGGTCACCACTATCTTCATCCTCCCTCTTCTCTTCTCTATGTAACTCTGTGAATAGCTCTTGGTGTTCCAGACTGTGGAGAGCACATAAGGAATTGATACTGGCTAGATTGCTCTCTCCCCTTTTGACTCTCTCTCTTCTCCTCCTGGTCACCTCTATCTCCTTTCTCCCTCTTCTCTTCTCTATGCAACTCTGAACCACTTTGGGTGTCCCTTGCTGTGGAGAATTGTTTCACCATTAACCTAGATGTTTTATCATCTGCACTGTATGGATTGGGAAGTCTTGAGGCTACTGTAAGTATAAGACTGAAAGCCAGGGGCAGGAGTCTTACCTCCAAAACTTGAGAATAGCAGAGAACTCCTGATTCCAGGGAATATTAATAGACAAGAGCTCATCCAAAAGCCTCGATACCTACACTGAAACGAAGCTCCATCCAAGAGCCAACAAGTTCCAGAGCAAGACATACCATGCTAATTCTCTGGCAAAGCAGGAACACAGCCCTGAGCATTAAAAGACAGGCTGCCCAAAACCATGCCAAACCCATAGACACCCCCAAACTTACTACTGGACACTTCATTGCACTTCAGAGAGAAGAGATCCAGCTCCACCCACCAGAACACAGATGCAAGCTCCCCTAACCAGGAAACCTTGACAAGCCACTAGTCTAACCCCATCCACAGGGAGCAGGCTCCACAATAAAGAGGAACCACAAAATTCCAGCCTACAGAACGGGCACCCCAAACACAGCAATCTAAACAAAATGAAAAAAAGCAGAGAAATATTCAGCAGATAAAGGAACATGATAAATGCCCATGAAACAAAAAAAAAAAAGGGGGGGGGGGGAGAGATAGGGAGTCTACCTGAAAAAGAATTCAGAATAATGATAGTAAAAATGATCCAAAATCTTGAAAACAAAATGGAGTTATGACAAGATGCAAGAAATATTTAACAAGTAAAGACCTAGAAGAAAAAAAAGAGAGAGTAAATCAATAATGAATAATGCAATAACTGAGACCAAAAGCGTTCTGGAGGGAACCAACAGTAGAATAACCGAGGTAGAAGATAGGATAAGTGAGGTGGAAGATAGAATTGTGGAAATAAATGAAGCAGAGAGGAAAAAAGAAAAAAGAATTAAAAGAAATGAGGACAACCTAAGAGACCTCTGGGACAATGTTAAATGCCCCAACATGTGAATCATAGGAGTCCCAGAAGATGAAGACAAAAAGAAAGGGCATAAGAAAACACTTGAGGAGATGATAGTTGAAAACTTCCCTAAAATGGAGAAGGAAATAGCCACCTGAGTCCATGAAACCCAGAGAGTCCCAAACAGGATTAAACCCAAGGCAAAAAACACAAGAGACACATATTAGTTAAGCTGCTGCTGCTGCTAAGTCACTTCAGTCATGTCTGGCTCTGTGAGACCCCATAGACGGCAGCCCACCAGGCTCCCCCGTCCCTGGGATTCTCCAGGCAAGAACACTGCAGTGGGTTGCCATTTCCTTCTCCAATGTGTGAAAGTGAAAAGTGAAAGTGAAGTCGCTCAGTCGTGTCCGACTCGTAGCGACCTCATGGACTGCAGCTTACCAGGCTCCTCCATCCGTGGGATTTTCCAGGCAAGAGTACTGGAGTGGGGTGCCATTGTCTTCTCCGATTAATTAAGCTAAAAAACACCAAAGACAAAGAGCAAATATTAAAAGCAACAAGGGAAAAGCAACAAAAAACACACAAGGGGATCCCCACAAGGATAACAGCTGATCTTTCCATAGAAACTCTTCAGACCAGAAGGGAATGGCAGGACATACTTAAAGTGACGAAAGAGAAAACCTACAACCCAGATTACTATATCCAGCAAGGATCTCATTCAAATATGAAGGAGAAATCAAAAGCTTTACAGACAAGCAAAAGCTGAGAGAATTCAGCACCACCAAACAAGCTCTTCAACAAATGCTAAACAATCTTCTCTAGACAGGAAACATAGAAAAGGTTTGTAAACTTGAGCCCATAACAACAGAGTAAATGGCAATGGGATCGTACTTATCAATAATTACCTTAAATGTAAATAGGTTGAATGACCCAATGAAAAGACAAAGACTGGCAGATGGATACAAAAACAAGACCTCTATATATGCTGTCTACAAGAGACCCACCTCAAACCAAGGGACACACACAGACTGAAAGTGAAGGGCTGGAAAAAGATATTTCATGCAAATGGAGACCAAAAGAAAGCAGGAATAGCAATACTCATACCAGATAAAATAAACTTAGAAATAAAGACCATGAAAAGAGACAAAGAAGGACACTACATAATGATCAAAGGATCAACCCAAGAAGAAGATATAACAATTATACATATATATGCACCTGACACAGGAGCACCTCAATAGATAAGGCAAATGCTAACAAGTATGAAAGGGGAAATTAACAATAACACAATAACAGTGGGAGACTTCAATACCCCACTTACACCTATGGATAGGTCAACTAAACAGAAAATTAGCAAGGAAACACAAGATTTAAATGACACAATGGACCAGTTAGACCTAATTGTTATATACAGGACATTTCACCCCCAAAACAGTGAATTTCACCTTTTTCTCAAGTACACACAGAACATTCTCCAGGATAGATCACATCCTGGGACATAAACCTAGTCTTAGTAAATTCAAAAAAATTCAAGTCATTTAAAGTATCTTTTCTGATCACAATGCAGTAAGATTAGATGTCAACTACAGGAAAAAAAACTATTAAAAATACAAACATATGGAGGCTAAATAACACACTTCTGAATAACCAACAAATTATGGAAGAAATAAAAAAGGAAATCAAAATATGCATAGAAACAAATGAAAATGAAAGCACGACAACCCAAAAATATAGGATTCAGAAAAGTAGTGCTAAGGGGAAGGTTCATAGCAATACAAGCTTACCTCAAGAAACAAGAGAAAAATCAAATAAATAACCTAACTTGACACCTAAAGCAACTAGAAAAAGAAGAAATGAAGAACCTCCAGGTTAGTAGAAGGAAAGAAATCATAAAAAATTAGGGCAGAAATAAGTGCAAAAGAAACAAAGGAGACTATAGCAAGAATCAACAAAACGAAAAGCTGATTCTTGAGAAGATAAATAAAATAAATAGATCATTAGCCAGACTCATAAAGAAAAAAAGAGAGCAGAATCAAATCAACAAAATTAGAAATGAAAATGGAGAAATCACAACAGACACCACAGAAATATGAAAGATCACAAGAGACTACTATCAGCAATTATATGCCAATAAAACGGACAACTTGGAAAAAATGGATGAATTCTTAGAAACATATAACATTTCAAAACTGAACCAGGAAGAAATAGAAAATCTTAGTAAAACCATCACAAGCATGGAAATAGAAACTGTAATAAAAACTCTTCCAACAAACAAATCCAAGGACCATATGTCTTCACAGGTGAATTCTACCAAAAATTTAGAGAAGAGCTACCACCTATCTTATTCAAACTCTTCCAGAAAATTGCAGACAAAGGAAAACTCCCAAACTCATTCTGTGAGGCCACCATCACCCTAATACCAAGACAAGAAAAAGATGCCACGAAAAAAGAAAACTACATAGATGAACATAGATGCAAAAATCCTCAACAAAATTATAGCAGACAGAATCCAACAACATATTAAAAAAATCATACATCATGACTAAGTGGGCTTTATCCCAGGAATGCAAGGGTTCTTCAGTATTTGCAAATCAATCAATGTGATACACCACATTAACAAATTAAAGGATTAAAACTATATGATTATCTCAATAGATACAGAGAAAGCCTTTGACAAAATTCAACATGCATTTATGATAAAAAAACTTTCAGAAAGCAGGCATAGAAGGAACATACCTCAACATAATAAAAGCCATATATGATAAACCCACAGCAAACATTATCCTGAACTGCAAAAGATTGAAAGCATTTCCCCTAGGGTCAGGAACAAGACAAGGGTGCCCACTCTCACCACTACTAGTCAACATAGTTTTGGAAGTTTTAGCCACAGCAATCAGAGAAGAAAAAGAAATAAAAGGAATCAAGATTGGAGAAGAAGAAGTAAAACTCATACTGTTTGCAGATGACAAGATCCTCTACATAAAAAACCATAAAGACGCCACCAGAAAATTTCTAGAGCTAATCAATGAATATAGTAAAGTTTCAGCATATAAAATTAACACACAGAAATCCCTTGCATTCCTATACACTAACAATGAGAAAACAGAAAGAGAAATTAAGGAAATAATCTCATTCACCATTGTGACAAAAAGAATAAAATACTAAGGAATAAATCTACCTAAAGAAACAAAAGACCTATACATAGAAAACTATAAAACAATGCTGAAAGAAACCAAAGATGACACAAATAGATAGAGAAATATACCGTGTTCATGGATCAGAAAAATCAATATAGTGAAAATGAGTATACAACACAAAGCAATCTATAGATTCAATGTAATCCCTATCAAGTTACCAACAGCATTTTTCTCAGAACTGGAACGAATAATTTCGCAATTTGTATGGAAATGCAAAAAACCTCGAGTAGCCAAAGGAATCTTGAGAAAGAAGAATGGAACTGGAGGAATCAACCTGCCTGACTTCAGAGTATATTGCAAAGCTACAGTCATCAAGATAGTACGGTACTGGCACAAAGATAGAAATATAGATAAATGGAACAACATAGAAAGCCAAGAGATAAATCCATGCACCTATGGACACCTTATCTTTGACAAAGGAATCAAGAATATACAGTGGAGAAAAGACAATCTCTTTAACAAATGGTGCTGGGAAAACTGGTCAACCACTTGTAAAAGAATGAAATTAGAACACTTTCTAACACCATACACAAAAATAAACTCAAAATGGATAAAAGATCTAAATGTATGACCAGAAACTATAAAACCCATAGAAGAAAACATAGGCAAAACACTCACTGACATAAATCACAGCAAGATCCTCTATGACCTGCCTCCAAGAGTAATGGAAATAAAAGCTAAAATAAACAAATGGGACCTAATAAAATTTAAAAGCTTTTGCACAACAAAGGAAACTATAAGCAAGGTGAAAAGACAGCCTTCAGAATGGGAGAAAATAATAGCAAATGAAGCAATGGACAAAGAATTAATCTCAAAAATATACAAATAGCTCTTTCAGCTTAAAACCAGGAAAATAAATGACCCGATCCAAAAAAGGGGCCAAAGAACTAAACAGACATTTCTCCAAAGAAGACATACAGATGGCTAACAAACACCTGAAAAGATGCTCAACATCACTCATTATCAGAGAAATGCAAATCAAAACCACAATGTGGTACCATCTCATGTTGGTCAGAATGGCTGTTATCAAAGAGTCTACAAACAATAAATGCTGGAGAGGGTGTGGACGAAAGGGAACCCTCTCACACTGTTGGTGGGAATGCAAACTAGTGCATCCAATATGGAGAATAGTGTGGAGATTCCTTTAAAAACTCAGAATAGATCTGCCATATGACCCAGCAATCCCATTGCTGGGCATACACACCAAGGAAACCAGAGTTGAAAGAAACACGTGTACCCCAATTTTCATCACAGCACTGTTTACAATAGCTAGGACATGGAAGCATCTAGATTTCCATTGGCAGACGAATGGATAAGAAAGTTGTGGTACATAAACACAGTTGAATATTATTCAGCTATTAAAAAGAATGTATTTGAATCATTTCTAATGAAGTGGATGAAACTGGAGCCTATTATGTAGACTGAGGTAAGTCAGAAAGAGAAACACCAATACAGTATATTAACACATATATGTGGAATTTAGAAAGATAGTAACAACGACCCTATATGCAAGACAGAAAAAGAGACATAGACATAAGAGGGATGGGATGGAGAAGGAGATGGGAACGAGTTTCGGGATGGGAGACACAGGTACACCCATGGCTGATTCACGTCAATATATGGCAAAAACCATCACAATATTGTGAAGCAATTAGCCTCCAATTAAAATAAAGTAATTAATTTAAATGAGAGAAAAATTAGTCAGGTCTGTTACATCAATGATAGTAAATGCACTTCTGGAAAGAAGACATTTTTCAATTATATTGTCATATAGACACCATTCTCTTTAGAAGATAAATCTACATCAGAATGATTCATAAAGCTTAAAGATAAAAGATATGGTTCATGTACATAGAATTTACAACATCAAGGGTGAACATTAATATAAACTGTGGACTTTGGTGGATTGGTATATGTCAATGTAGACTTATTTTGTTTAAAAAATGCCCTATTCTCTTGAATGATGCTGATAATGGGGGAGGCAAGGCATGCGGAAGCTAGGAGTATGTGGGAAATCTATGTACCCTTCTTGCAATTTTGTTGTAAACCTTAAATGCAGTAAAATAGTGTTTAATAAAAAAAAATAGAGTATACATGAATATAACAAACAAACCCTGCTACTGACATTTGTGTATAGATTGTTGTGTGGACATGAGTATCCATTTCTCTAGAATAAATGCCTGAGAATTCAATTGCAGGGTCCCTCTGAGTGAACAAAGAGAGTTTCAGGCTTGAGGGATTGAAGAAGCTTCCTGGATGGAGCCACTTCTTGTAGTGGAGTTTTCTCTTGCTGGTTCCACCCACCAGCCTGAGTATCTCTCTGTGGGGTAGGAGAATCAAAGGCACAATTAAGATGGAGAGTGCTTCTTCAGGCTGCTTACTGTTGGTAAGTCTCCTATTGGTATCTCTTGTGAATGATGTCTTAACTGATGTTTTCAGATGTAATCCCTTTCAATATGGGGAAGGAATAAGACTGAGGAGCCTACTTGGGCTGTCTGCTGTTGCTAGGTCATGGGTAGGAAATATTCACTCTGGGTTGTCTTATTCCATGGGATTGAGGAAGTAACACATAAGATACTGTGTTACTGAGTTGTTCCTCCAATCCAGGGGTCTCAAAAGAATTTATCTTCTTCTTACCACCTTTCCAACTTCTCCTTCAGTAGTTTCTTTCATAATCTCCAGGGTTTATAGCTGTGCTTGATAGAGAGAAGTTAGGCAAAAGGGGTTTATACTGGACTGGAAATCTGGGCTTTTTTTAATGATAAGCAAAGAGATGGAAATTTTAGGGTAACAAAAATCTAGGCAATAGGTGATGGGTGTTTTAATTGTCTTTTATTATCTACTTAGAAAAATATTGGGTTTCCCAGGTGGTGCAGTGGTAAAGATTCCACTTGCCAAAGAGAGGCAGGTTCAATCCTCAGGTCAGAAAGGTCCTCTGGAAGAGGAAATAGCTACCTACTCCAGTATTCTTGACTGAAAAACTCCATAGACAGAGGAGCCTGGTGGTGTACAGTCCCTGGGGTTGCAAAGAGTTAGACACGACTGAGCATGCACACTACCGCTAGAACAATTTTACACAACAGCCAGCTCTGACCCTTACTGGATTCAGCCTTTTTGCATGTGAGAGTTCTTCTAGTCACTTGTCTAAGCAGATCACCATCCTGAGGTAGGGATGGAGTAGATGGACAGACATAGGAAGCTTTACTCTTAAACTGGGCATCTGTTTTAAAACCAGGACTATCAATCCTCTTATAGTTTTTCTAGAGCAGAAATGATCGGCTATGGTGAGATCCAACCAAAAACGCCATCCCTTATTGAGACGGATCAATGGGAAGGTCTTTTCCTATGGTCTAGAACCAATATTGAACATCTGCTGGTGTAAGCTTTGGACAAAGACACCTGTCAGAGACTATGCGAGCATCACATGTTCCATTCACTGCAGTAACATGAAATATATCTTTATGCAAGAGGAACACTCAGAATTATTTGTACTAATTTAAGAAGACTTAATAGACAGTTTTTTATTCCCATCTTTTTCTTGAGAGACAGAAGAACTAATAAATCCATGCTCAGGGTCAAGGGCTTTAAGCTTCTAAAGAAGAATTTGCATAAGTGTCACCTGAATCATGCTTATAAGAATCTTGTAAGAGAGGTATTATTTCCTCCATTTTAAAACTGTGGAGTTCCATCTGAACAAAGGTAAATGTCTTAAACCAGTGGCTCAGCAGTAAAGAATCTGCCAGCAATGCAGAAGACGCAGGAGATGTGGGTTTGATCCCTGGGTTGGGAAGATCCCATGGAGGAGGGCATGGCAAACCACTTTATTCAGTGCTCCCCCAGCTCAGCCTGTTTGGCTTTGTCCATCCAGTAGAGATAAAGCTAAACCTTTATACACATCAAACACTGGTCTTAGCCAAGAAACATTCTATTGTAAATTTTAAAATTCTGTGAATTTCCTCTCCCCAATTTTTCTTTTAGGGCTTGCTAGGTAGCTCAGTGTTAAAGAACCTGCCTGCCAATGCAGGAGACATAAGAGATACGGGTTCCATCCCTGGGTCAGGAAGATCCCTTGGAGAAGGAAATGCAACCCACTCCAGTATTCTTGCCTGGGAAATCCCATAGACGGAGGGGCCTGGTGGGTTACAGTCCATGGGGTTGCAGAGTCAGACACAACCGAGCGACTAACACACATAGACCAGCCATATGCTAGAACAGAAGCAGGCTAACAGCCCTAAACCTTTTTATTTAAAAGCAGAATTCTCTGCTGGTCTAGTGGTTAGGATTCCACACTTCCAACTGCAGGGGGCATGGGTTCAAACCCTGGTCAGGGAACCAAGATCCTGCATGCTGTGTGGTGGAGTCAATAAATGAATAAATAAATAACATTGGAAAAATGAAAGACCTTGGTCTTTAGAAATTCTATGAGGCAGACAGTGAGAGGTTTCTATTGGGGGGTAGGTCATAATTATTCAGCCCCAACCGTACTTCGTAGCCTTTGGTCATCCTCCTGGGCCTCATGTACAAAGGCATGAGATAATATGCCTTCTCTTCTTTGAGCAATTTTCTCAATGTTTTTCCTCAGTCATGTCAACCTGTCACAGACTTTCTTTTCCAGGCTTGTGGTTTCTTTGGAAGCACAGCTTCCCCTCTTCTCCAAAATTAGCTTGTTATCTATTTAATTCCAGTAATATCCAGGTGCCAGTAGCTATATATGCACACCTTTTGTAAATATCTGTCTTTTCATTTAAATGAAGGAAGTGTGTGTGTTAGTTGCTCAGTCATGTCCCACTCTCTTGCGACCCCATTGACCCACCAAGTTCCTCTGTCCATGGAATTCTCCAGTCACAGATACTAGAGTGGGTAGCCATTTCCTTCACCAGAGGATCTTCCCAACCCAAGGATCAAACCCATCTCCTGCATTGAAAATGCATGGGAATGTCTCCTACACTGAAGACTTGAGGCTATGACTGTTTGGTAGAAGAGCTGTGTTCTCATGTTTGTAATAATCAGGAGAAGTTAGTTCAGAGACTGTACAAATAATGGGTCTAGAGACTTCCCTGGCAACCCAATGGTTAGGACTCCACGCTGTCACTACTGAAGGGCCAGTTTCCATCCCTGACCAAGACACTAAGATTGCAAAAGAAATCTAACAATCAAATAACAGTCTATTTCTCACTTGTACTACTATTGAGGGTCAGCTGGGAGCCCTGCTCTGTGTCTCCTAACTCCATTACTCAGACTTAAGGAAAAGAGAGCACAGTGAATCCCACTGCAGCTCTAAGAGCTCCTTTTTTGAGCTCAGACACACTCTGTGCACTCACATTTCACTGGCTGCTGCGACAACTCATTTCAAGTGGCATGAAAAAAGTTCTTGCCATGTGCATTAGGAAGGAAAGAACTGAAACATTTGTGAAGAGCATGAACAATTATCACAAACTACCTGAACTTCCACATGATCTATTGTAGAGTTTCCAAAATATGACAAAGCTGGCCTACCAGCTGGATGTATGAGGTTTGGGGACAGCTGATCTGATATAGACATATTGGTAGTGGGGTAATAATTTAATATTAACTGATATTTGTTTTAATTTTTTGTAAGTACCTTTGGTCCATGACTCCTATCTCACCTCATCTCCTTGGCCACCCAGGAGTTACTGAATCAGTGAAGGAAAGGAAAGATACAGCAGAGCAAAAGAATAATGTCTCAGCTGGGGTGGGCATTGCTGGGTGATTTCCAAACAGACGGTTGAAGCTGCTAGCCGAAACAGTAGGTTGAAAGAATGGGTTTTGAGTCTCAACAGCATGGAGTTTTGAATACCAAAGATTAATATTTAAGCTATAAAGAGTAGACTGATGATAATACATGTTGAGAAGGTCAGCTCTCCTTCCCTTGACTTGAGAAAGAATCTATTGCCAGGGTGACAGAAGAGGGCATTCAGATGGAAAATGCACTGGTGGGGGTGGTCTCAGTATGTACTGAGGACTCCTTCCCAGATTTTCTTACTCTCTTACAATTCTTTTTAATTCAACAAGTTTAACAAGGTAAATCAGGCATATTTCTTATTCTTCTGGAGCTCAAAACCTTGGGGGAAGGAATAGATATGCAAAGAAATAATTATAAACCATTTGGCTAAAATTTAAATACAAGAAGTGCAATTGTTACTGGAGAAGAAGAAGAAATCAGTATCTCTTGTGGGGTGGGGTGGGTAGGGTGTGCAACTTGCTGGGAGGAAGCCAATTCTGACTCCATGTTGGAAACTCTTTCTTTGACTTGCTTTTAGTTGCTCTTGTGATTATAATCATACTCAATGGCTTGCCTGGAGGACCCTGCCCCTCTGCTTGACTATAAACTAAAGTGCCTTTGTTCAGCTCCTGGAGAGATAGTTTGTCCCTGCCCACCTGTGAATAGAAGAGATCAACATACCCCTTCCAAAGGCTGGCCATTCCCTTGTAGATGTTTGGCAAGACTGAAAATCCTTTCACTTTACTTCCCTACTTCCTCTCCCTCTCTATTCTGGCTTTTGAATTTAATTCCTCATTGCTTCATTCTCTCTGATCTATAAAAGAACCTGGCATCCAGACCCCAATATGATGATTATTTCGAGGCACTAGCTGGCTCCCCAATTAAAGTCTCTTCCTTGCCTCAACACCTCATCTCTCAGATTCATTGGCCTGTTATGCAGCAAGCAGAGTGAGCCTGGACTTGGGAACATGCAGAGACAAGAAGAAAGCTTCAACTTTCCCACCTCTTCCAGCAGGAAGAGGGCATTTTTTTTTTTTTAATGCAGCACTTAAAAAAAATCTTATTGGAGTATAGTTGCTTTGCAATGTTGTGTTAGTTTCTGTTGTACAGCAAAGTGAATCAGCTATATGTACACATACATCCCTTCTTTTTTGGATTTCTTTCCCATTTAGGTCACCACAGAGCATTGAATAGAGTTCCCTGTGCTATACAGAAGATTCTCAGTAGTTATCTATTTTACACGTATTGGCGGAGTGTGTAATTTCCTCGGTTCTGTCTCACTGCAACAAAAATTTGAACCAATGGATGGACCAGTGTTATAGCTCAGTTTTATTTAGAAAGCAAAGCAAAATACATCCTTGAGGCATCAGGACGGGCCGACCCAAGAGACGCAAAGAGTAGAGAAGCCCCTGGCTCAATTTAGCTCCTCTTTTTATGTGTCTTTTTCTCCTCCCCCTGAGCCTACCCTATGTAAATTGGGCTAGCCGGGAGGGCTGTTTGTTTTACCTGAAGTCTTCACTCCAGTCCTCAGACCTTCCTTTGTTCTATTTTTATGGGCTTTTCCCTTCTTTGTCTCTTAGCCACTGCCATTCTGGACTCCTTTTTCCTATTTTAACTACCTAACATTCCCCCTTCAAGAGATGGGAGGCCCAGTTATTTGGAAATAGGGTCGTTGAGGTCTTTCTGGCTACTTCCTGCTGAACTAGGACAGCAAAGGGCATTGGACCTTCCCCTCTTGCTAGTCTCAAGCCTGAGTCCTTGTAGTGATGATCATCTAAGGGTGAGTGATATTTCTTGTGGTCAGCTGTAGTTTTATATATCCTTGTTAAACTGGCACAGCATGTTGTAGCTTGTTGACCTGGGCAGAGACAAAACAGGTTAGACAATTGATAATACATGGAGAAATCATAATCAGCATCAATACAGTGATAACAGGGCTTAGTAGGGGCATTAGCTAACTCCAAATTCCCCCTCACCAGGAGGATCCCCCAAAGAAAGATTGTAACTATCCCAAGAACTCTCCAGCTCATTCTTTGAGATCCTGTAGGGTCAGAATGTTTTTCTTGAGTATTGTGAGACTTTCTTTAACTTAGTTGGAGGTATTTACACAGAAGCAACATGTCTTATTCAAGATGGCTCAAGTCCCTCCTGGTTCAGGGATCAGGAGATCTATCTCTTGTCTGTTTTGGAGTACAACCCCTGTCAAGCTGTGTTGGCTCTTTAGAGCTATCCTGAGAAATCTTATCGCCAGAAACTTAACTTTGGCGGTGTTCATTAGAATGACACTCATTTGTAGTTCTGAATAGGTATCTGAGATCTCCCAGGGGCTCACAGGTGTATTGAATGTTCTCTTCTGTTTTCTTCCACAGCTTGACTTGTGAGTAGTGAATCCAGGAGTCGTGTCCTGGTACCTTGACTGCTGTGGGGGTAGAAAGTATTACAGGGTAGGGGCCCTTCCATGTGGGCTGGAGTTGAGCCTTTGGGGACCCATCTTTCCAGACTTTAATTATGACTTGAATCCCTGGAGAATATAGTGGTCACTCTTTAGAATCTTTTGGGTACTGGTTGATACCCCACAAGTATATATCCTGTTGGATTTGCCCAATGGCCATGGTACAAGACCAGAGGGTCTGAGCCTCTGGATCTAGGAACAGGTCATTTACATAAACAAAAGGTCTCCCATATAGCATCTCATGAGGACTAAGACCAACCTGTTCCTTAGGGGCAATACAGGTGTGGAGGAGAGCTATTGGTAAAGCCTCCTTCCATCCCAGGGAAGTCTCTTGGGTTATCTTTTTTATCACTGATTTTAAGAATTGGTTGGCTCTTTCTACTTTTCCTGAAGACTGAGGCCTCCAGGCACAATGGAGATAATAAGTAATGCCCAATGCTTTAGAGACCCTTTGAGTGACCTTAGAAGTAACTGATGTCCCATTGCCACTTTGTAATGACCTGGGCAGACCAAACCTCAGAATGATTTCATGGAGCATTTTTTTTTACCACCTCCTCAGTCTTCTCAGTCTAGATGGGAAAGCCTTCAACCCATCCTGTGAATGTGTCTATCATAACTAATAGGTATTTATATCCTTGAGAAACTGGCATCTGGGTGAAGTCCATCTGCTAGTCCTCTCCTAAGTAGGTCCCACATCGTTGGATGGACTGGGCCAACTGGGGTCTTTGAGCTCCTTGGGGGTAGTTTAATAGGCAAGTGGGACAAGAAGGGACCACTTGCTTTATAGTTGTTTGGAGGTCTGTTCCTCTGAAAGACCTTTCTAGTAATCTTTGGAGGGCCTTTTCCCCTAAATGAGTGGTGGCAAATAAGGAGTTAACCAACTTCCATTGGAGGTTCCCAGGCAGAAAAAGGAGTCCCTCCTTGTGGAACCACCACATATGATCTTCTTGAAAGCCCTCACTCTTAGCTTTAAGAGTCTCACCTTCAGTATATGATGGAGTTTCTGGCAAATTAGTCTGTGGAACTAAGGTGGCAACCGCTATTAGGTCATTGTTCTGTAATGCTTCTTTCTTAGCTGCCTGATCAGCTGCTTGGTTCCCTCGTGCCACTTCCATGCTCCCTGTTTGGTGTCTTTTACAGTGGGAGACTGAAACCTCAGAGGGGAAAAAGACTGCCTCTAAGAGCCTAAGGCTTTGATTACCATATTTGATTGGAACCCTCGGGTGGTCAATTGGCCTCTTTCTTTCTAAATAGCAGCATGTGCATGTAGCACCAGAAAGGCATACTTGGAGTCAGTGTCAATGGCAACTCTTTTTCTTTTTCCCAGCTCTAAAGCTTGAGTCAGGGTTATGAGCTCAGCTAGTTGGGCTGAAGTACCTGGTGGCAAAGGTTTAGCCTCTATGGTCTCAAAATTGGAGACTACTGCATATCCGGCTCTTCTGTTTCTATCCAAGACAGAGCTGCTTCCATCAGTGTACCAGATTTCCTCAGGATTGGTCAGAGGATCTCCTGACAATCCCTCTCAGGGTTTTGTCCAGTGATCCAAGGTTTCTAGGCAAGAGTGAAATGGGAGAGAGCCCTGGGGGGTGGGGCGGGGTAGACAGGAGGATAGCTGGGTTAAGAACCAACCTCACAAGGGGATATAGTCAGGCCTGGATTTTCCATCAGCACTACTTGATATCTGAAGATCTTTGATCAGACATCCATAAATGGCCTCTCCCATTCAGGAGTTGTTTCACTTGGTGGCTGGTAAAAATAGTTAGTTTGCCCCCAACAGAGAGTTTTAAATCATCTTCTATCAGGACTGCAGTAGCTGCAGGATTTCAAAGGCAGGAAAGATCTCTTCCCAATAAGGGAACAGGACACTCAGGGACCACCAAAAACTAGTGGGAAAATATTTGTCCATCCCAGCAACAAAGTGCTCAGGTGAATCTTTTCGTAATTGTTTTTCCTTTAGCACCCCAAACTGTACAGGTTTGGGAGGAGAAGATTCCAGAGTAGGAGTTCAGGACAGAGTAGGTAGCCCTTGTGTTAACCAAGAAATTCTCAGACCTACCTGCCACATCCAGTTCCACGCTTGGTTCCAGCCCCATGGTGGTTACCTGTGACAGGCAGGCTGATTGGAGTGGGCCGCTTCAGTCCTGTTGTACCATCATGAGGGAAGGCTTGGCGCTTGACCTTGAGGCTCTTGGGTCCCAAGGGCAGAGTGCTGCCTAATGTCCCAATTGATGGCATTTGTAGCAAGTTGTTTTAGGAGACTTGTCACGGTTTGGACACTCTTTGGCCCAATGTCCTGCCTATATACAGATTAGGCATTTGCCTTGTGCCTTGTCCTTCAAGGACTCAGCGTTTGCCATAGGACTTCCCTGGAGGGCGGCCAGCATCTGGTCGTGCCTTATCTCTTTCCTTTTCTCCCTTTCCTAGGCCTTGGCCTCCCTCTCCTGTTCTTTGTTATAAAAGGTATTGGTGGCTGTCTGAACCATTTCATCCAAAGAGGCAGCAGGGTCCTGCTGCTGTAGCTGTTGTAATTTTATCCCGATGTCTGATGCACATTGGGACAGGAATTTGCCCTTTAAAATCACCTGTCCCTCATAAGAGTCTAAGTCCAGATTGGTAAACTTTTGAAGGGCCTCTTTTAGCCTTTCCAGAAAGGCAATGGGGTTCTCATTGGACTCCTGAGTTATTGCTGAACCAGGCATAGTCCCACAGCTAATAGGCTTCCTTCTATTTCCATGAGTGGACTTCCTTAGGGGTGAGTCTTTCTGAAGCTTATCCTACCCAGTACTGTTGCAACCTGAGAGCCAGGCATCCCCAGGTCAGGGTGCAGATACCCAGGCAGGCTAAGGCATGACAGCCTCCTGGAGATCGAATCCCCGGGCAGGTCGAGGCAGGTTGGCTTCCTGAGAATTGGGTCCCTGGGCAGGTCAAGGCATGTTGACCTCCTGGGACCCCTGGACTGGTGGATCCCTGAGCAGCCTGAGATGTGACGACCTCCCAAGGACCAGAGCCCTAGGCATGTAGAGGCATGTAGAGGCAAGTTGACCTCCTAGAACCCTCAGACTGGAATTGAGCATCCCCAAGGTCTCCAGCATGACTAGTGCTGGGTAGGATTAAGGGATTGTAATCTTAATTTATTGCCAGTTTGTTCACCACAAATGGGGATAGATATCATGATGTAAAGCAATCCAAGCCTGTGCCCTGAGACTGGGAACCTGGTGAAATAGCCATAAGCCTTATCCTCTTATTGCTCTGAGGGAATGTAAATCACTGATTTCTTCCCCTAGTCCTCCATAAGAGCAGTTTAGGAGTTTCCAATGGTAAACACTTCATTGTCATAGACCCACTTTAGGTAATAACAGAATTAATGACAAAGAAGTGGGTTATCTGGTCCTGTTAGGGGCATTAAGAGTATTTTAATAATAAGCAGGGTGGAGAGATGTTGCCTACAAGGGGGCAAGGTCCTGGTTGTAGGAGTTAGTAAGTGGCTTAAGAACAAATTGATAAGAGACAATAGACCAGATGTTCCATAAAAGTGGAGTGGAGATTTGATCTGGGGGTATGTTTGTAACTTTAGGAGAAGGGTAGCAAGCGTTTGGGCCCAAACAGCCTGCAGGGCTAACTCCCAAAGTGGCAAACATTATCCCCGAAAGCCCAATTGCCCTTGAAGGGATGCTACCAACAGGTGGACTTCTAGCAGTCATTGTGTGCCTGTCACCCACCCTAGCAGGTTCACTGAGAGATGCTGTCGTTGCACATGTTGTAGGAAACATGGAGGATGAAGGCCTGAATATCTAGAAGGATTGGATACTATACAGTATTTCTTTCCCAAGAGCCAGCTATTTTCTGGTTGTCCCTCAAGAAGATGGTAAAGGCAACATTGTGGGCCTGGATGTGGCTCAGGAGAAGAGCTTGAAACAGGAGGGAAGGGAGCAGGGCACAACTTTTGAAGGAATGACATAGCCCAAGGGCATAACATAAACCAATTAAAATCAAATGGGTCCAAGATGACAAGTCAAATTCAGCTAAACCTTGATCCTCAATCTGTAAGCTAAGTGACACACCAAAAGGTGCCAGGAGAGTTCCAAGTCAGTCAAAAGACCTAGGAGTGGGTGGTCCCCCAATTGTTGGGATGATCCTCCCACTCATTAGCATGTGAAATCACCCAATTCAGGAAAACTAACCACACCACATTCCATGGCCACTGCACTCACCCTCTGCAATGGCCCACACCCTGTGGAGTGTGCTTCTTTCTAAATTTGAACAAGTCCATCTCTTACCTATCGCTGTGTCTCTTACTGAACTTTTTGCAATGAGACATCAAGAGCCTGAGCTTCATTAGGTCCTAAAACCAGCCACCATGGGTTTTGGCCAGGCTCAAGTCCCAGTCAGATATGACTGAGTGACTAAGCATAACACAGAGTCCCTACCACGTGGGTTTGAGTCCCAATCTTAGGTAAATGGTTTTAAGCACAACTTTCAGAAGTGGAAAGATGATGACCTTCCCAATTCTTTTTAAGCAGTGGCATAGATGGAGAGAGGAGCTGAAGGATGGGAGGAAAAAGCAGTGGGAAAAACGTGCTGAGGAATCCCCTTCATAACCTTCCAGAAAATCTGGTAAATATCTCACCTGTGCTCACAGTTTTCATTGACCTGATCCTTGCCACAAAGATTAAAGACAGAAGAGCCCCCACATGCTTGGGCAACAGCTACTAAGTAGCCCCTGCCAGAGCCCCTCAGCTGCATCCACTGCCGCTTGCCTGTTCATGGGGGTTCAAGGAAACAAAAAACAAGAGATTGTAAAGGAATTAAGATTTTGTTAGCCATATGTCCTTCCAGCCATAGGAGTGAGGACCTCCTACCTTACCCGGGATTCTTCTGGAATCTGAGACTGAGCCATGTGAGCTTTCTGCTGAGTTTGTTTTTGCTGCCCAGTTTCTAGCACGCTGGACTTCTTATCACTTCCCCTGCACTGGGGTTTCTTTGGGTTCAGCTTCCACCATGGGAACTTTCACTGAGTTGGGTTTCTGTTGTGCTTGGCTTCCGCCTTGTGGGGGCCAAACTGACATTATTTCAGCCAGGTTAAATCCAAGAGACTGCACCATATACGTCAGGGGAGTGTGTAATTTCCTCAGTTCTGTCTCACT
This sequence comes from Cervus elaphus, assembly GCF_910594005.1. Taxonomy (NCBI): domain Eukaryota; kingdom Metazoa; phylum Chordata; class Mammalia; order Artiodactyla; family Cervidae; genus Cervus; species Cervus elaphus. The sequence continues at coordinate 133,033,190 of NC_057848.1, read as the reverse complement.
GCAGCAAAAATTTCAAGCGATGGATGGACCAGTGTTACAGCTCAGTTTTATTTAGAAAGCAAAGGAAAATACATCCTTGAGGCATCAGGATGGGCCGACCCAAAGGACACAAAGAGAAGAGAAGCCCCTGGCTCAATTTTGGCTCTTCTGTTTATTTTTTTTTTTTTCTCCTCCCCTTGAGTCTGCCCTATGTAAATTGGACTAGCCAGGAGGGCTATTTGTTTTACCTGAGGTCCTCACTCCGTTCCTCAGACCTTCCTTTGTTCTATTTTCACGGGCTTTCGCATTCTTTTAGCCACTGCTGTTCTGGACTCCTTTTTCCTATTCTAACTACCTAACATACATAGTAGTGTATATATTGGGCTTCCTCTGTGGCTCAGCTGGTAAAGAATCCACCTGCAATGTGGGAAACCTGGGTTCGATCCCTGGCTTGGGAAGATCCCCTGGAGAAGGGAAAGGCTACCCACTCCAGTATTCTGGCCTGGAGAATTCCATGAACTGTATAGTCCATGGGGTTGCAAAGAGTCGGACACGACTGAGTGACTTTCACTATGACATACTATATATATATATGGTATGTCAATCCCAATCTCCAAATCCATCTCATCCCCCACTGCTTGGAGTCCATATGTTTGTTTTTTACATCTGTGTTTCCATTTCTACTTTGCTATTATCACACTATTTCTTCTGGATTCTGTCATCTTCACCCCCACTATAAATTACTTTCCACTATATTCAGGCTCTGAAGATCCTGCTTTCTTCCAAACCAGTTCTTCCCTGCCATAAAAATATAAGACCTTTGTTTTAGACCTTCCTCAACACAACCACTGAGGCTGTGCTAAGGCTGAAGGGGATTTACTGTGAAGCTCATGAATCTGAAGTTTCAGAGCCCCTCATTCCCTGGAGCCCCTTCTAAAGTCCTGAGAGTAGCCTCCATGATAGGCTTACGTTGTCATATGATTTTATACAGTTTCCAAAAACTATATATTTCAACAGCAATTGCTTAAGATCATTGTCTCCTTCCTCTCCAAATTCTCTTCTCCACTTCCCCTAATGTAAAGTGGTGCTGGAGAAGCTGTGGCCCAGTGTTGGCTCTGGCTACAAGGAACCTGAACCAGGAACCCATCCTGGGTCCCTCAGGCCATTGTGATAAATGGTCACAAATCTGGTGGCTTGAAACAATAGCAATGTATTCTCTGTAGTTCTGGAGGCCAGAAGTCCAACATCAAGGCAGCAGCAGGACCCTCAGGAGGTTCTGGGGGAGAACTCATTCCTTACCTCTTCTAGCATCTAGTGGCTGCCAGTCTTCCTTGGTGTTCCTTGGCTTGTGACCACATCATTCCAATCCCTGCCTCTGTCTTCATGTCACCTTCTTTTCTCTCTGTGTGTGTGATCTGTTTTGCTGTCTCTTACAAGGACACTTGTGATGGTCTTTAGGGCTCACCTGGATAGTCCAGGATAAATTTTTTATCTCAGGATCCTAAATCATATCCTCTAGATCCTTTTTGCTTATAAAGTAACATCTGCACATTCCAGGGATTAAGATCTGATATCCTTGGGTTGCCATGTTTCAACCTACAATAGGACACTGTTAGTCATGCTTAGTGGGATATATCTATGCAGATTTGAAGCCCCATTTCCTTGTACAGTTAAGCTGTTGCTAAGCATCCTGATAGAACAATCCTTCTTCCCAAGGTGTTGACTCACCTCATATTGTAACACAAAGGTATAGGACCATATTGTGATATGAACCTGCCCTGTGAGGCCTGGGGGCTTCCCTGGTGGCTCAGTTGGTAAAAAAAAAAAAATCCACCTTCAATGCAGGAGACCTGGGTTCAATTCCTGGGTTGGGAAGATCCCCTGCAGAAGGGAACAGCTACCCACTCCAGTATTCTGGCATGGAGAATTCCATGGATTCTGGGGTTGCAAAGAGTCAGACACAACTGAGTGACTTTTGTATATGTTGTGGGGCCTGGAGCTGGAAGTATGTAGAAAGCAATAGAGGAAAGACAAATATAGGGAGACTGAACCTGATTTGTAAAAAATTGCTCTATGAATATCTATGAAAAAAATGACAGAGATTTTCCTAAATTGACAATTATCCTAAAAATGTACATGTCACGGTCTATAATAAAGTTGTGAAATGGAAAGAAGCTTTTCCTAAAAGATTAATAAGATAAAGTCAAATTTCTATCATTCATGCTGAAAGAGAGACCAAGTTATCTTTCATTTTTCTATATAGAAAGGAATTCTCTAAATCTCAAGGAATGTGTGGCTGAAAGTGTAGGAAAATTATATTACAGAGGTGTGTTGAGCAGTTAATTCATTTAAAAATTATTTAATTTTTAGAGATTTTTGTGATATTTTCCAGGTTTTAAAAATTTTGTAATTTGTTGCCTTTTCTTATTCTTAAATTAGTTTTGTGGTTGATTTTGTATCCATCTTCTAAAGTGACTCTAAGAATTCTAAAAAAAAAAAAAAAAAATTCTATAGGCTTTTGGCCTAACAAACTGGGATCGTCCTCCAATTGGTTTTATGATTCAGGTTTATTGTGGAGTGAGTGAAGGGAACAGCTTCTTATATGCATAAAGGGAAGTTGGCCCAGAAGTCAGAGTTCCTCAACATCCCCAAGAAATCATCTTTGTTCCTAGGTTGGCCAAGCTGGCGACACAGAACAGTTGCTCTCCAGTTTCTTGTCCACGGTGTCAGCCTGGACTCTGTGCTCCTCACAAGCTTGAATGAAAAAACAAAATATTTCTGGGCTATTGAATCAGTGATGTGCAGTGCATCCATCCATTCTTTGCACATGCTAATATCCTTCCCTGAAGCAAGCCAGGCTCTTAGAGTTGTGTGTGAGTTCCCCTGCCAAGTGGCTTTTCCTGGATCATGTTTCTACGGTGGCACTGAGGGAAATATAAGAAACTGCCCTCTGAAACATGTTTCCATACTCACTGTAAAGATGCTGTTGAGGAAGTTGTCTATTATGTTCCTGTTTACAACGACCCAAGGGAGATATTTCCCTCTGGTTCTCCTGAGCTTCAGGTTTGATTTTTATCTTATGGCAGTTGTAAATCACGTGTCTTGTTTTGTCTCTCACATCTCATGTCTCTGTCGGAATTCTGAGGACTTAGAACATACATTTCAGTACCAATATTACCCCTGGCTCCATGATACCTTAACTACTTAAATTTTTTCCTTTACCTTGATTTTATTATTTGCTTCTTATTAATTGCTTCTTATCTTATTAAATGTATTTATATAAGTCACGGTAAAATCAGTCAGCAACAAGGTGGGCATAAAAAATAATTTATTTCACAGTGTTTTTCAGGTCTATTATATCTTTCTACTTCTCTGTATATTCATTCTGTTAATTTTTGAGAGTTTGATATTGAAGTTTCAACTAAAAAATCTTAATTATATATTTTAAAAAGCAATTTTAATATAGAGTGGAACTATATGTAACCTTGTTATTTATTTTCCAAGTCTCCTGTAAATGTGTTATCATACTTTAATAATTTAAAAAAGTAAAAATAAAAAAATAATTGAAAAGTCACATTAAATGAATAAAACATAAAACACCTAAAGCACATTTCCCTTCAAGGCTTTATTAATTATGTGATATTTCTGCATCGGTCTTTTGCCAGCAAGTCAGAACCTTATTTACTGAGAAAGGATCCAAGTTTCATTAGTGAAAACTTAGGCATTCTCAATGGAGAAAAAAGAAAGAAAGAAAGAAAAGCATCCTCATTTTGTTTCCTCTTTTTTTTCTTCTTCTCTTTTGCACTATAATTATTGTTCATTGAAGAGGACAAGTTTTCTCTAAGGCTTCCAGTTCTTTCTTATTCAAGTAGGTTTAGTCAGATTACAGATGACAAAGGCCTTCCTAATCTGCAGTGCTTTCCACTCCTTGGAGAACTGGCCTCGTGTCTCCTTTCCCTTTCCTGAGTCAGCACTTGGCTCCTCCAAAGCCATGGGGCCCCAGGTCAGACTTAGAAATAATAAGCAAGGAGAGAGAGAATAGCAGCCCATATTTTAAATGTGAAAAGGAGCCCTCCTCTCCAGAGCAACTGTGTTGTTAATACAGTTCTGAGAAAAGAAGGGGCTAGGAAATTCAAGGAAATGAAAAAAAAAAAAAACAGTGTTTCTACAACCCACTTAGGGCTTCCCTGTTGGCTCAGGCAGTAAAGAATCTGCCTGCAATGCAGACTAAGGTTCAATCCCTGGTCAGGAAGATCCCCTGGAGAAGGGAATGGCAACCCATTCCAGCATTCTTGCCTGGAGAATTCCATGGACAGAGGAGCCTGGTGGGCTACAGTCCGTGGAGTCACAAAGAGTTGGACATGACTGAGCAGCTAACACTTTCATTTCACTTTCACAACCCCACTTAATTGTGTCGCTGAACTCTAGAGTTAGATAATACCTCTCAGGCTAAAAAGATACCAAGATATCTAACTAAGGTTGTTTTACTTAACTCAGGGCTGAATTCCCTTATCTTCTTATTCCTCAAAGAAAAGTTCATCTGATCATTTGCTGATTAAGTGTTATAAACTGGATAGTCTACATTAATTTTGATATTATTCTTTTTTTTTTCCTTTTTTCATGTTGTTTTCCTGCCTTGGTTAACCTGCTTTCTAGTTAACTTGTAACTGAATGCATCTTTGAGTGCCTGATGCACGGTAAGGCCAAACAAGCCAAACTGCAGGAGTTAGGGCTTCCCCGATGGCTCAAACAGTAAAGAACCTGCCTTCAATACAGGAAACACAGGAGATGCGGTTTCGATTCCTGGGTCAGAGAGATTCCCTGGAGGAGGAAATGGTAACCCACTCCAGTATTCTTGCCTAGAAAACCCCATGGACAGAGAAACCTGGTAGGTTACAGTCTATGGTATTGCAAAGGAGTCAGGCATGAATGAACATGCATGCACAAGGTAGAGAAAGGTTGATAGCAGGGCGAAGCAAAAATGGTGGCTCATGCTCAAAAACCCCAAACTACATGATTATTTTCAGGGACAAGTTTTTATTAGGCAAAATTTGGGGTGAGGGCTGCATGGTGTATGACTTTCTTGATGGGTTGAGGTGAGGTAACAGAGTGGTGCTCTAGGAATCTTGTTTTCAGCCTGAAGTTACCATCCTCCACCTGGGTGGGGGCCTTAGTCCTATAGAAGAACTCAGAGATATTGTGATGGAATGCTCCTTGAGCAGGCACCAAGATCCTCCTTTAATGGCTGCACTATTGTTATTTGAATGCTCCTCCTTTGCGTCTGCTTTCCCTTAATGCACTGATCAGTAACTGTCTGAATCTTCTCTTTGGTATTCAGAAAAGTCCAGAGGCTGAAACCTTTATCCTGCAAATAAGAAACAGGGGATATGGAAAGACTTTGTACTCTGGAGGGCCCCACAGGTTCCCACTCAGTTTCAAACTCTTTAGACAATTTTCATTTTTTATTCTTTATCAATATTTTAACATTTCTTGGCCCCTTATAACATGGCCAGTTTTTAACTGCTTATCTGAATCAGATTCCTCTTTATTTTTCACCTGATGCCCACCTGACTTCAAGTTTGGAAAGTTATGTTTTATATCAGAATTTACAAATCAATTTTCTAATCTACATCTCCGTGACTGTCAAGATTCTGGTGACCTTGACATGGCATCCCTTTATTTACTTCCCCCAGGCTTATATTCCATCTTATACACCACCTTCTGATTTACTGTTTCTCTGTTCCGTCTGCTGATCATTCACAGGAACACTTCAGATCAATGTTCCCCTTATGGCCCTATGCAAATTATAGTAACATTTTCATGAGGATCTCTGCTCATTCTGTTCCCATTCATGAAGGCTCCTTATCTGCCTCTTCCTGAGATGCCCTAGAGTTCCTACAAGGTCACATCCGGTTTTGAATTGATAGGGACATGAAATTGAGGCCCCATGACAAACCATCTAAAGTAAACAAGCAACTCTTAACCCAAGCATGCCTCAGAGAGGAGTGCCATTTGTCAAGAATAAAAAAGATTAAGATTTTTTATTTGTTTATTTTTTATTGAAGGATAATTGTTTTATAGAATTTTGTTGTTTACTGTCAAACCTCAACATGAATCAGCCATAGGTATACATATGTCCCCTCCCTTTTGAAACTCTTTCCCATCTCCCTCCCCATCCCACCCCTCTAGGTTGATACAGAGCCCCTGTTTGAGTTTTCTGAGCCATACAGCAAATTCCCGTTGGTTATCTATTTTACATATGGTAACGTAAGTTTCCATGTTACTCTCTCCATACATCTCACCCTCCCCTCCCCTCTCCCCATGTTCATAAATCTATTCTCTATGTCTGTTTCTCCATTGTTGCCCTGCAAATAAATTCTTCAGTACCATTTTTCTAAATTCCATATATATGCATTAGAATACTATATTTATCTTTCTCTGACTTACTTCACTCTGCATAATAGGTTCTAGGTTCATCCACCTCATCAGAACTGACTCAAATGTGTTCCTTTTTATGGCTGAGAAATATTCCATTGTGTACCACAAATATTCCACTTGTGTACCACAAATTCTTTATCCATTCATCTGTCGACGGACATCTAAGTTGCTTCCTTGTTCTAGCTATTGTAAATAGTGCTGTAATGAACAATGGGATACATGTGTCTTTTTCAATTTTGGTTTCCTCAGGATAAATGCCTAGGAGTGGGATTGCTGGGTAGTATGGTGGTTTTATTCCTAGTTTTTAAGGAATCTCCATACCGTCTTCCACAGTGGCTGTATCAGTTTACATTCCCACCAACAGTGCTAGAGCATTCCCTTTACTCCACACCGTTTCCAGCATTTATTGTTTGTAGACATTTTGATGAGTGCCATTCTGACCGGTGTGAGGTGATGTTTCATTGTAGTTTTGATTTGCATTTCTCTAATAATGAGCAATGTTGAGCATCCTTTTTGTGTTTGTGTTTGTTAGCCATCTGTATGTCTTCTTTGGAGACACGTCTGTTTAGGTCTTTTCCTCATTTTTGGATTGAGTTGTTTGTTTTTCTGGCATTGAGTTATATGAGCTGCTTGCATATTTTGGAAATTAATCCTTTGTCAGCTGTTTCATTTTCTATTATTTTTCTCCCATTCTGAGGGTTGTCTTTTCACCTTGCTTATAGTTTCCTTTGCTGTGCAAAAGCTTTTAAGTTTAATCAAGTCCCACTGGTTTACTTTTGTTTTTATTTCTGTTACTCTAGGAGGTGGATCATAGATTATCTTGCTTTGATTTATGTCACTGAGTGTTCTGCCTATATTTTCCTCTAAGAGTCTTATGGTTTCTGGCCTTTCATTTAGGTCTTTAATCCATTTTGAGTTTATCTTTGTGTATGGTGTTAGGAAGTATTCTAATTTCATTCTTTTACATGTAGCTGTCCAGTTTTCCCATCACCATTTATGGAAGAGGCTATCTTTGTCCCATTGTATATTATTGCCTCCTTTGTAAAAAATAAGGTACTCATAGGTGAATGGGTTTATTTCTGGGTTTTTATCTTGTTCCATTGGTCTATACTTCTGTTTTTGTGCCAGTGCCATACTGTCTTGATGACTGTAGCTTTGTAGTATAATCTGAAGTCAGGTAGGTTGATTCCTCCAGCTGCATTCTTTCTCAAGACTGCTTTGGCTATTCGGGGTCTTTTGTGTTTCCATATGAACTATGATATTTTTTGTTCTAGTTCTGTGTAAAAATGCCATTGGTAATTTGACAGGGATCACATTGAATCTGTAGATTGTGTTTCGTAGCATAGTCATTTTCACAATATTGGTTCTTACCCAGGAACATGGAATATGTCTCCATCTGTTTATGTCGTCTTTGATTTCTTTCATTAAGTAAGTAAGTAAGTGTTAGTTACTCAGTCGTGCCCAACTCTTTGCGACCCCATTGACTAAGGACACTAGACTCCTCTGTCCATGAGATTTGCCAGGCAAGGATACGGGAGTGGGTTGCCACTTCCTTCTCCAGGGGATCTTCCCAACCCAGGGATCGAACCTGGGTCTCCTGCACTGCAGGAAGATTCTTTACCAACTGAACTACAAAGGAAGCCCAGATTTCTTTCATTAGTGTTTTCTGATTTTCTGTGTACAGTTCTGTTGTCTCCTGAGGTAAATTTATTCCTAAATATTTAATTCTTTTTATTGCAATGGTGAATGGGATTGATTCCTTAATTTCTGTCTGATTTTTCATTGTTAGTTTATAGAAATGCAAGTAATTTCTGTGTACTGATTTTGTATCCTGCAACTTTGCTAAATTCACTGATTAGCTCCAGCAATCTTCTTATACTGACTTTAGGGTCTTCTATGTACAGTATCATGTCATCTGCAAACAGTGAGAGCTTTACTTCTTCTTTACTGATCTGGATTCCATTTATTTATTTTTCTTCTCTGAATGCTGAAGCTAGGACTTCCAGAACTATGTTGAATAATAGTGGTGAAAGTGGACATCCCTGTCTTGTTCCTGATCTTAGGGGGTATACTTTCAGTTTTTCACTATTGAGAATAATGTTTGCTGTCAGCTTATCATATATGGCCTTTACTATGTTGAGGTAGGTTCCTTCTGTGCCCATTTTTTAAAGACTTTTAATCATAAATGGGTGCTGAATTTTGTCAAAGGCTTTTTGTGTATCTACTGAGATGATCATATGGTTTTTTCTTTCAGTTTGTTAATATGGTGTATCACATTGATTGATTTGTGTATACTGAAGAATCCTTGCATCCCTGGGATAAACCCAACTTGATCATGGTTTATGAGCTTTTTGATGCATTGCTAAATTCTGTATGCTAAATTTTTGTTGAGGATTTTTGAATCTATGTTCATCAGTGATATTAGCCTAGAGTGTTCTTTTTTTGTGTTGTCTTTGCCTGGTTTTGGTATCAGGGTGATGGTGGCCTCATAGAATGAGTTTGGAAGTGTGCTTTCCTCTGCAATTTGTTGAAAGAGTTTTAAAAGGATAGGCAGTAGCTTTTCTCTTAATATTTGATAGAATTCTCCTGTGAAGCCATCTGATCCTGGGCTTTTGTTTCTTGGGAGATTTTTGATCACAGCTTCAATTTCAGTGCTTGTAATTGCATTGTTCATAATTTCTATTTCTTCCTGGTTCAGTCTTGGAAGATTGAACTTTTCTAAGAATCTGCCCATTTCCTCCAGGTTATCCACTTTATTGCCATATAGTTGTTCATAATAGTCTCTTATAATCCTTTGTATTTCTGCATTGTCAGTTCCTTTTTCATTTCTAATTTTGTTGATTTGATTCTCTTTTTTTCTTGATGAGTCTGGCTAAATGTTTGTCAGTTTTGTTTATCTTCTCAATGAACCAGCTTTTAGTTTTATTAATCTTTACTACTGTTTCTTTCATTTCCTTTTCATTTATTTCTGCTCAGATCTTTATGGTTTGTTTCCTTCTACTAATTTTTTTCTTCTTCTTTTCCCAGGTGTTTTAGGTGTAAAGTTAGGTTGTCTATTCGATGTTTTTCTTGTTTCTTGAGGTAGGATTGTATTGTTATAAACTTCCCTCTTAGAACTGCATTTGCTGCATCCCATAGGTTTTGAGTTCTCTTGTTTCATTGTCGTTTGTTTCTAGAAATATTTTTATTTCCCTTTTGATTTCTTTAGTAATCTGTAGATTATTTAGAAACTTGTTATTTCATGTCTACATGTTTGTTTTTCTTACAGTCTTTTCTTTCTTTTTTCTTGTAATTGATATCTAGTCTCACTGTGTTGTGGTCAGAAAAGATGCTTGATACAATTTCAATTTTCTTAGATTTACTGAGGCTTGATTTGTGACCCAAGATGTGGTCTATCCTGGAGAACATATCATGTGCACTTGAGAAGAAAGTGTGTTCTTCTGCATTTGGAAGGAATGTCCTGAATATATCAATGATATCTGTCTCATCTAATGTATCATTTAAGACTTTTGTTTCCTTATTATTTTTTTTTCTGTTTTGATGATCTGTCCATTGGTGTGAGTGGGGTGTTAAAGTCTCCTACTATTACTGTGTTACTGTCAATTTCTCCTTTAATTTCTGTAAGTATTTGTCTTACGTATTGAGGTGCTACTATGTTGGGTACATGCTGCTGCTGCTGATGGTATTTACAATTGTTATGTCTTTCTCTTGGATTGATCCCTTGATCATTATGTAGTGTCCTTCCTTATCTATTGTAATCTTCTTTATTTTAAGGTCTATTTTGTCTGATATGAGGATTGCTACTTCAGCTTTCTTTTGCTTCCCATTTGCATGGAAGATATTTTTCCATCCCCTCACTTTCAGTCTATATGTGTCTTGAGGTCTGAAGTGGGTTTCTTGTAGACCGCATATATATGGGGCTTGTTTTTGTATCCATTCAGCCAGTCTGTGTCTTTGGTTGGAGCATTTAATCCATTTACATTTAAAGTAATTATTGATGTATATGTTCCTATTGCCATTTTCTAATTGTTTGGGGTTGATTTTATAAATCTTTTTTCTTCTCTTGTATCTCTTGACTATATAAGTCCCTTTAACATTTGTTGTAAAGCTGGTTTGGTGGTACTGAATTCTCTTAATTTTTGCTTGTCTGAAAAGCTTTTGATTTCTTGGTCAATTTTGAATGAGATCCTTGCTGGGTACGGTAATCTTGGCTGTAGATTTTTCCCTTTCAATACTTATATCCTGCCATTCCTTTCTTGCCTGCAGAATTTTTGCTGAAAGATCAGTTGTTAAGCATATGGGATTTCCCTTGTATGTTACTTGTTCCTTCTCCCTTGCTGCTTTTAATATTCTTTCTTTGTGTTTAGTCTTTGTTAGTTTGATTAGTATCTGTTTAAGCATGTATCTCCTTGGGTTTATCTGGTATGGGACTCTTTGTGCCTCTTGGACTTGATTGGCTATTTCTTTTTCCATGTTGGGGAAATTTTCAACTATAATCTCTTCAAAAATTTTCTCTTACCTTTATTTTTCTCTTCTTCTTCTGGGACCCCTATAATTCAAATGTTGGTGTGTTTGATATTGTCCCAGAGGTCTCTGAGGCTATCTTCAGTTCTTTTCATTCTTTTTACTTTATTCTGCTCTTCAGAAGTTATTTCCACCATTTTATCTTCCCACTCACTGATTCATTCTTCTGCTTTAGATACTCTGTTATTGATTCCTTCCAGAGTATTTATAATTTCAGTAATTGTGTTGTTTGTCTCTGTATGTTTATTCTTTAATTCTTCTAGGTCTTTTTAAACTGATTCTTGCATTTTCTCCATTTGGTTTTCAAGGTTTTTGATCATCTTTACTATCACTAATCTGAATTATTTTTCAGGTAGTTTGCCTATTTCCTCTTCATTTATTTGAACTTCTATGTTTCTAGTTTGTTCCTTCATTTGTGTAGTATTTCTCTGCCTTTTCATAATTTCTTTTTAACTTATTGTGTTTGAGGTCTCCTTTTCCCAGGCTTCAAGGTTGAATTCTTTCTTCCTTTTGGATTCTGCCCTCCTAAGGTTGGTTCAGTGTTTTGTGTAGGCTCCCTATTGGGTGAGATTTGTGCTGAGTTTTCATTTGTTTGTTTGTTTTTCCTCTGATGGGCAAGGCTAGTGAGGTGGTATTCCTGTCTGCTGATGATTGGGTTTGCATTTTTGTTCTGTTTGTTGTTTAGTTGAGGTGTCCTGCACAGGGTGCTACTGGTGGTTGGTTGATGCTGGGTGTTGTATTCAAGTGGTTTCCTTTGTGTGAGTTCTCACTATATGAGAGTCCCTAGGGTTAGTTCTCTGGTAGTCTAGGGTCTTGGAGTTAGTGCTCCCACTCCAAAGGCTCAGGGCTTGATCTCTAGTCAGGAATGAAAATTCTGCAAGTAGTTTCTTATGGCATTAAGTGAGATTAAAACAAATATCCAAAAATGAGAAACCAAAGATGAGCCCCAGGCAAATGGCAGTTACAAAATCAGGCAAATAATAATTAAAATAATGGAATATACACATATACATATATACCCATGAGCAAAGTCAAAACAGTCCAACAAAAATAAAGTTGATTTATCCAGTGAAGAAAGGAAATAAAAAATTATATTTACCAGTTAAGAACAAAAGTAACTAAAGCACAAACTGGAAAACAAAACTAAAGCAAGGTGCCAAGTGGGGAATAAAGCAATGAAAACAAAACTAACAAATATATTGAGAGGAAAGGAAAGAAAGAAAAGAAAGAGAGAATAGGTATGCACAGTTAAGTAGAGGTAGATGAAGAAGATTTATATACATTAAAGGTTAACTGCAAAGGGAAAAGAACAGTAAGAAAGGCAAACAAAGGAATACATGTCGCAAATATAATAGGTTTGAAAAAATTAAAACTTAAAATAATAGAAAAGGGAAAAGAAAAATAAAAGAGAAGAAGAAAGAAAAAAGGAAAAAAAAAAAAGGAAAACTCCACAGAACTACAAAATCCCAATGTAGAGGCAGAGGTTTATAGCAACAATAAAAAGTGTGACTGAATATACACATATACATATACACTCTTAAGCAAAAAGCAAAAACAAAACAGTCCAACAAAAATGAAGTACAATAGATTGATCTAGCGAACAAAGGAAACCAAAAATTATATCAACCAGAAGAAAACTAACTAAAGCACAAACTGGAAACAAAACTAAAGTAAGGTGCCAATTTGTAATAAATATGTTGAAAGGAAGAGGAAGAAAGAAAGAATAGATATGCAAAGTTAAATAGAGGTAGATGAAGAAGATGTATATACATTAAAGATTAGATGCAAGGGAAAAGGAACAGTAGGAGAAGCAAACAAAGGAATAAATGTAGAAAAATAATAACAGGTTTAAAAAATTAAAATTAAAAAAAGAGAGAGAGGAAAAAAAAAAAAAAGGAAAACTCCACAAAACTGCAAAAGTCCAATGTAGAGACTGAGATTTATAACAACACTAAAAATGTGACTGAGGAAAAACAAAGATAAAAAGCTTAATTAGATATCATAGTGCCAATAAAATTGACAGCTACAGCTGAGGTGAGAAAAAGGGGGAAAAATCCAAAAGAATCTACAGAACAAGTCAAAACATAATGGGAGTCCCAGTCCACCTCATCTCCCTAGGATGCCCTCCAACACTGTGCTGATCTCTGGAGCTGCTTTGAAGGCAGCTCAGATTCTAATCTTGTCCTACTGCTGTGTGTTCTTGCCTCCAATGTCCACAGCTATCAGAACTAGTGTATTTTCTTTTGTGGGAGCTCTCAGTGACCTTTTATATATTCCATAGACACAGAGTCTGCCTAGTTGATCGTGTGGATTTAATCTGCAGCTTGTACAGCTGGTGGGAAGGTTTTGGGTCTTCTTCCTTAGCCACACTGCCCCTGGGTTTCAACTCTGGTTTTATTTGCACCTCTACATGTGGGTCATCCACTGGGGTTTGCTCCTGAGGCTGCCCTGGAGGACTTGGGTTTGCCCCTGTGAGGGCCAGGTGTGGAGGTGGTGCAGCTGCTTGGGTTGCAGGGGTTCTGGCAGCACCAGGTACTCAGGAGAGCTGGTGGCTAGGGCAACAGGAAATATAGTGCTCTAGAAGGGTATTGCAACCAGTATTGGCCAATACGCTCCAGTATTCTTGCCTGGAGAACACCCCTCTCTGACAGAGAAGCCTGGCAGGCCACAGTCTACAGGGTTGCAAAGAGTCGCAACAAAAGTGACCCTGTGTGCATAGACACAAGACTTTTTTTTTTGCCTGTGGCAGCTCTGCCCCAGTGAGAGTTGAGCATGAAGGTGGTGCAGCTGCTTGGCTTATGGGAACCTGGGCAGCACCAAGTGTGCAGGAACACGGACTGCCTCTGCTGTGGGAATTATGGCCCTATCAGAGTTGTTCTTTTCTTTTTTTATAAGCCTCTTGTAGCTGGTGATCAGAAGACCTCTTTGTCCAGTCTTTCTCCATAGCTGTGCCTGTTCAGACACTTAGAGGGCTCCCTTGCCTGGGGTCTGTCTCTGTTGTTTGGCACATCAGGCACATAGAGGGGCCCCCCTGGCTGGGGTCCTACTATGTAGATTGGTGTATCAGGCACTTAAAAGGGCACCCTGAGTGGGGTCCTACTCAGTAGTTCAGTGCATCAGAGGTTTGATGGGTGAACCTCTCTATTGTTCAACTGCCGATGCTGGCGTGCAGGGAGAGAGAGGCTATGGTGATGACTCCACCCCCTATGCATGACTCAGTAGTATCACCTTGCTTCCATGGCTGCCCAGCTTTCCTCCACAGGTATTTCCCACCACAATCTCCTCCCTAACCTCCCCTTTATCCGTCTCTCCACAGTCAACAGCAGCCCTCATCCTTGGATTGCTCCACAATCCCTAAACTCCAGCTCCCAACTGCTGCACTTTCCAAGGGACCTGTGTCCCTGTCCAGGGTATGTATGGCTGTGGCAAGGACTGATTCTCATTCCATTTAGGTTGCCATAGATCAGTTACTTCACTCTCAACCTTAAATGTTTCTCCTCTGACTCAGGCAATTAACCCAATGTGGAGATCGAACCCCTGCTTCAGTTTACCCACCTGCCGAGGGCAGGTCCAGTCCTACTAACACTCCAGTTTTTCCCTCCAGTTCCTTCATCCTACCAAGTTTTGCGTGGTTCTATATATTCTTTTCAACTGATCAGGTCCTCCTGTCCACTCTCATTTGGTGTTCTGCATGCACTTCTGTGTCTGAAGGTGTATTCCTGATGTATCCATGGAGAGAGATGTACTCCACATCCACCTATGACTCCACCATGTTGCTCTCTCTCCTAAGATTTATTTTGAATGGCTCTCCACACATGCTGGAGGGTGTGTGCCTGTGTGTAGGTGAGTGGGAAAATATTTGCAGCCTGAAGTGACGAGGTAGGACCTCACAGAGGAGAGACTAACTGGAAACTCCAATGGGAAGACATATAAGTGATATTACCAGGGACCTATCTACTCTGGTTACCTTGGAGGTAGGGTAGAGACATAATTCCTGCTCCATAGCATACACCAATTTGTCATCCAGGATACTGGCTTTCTTTGGAATGGGGAATAAGAACTCATTAAATGTGTTTATGCACCAATTGTTAAGTCAGGATACTTTCCATTTGGTGGCTCTGTTGTAAGGCTTTAGAAGCTATGTTTGTTATTTATAAGTCATGCTGCACATATATTCTCTTTCTTTACACCAACTCCCATAATCTCAATTAACAAAAACATAGAAAAAAGAAGTCCAAGAAAAATATTATACATTGTTTGATCAGTAAAGACCATATTATACAATCAAAGGGATATTAAACAAAACAGTAGCAATGCTTAACAAGTTGGGAACTCATAAGGTGGCAGGCACATGCAAAGGTACAAAACAATTGGCATGTAGTTTATCAAATCCTAATAGCAATCCTGAAAAGTGGGTATTGTAGAAATACAGAAAAGTACAGTTCTCATTCCCCATTTCAGAGGGAAAATGTCAGCCAGCTGGTTCCTAGAGGAATTTGTTCCCTTTGTAAAGTTCAGCATGACTCAGCTCATTGGCCTATAAACTTGACTATACTGATTCGATGAATGTGGGGCTATCTTTCAGGGATAAATCATAAGCCAAAGAGAAATCACCATGAGACATACCAGATACTCAAACCCACATGCTCAGCATATGTATCTATCAGTCAGGGACTCAACAGGAGACAGATGGCATGCTGATACTACAGTAATTGGAGGAGGGTTTAATAAAGGAGTTACTTACAAAAGTGTGTGTAGGAATAGGGAAACCATACAGGATTGTACAGAACTGAAAGCTAGTAAAAATTGCTCTATTTACACTTCTAGGCCTGACAGGATGAGGGGAGGGAGTGGTCTCCAAGGGACAGCTTTAGAGAAGGAACCACCTGGACAGGAGTCACAATGTTGTCCTGAGGGACTCAGTCTACACAAACCAGTCTTAATAAGGATAGAACTGTAGGAATAAACAAATGTTCTGAAATCACTCTTCTCCAGTTTCCAGGTAGGGCTTCATTGGAGAAGCCCAATAAGAAGCCACAGGCAAGATTTTTCCTTAAGGCAATCTATGGAGGTCAACTGCCTAGAGTACAGAGTAAGGTAGAGAAGGGTGGAGAGTAAATATTCAGAGGCATTGAATATCTTCTCCTTAAACCAAACCTTGGTCAGAATTCACTTCAACTTATCATGAACAATAACCATACCAAGGGACCCTTGGAGTTTCTGTGGTCAACCCATTGCCCACTCTAGGCAGACTATGTGAAAGGTCAGATCATAATTAGAAATATGTTGGTAAGCATGGATTCGGTAAGGGAAAATAAGAGTAATTAATGATATCAATATAAGATTGCCTGATCCCAGTAAACCAGTGAAGTTGCTCAGTCATGCCCGATTCTTTGTGATCCCAAGGACTATAGCCTACCAGGCTCATCCATCCATGGAATTTTCCAAGCAAGAGTACTGGAGTGGGTTGACATTTACTTCTCCAGGGGATCTTCCTGACCTAGGGATCGAATCCAGGTCTCCCACGTTGCAGGCAGACACTTTACCATCTGAGCCACCAGGGAAGCTGCCTGATATATTCATATTAAAGAAGTGATGATTCATTCTTGGGACTAGAATAAAGCTGAAAAGCCCTCTGGTATTTATGCTGCATAAGAAACCATCCCAAAACTTAGTGACTTAAATCAATAAACAATCATTTTTTATAATTCTTTAGGCTAGCTGAGTGCTTCTTCTGAGCTGGCAACTTCTTTGGTGCTAGATGGGCTAGTACGGCTTCACTCACATATAAGGGGCTTCACAGTGGGATGGTTGAGATGGCCAGATAGCTAAAGCCTCTATACAGATAGGCTCTTCTCATGCAGGAGGTTAGCCCAGGCTTGCTCACATGATGGGGAAAGAGTTCCCAGCAGCAAGGGAAGGCAAGTCCCACTATGCTTGGGTACCTGTGCTTGGGTAATATATGCCAGTATCATATTGGCCAGAGAAAGTCACATTGACAAAAGCAGATTCAAGTTTGGAGGACCAGACTCTACCTCTTGATGGAAGGAACTTTTAATCTACCACACCCATGTTAGAAATGGTCTATCCTGTTGACCAAGAAACACTCAGAAATTGTTGGCTTGCATTCTGTCTCCCTTTACCAATATTTGGACAATTGTGTGTGATGTTCTGGTCTATTTCTGGGGCTCACTGTGAGTCCTATTCTGATTGCGTTTGCTACCAGATCTTACAAACATTCTTTTTAAGGCTATTGGGTAGTGGGTCATTGTATTAATATTAGAACTTAATTTTCAGATTATAATTTGATTTTTCTGGTTTCTAATTTTTAAGGGGGTCTTCTTCCATTTAGTCCCAAAGCATGGGCAATATGTATTATCATTCTTATTTTCAGATGATAGAATTGATTGCACAGACAGTGGAGGCTGAATTTGAACTCTGATCTAACAGAATCCATAGCCTATTCACTTTCCTTTACATTCAGTTATTTCTCCAAATTTTTATGAAAACATTTGTAAACCACAAAGTACTACTAAAATATAAAGGGACATGAGCACCATCTTTATTATTATTAGAATTTTCAGTGTTATTCAGAGTTTCAGGTTTCATAGGGAGGTAACAATTTTCTCAAAGACAATTTTCATTCTTTCCTTTTCTCTGGAGCCAGAAATTAGCACTTCATAAGACTTACATAAGAATCAGTCTTTATTAAAAGGTTGAGTTTAATGGTTTTCCATTCTATTAAATAGCCATTTATTCTTTTAAATTAGCTGTCATTTCAATAGGAAAGCCAATTGGTTGAGAAACTGGGCTACAAGGTGTACAAATTAAAACAGCTGTGGAGCATGGATGTCTCATGTTCCTATTATACTTTACATCAGGAGTATAGACAAGCATATAGGTTGATGAAAACTCAGTCACTGCCTTCAGGAAAATTACAGTCTAATTTACGGTCAACTAATATTATGACTTAACTGAATCAATATTCCCCTCTATTCTTTTTTTTTTTTTTTAATTTTTTTATTAGTTGGAGGCTAATTACTTCACAACATTTCAGTGGGTTTTGTCATACATTGATATGAATCAGCCATAGATTTACACTTATTCCCCATCCCGATCCCTCCTCCCACCTCCCTCTCCACCCGATTCCTCTGGGTCTTCCCAGTGCACCAGGCCCAAGCACTTGTCTCATGCATCCCACCTGGGCTGGTGATCTGTTTCACCATAGATAGTATACATGCTGTTCTTTTGAAACATCCCACCCTCACCTTCTCCCACAGAGTTCAAAAGTCTGTTCTGTATTTCTGTGTCTCTTTTTCTGTTTTGCATATAGGGTTATCGTTACCATCTTTCTAAATTCCATATATATGTGTTAGTATGCTGTAATGTTCTTTATCTTTCTGGCTTACTTCACTCTGTATAAGGGGCTCCAGTTTCATCCATCTCATTAGGACTGGTTCAAATGAATTCTTTTTGATGGCTGAGTAAAATTCCATGGTGTATATGTACCACAGCTTCCTTATCCATTCATCTGCTGATGGGCATCTAGGTTGCTTCCATGTCCTGGCTATTATAAACAGTGCTGCGATGAACATTGGGGTACACGTGTCTCTTTCAGATCTGGTTTCCTCAGTGTGTGTGCCCAGAAGTGGGATTGCTGGGTCATATGGCAGTTCTATTTCCAGTTTTTTAAGGAATCTCCACACTGTTTTCCATAGTGGCTGTACTAGTTTGCATTCCCACCAACAGTGTAAGAGGGTTCCCTTTTCTCCACACCCTCTCCAGCATTTATTGCTTGTAGACTTTTGGATAGCAGCCATCCTGACTGGTGTGTAATGGTACCTCATTGTGGTTTTGATTTGCATTTCTCTAATAATGAGTGATGTTGAGCACCTTTTCATGTGTTTGTTAGCCATCTGTATGTCTTCTTTGGAGAAATGTCTGTTTAGTTCTCTGGCCCATTTTTTGATTGGGTCATTTATTTTTCTGGAATTGAGCTTCAGGAGTTGCTTGTATATTTTTGAGATTAATCCTTTGTCTGTTTCTTCATTTGCTATTATTTTCTCCCAATCTGACGGCTGTCTTTTCACCTTACTTATAGTTTCTTTTGTAGTGCAAAAGCTTTTAAGTTTCATTAGATCCCATTTGTTTAGTTTTGCTTTTATTTCCAATATTCTGGGAGGTGGGTCATAGAGGATCTTGCTGTGGTTTATGTCGGAGAGTGTTTTGCCTATGTTCTCCTCTAGGAGTTTTATAGTTTCTGGTCTTACATTTAGATCTTTAATCCATTTTGAGTTTATTTTTGTGTATGGTGTTAGAAAGTGTTCTAGTTTCATTCTTTTGCAAGTGGTTGACCAGTTTTCCCAGCACCACTTGTTAAAGAGGTTGTCTTTTTTCCATTGTATATCCTTGCCTCCTTTGTCAAAGATAAGGTGTCCATAGGTCTGTGGATTTATCTCTGGGCTTTCTATTCTGTTCCATTGGTCTATATTTCTGTCTTTGTGCCAGTACCACACTGTCTTGATGACTGCGGCTTTGTAGTAGAGTCTGAAGTCAGGCAGGTTGATTCCTCCAGTTCCATTCTTCTTTTTCAAGATTACTTTGGCTATTCGAGGTTTTTTGTATTTCCATACAAATTGTGAAATTCTTTGGTCTAGTTCTGTGAAAAATACCGTTGGTAGCTTGATAGGGATTGCATTGAATCTATAGATTGCTTTGGGTAGAATAGCCATTTTGACACAATATTCCCCTATATTCTAACAGACTGTAGGTTTCTTAGTGGCAAGAATTAGGAGTGTATGCTTCATTTCGGTACCATTTAGCACATAACACACATAATAAGTGTCTGAGAATATTTAATTAATGAATTGATTGAAGATTGAAAGAAGTTAATGAGCAGAAGTTGAGGGAAAATAGTTAATCTTTTTGTAAAATACTATTGATAAACATTAATAATTTGGATTTGTAAAGAATTTGTTTTGACTGCAATAATAGGCACCCAAATAAGAACATCTTATCAAAGATAAGGGGTTTATTTTTATTTCAGATAACATTAAATTCAGAGCTAAAGAATAAGAGGTATGACAATTCATGGATGTTGTCAAGGACAGTGTCTCCTTGGCTTTTTCTGCTGCATCATCTCAAGCATATGGGTTTACAATATGCATTATCAATTTATCAGCATCTCACAACACACCTCACAACACATCTCACAACCCTAGTAGCTCAGATGGTAAAGAATCTGCTGCAATGCAATGCAGGAGAACTGAGTTCGATCCCTGAGTCAGGGATTTCCTAGAGTAGGAAATGGCAACCCACTCCAGTATTCTTACCTGGAGAATCCCATGGACAGAGGGGCCTAGTGGGCTACAGTCCATGGGGTCAAAAAGAGTTGGACATGGCTGAATTACTAACACTTTCACAACACATACTTTGGGAAATGCTAATCTAAATGAATCCCTTCATTTTATAGATGCAACAGAATTTTATTCAACATATAATTATTGAGAAGATACTAGATTCCCAAAACTAATTTTGAAGCTCTGGAAAAGGCCAGATAAGAAAATCAAGATTCAGAGGGGTGAAGTGGTTTGAAAGTTGACACATGAAGTAAATAAATCGAGTCCAGGGTAGTCTGAGCTCTCTAATGGTCATGTTTCCTTCCCCTGACAAACATGACTAAACCTCACAAAAATTTATGTAGGGCAGGTATTATTGTAATAATTCTCCTTCTATTTTCAAATCAGTAAATGTGGCTCAGAGACAACATAACTTGCCCAAGATCGCCCAACTAACAAAATATTGAACAATAACTCTGTTCTGATCTTTCTGACCCAGATTCCTTACTCTTCTGTTATGGCATGTTTACTGTTTTCCTATTATTACTTTGATATTGAAAAAGACAGAATCAGCTTTGGGTACAGAAGATAACCTGTCCTAAGGCATTCAGGGCTGCAAGGTGTGGGCATTCAAGATGCCAGTGAGCTGACCATCTTTGATGGGGGTTAGTCCACACATTTAGTAGGTTGTGCTCTTCCCATCTGACCTCATTGCAGACACCAGATGTGTTAGTGCCAGACTTCATCAACACTCTTATGGCCAGTAGAGTCTGTAGTGCATGAGCCAAACGTCATTATCTCAAGTCCTGAGCAGGGCTGAACTTGCCAGTTGTACAGACTAGTGGCTTCCATGAGTTTTTGACACTCTTTTTATAATCCTTTCTTGCCTTACAGCATCCCCTCTTTGCTGTACCTGCTCTTTATATCCCATCTGCCACCAAGTTCTTTCTTAGGTTTCTTCCTTAGAGAAGTATTTTGAAGAGTTTCCTGTATCTTTTCCATTGCCAGTCCTCAGCATTGAATTCCTGAATTATTGTCAGGGAGATACTAAATATAAAGCTGTTTCCAGCCTCTCCCATTCCACAATTTCTTACCCTATGCTTCCAGAAAAATCTTCTTTAAACTTTATGCCATTTCCATGTTCAAAATGCATATACAATACCTAGTCTGTCATTACTGTCCTTTGCCAAATATGGCAGACACTCCTGATGACTTATCCATGTCTCTTTTCCCCTTGTGCCTTAATAGCAGAGGTCTAGTTTTTCTTGGGCAGCAAGATGCCTAGTGATACATAAGTCTTTTTTGAAGATATGAATGACCTTTTCATCCCCATGAGAAGAAAGAACTGAATAAGCTCCTAAAAAAATGTATTTAAAAATGGCTGGCTTAGCTAGGAGGAGCTGGAATGTAGACTTGACGGATGTTAGTTAGGGAGATAGAATTCGTGTGCTAAGGAGCAGAAAAACAGAAGGCACTTGTCTCTATGGACCTACCATGACAACTCTGGACAGGCTACTTCTAGATTATTTTCAGGTGAGAGAAATAAGTCTAAGCTAAATATAAGCAGTTCTCGCTTAACATCAATAATCCATTGCAGTAAAGACATACTACATTAAAAATGCTAACTGGGAACGTATTTCCCAATATTTTAAATGAGAAAAAAATGGGTTAGTTGTCAATGTCACCAAAATCAGCTCACCAATTTCTCAAAGCATAGCTAAAACACAGTCAAATGCCAACATGTAAATAGCAATAAATTGTGTTGAGATGTAAAAAGCTCAAACTATCACTTCCTGACATGCAAATAGTCAGTGTAGTCAATGAACAACTGGACTTTTCACTTCTAGCTGAAATGGAGTAACAGGTAGCAGATTTATCCACCCAACAGAAACAACCAAAACGTTGGCTAAACATATGAAACAACAGTTTTTAGGACACTAGACATTATGCAACAAAAGACAGTGCTTCTCGAGGAATGAGAAAGTAATGAGGTAAGCCTAATGAACTGACCCAGTTTACTGACTTGAAAGAATTTCTAGGTTGACGTGCAGGGAGTGGAGACCAAGGCAGAACCAAAAAGATTCCCTGAGTTGAGGAGATGTGCATGAGAGTCTGGAAAGAAGAATACGGCTTGAGTTTGCAAGACAGAATATCAAAGAGGAGATAACTGCACAGAGAGAAAACTGTTGCAATTTGCAAGCAATTACTCTTGAGTATTCAGCAGAGTACTGATCAGTGCAGGCAAGTGTGAAAAGTCTGGAGGCTGAGGAGAGAACCACCCCAAAGGATTGCAATTAATAGTGCACAGTGCTCACACTGAGTCAGGAATAATCCTGCTAGCTATACTGGAAAACTTCATGATGCATGAAGGATCAGGCAAGGGACACAGAAGGGTCTTATCTCAGTTGTGGGGAATAATTATTATCAGACAGCACTGTTCCAGTCCCACCTAATGAATTTTAAAAGCAAAACTCAGAATATATGGTATTTAATACAAAATTACCAGGCATGCATAAAAACAGGAATACATGACCTATACAGGCATACCTTGGAGATGCTATGGGTTCAGTTCAAGATCACCACAATAAAGCAAATGTCATAATAAAGTGAGTCACATGAATTTTCTGGTTCCCCAGTGCATATAAAAGTTATATTTATACCATACTGTGTGTATTAAGTATGCAATAGCATTATATCTTTTTTAAGAAAAAGCCCCCAATGTATATATCTTAACTTAAAAATACTTAATTTGCTAAAAAATGCTAACCATCATCTGAAACTTCAGTGCATTGTGATCTTTTTGCTGGTAGAGTGTTTGAAATATGGCAAGAACTACCAAAATGTGACAGAAACATGAAGTGAGCAAATACTGTTGGAAAAATAGTGCCAGTAGACTTGCTTGATGTAGGGTTGCTGCAAACCTCTAATTTGTAAAAACCACAATATCTGCGACGTGCAATAAAATAAGGTATGTCTGTAATGACAAAAATGATCACACAATTAAATCTGACCCAGGGACTTCCCTGGTGGTCCAGTGGTTAAGAATCCATCTTTCAATAAAGGGGACACAGGTTTGATCCCTGGTCAGGAAATTAAGATCCATGTGCCATAGGGCAACTAAACATGTGCTGTGTAGAGCCCACATGCCACACACAACTACAGAGAAGCCCAAGTATCACAACAAAGAATCCTGCATACCACAACTAAGACCCAACACAGTCAAATAAATAAATAAATAAGTTGAACCAGAACTGGTAAAGTGGTTAGAATAAGTAAAAAATGACCTTAAACAGTTATTATCATTGAATTCCATGTTCAAAAAGTTAAATAGAGATATGGAAGATACAATAGATGACTCAATTCAAAATTCTAGAGGTGAAACCTGTAATGTCAGAGATGCAAAATACACAGGCAGATTAGTCATTGCAGAAGAAACAATTAGCAAATTTGAAGATATAAAAAGAAACTAGAAAATAAAACACAGAGAAAAAAATGAATAAAAATGAAAAGAGCATCCATGATTTGTGGAACAATAGCAAGTATACTAATACACATTTAATTGGAGTTCCTGAAAGTTACCTTGCTTTTCTTAGTGTCAATATGCTAGTTTCACACCCCTTTTCTTGTCCTTTTATAAATGTCTCCTTCATGTATTATGACATTCTACTAATTGTTACTTAGTGTCACAGGTGGCACTAGTGGTAAAGAACTCGCCTGCCAATGCAGGAGACTAAGAGACATGGATTCGATCCCTGGGTCAGGAAGATCTCCTGGAGAAGGGCATGGCAACCCACTCTAGTATTCCTGCCTGAAGAATCCCATGGACAGAGGATCCAGGCAGACTCCAGTCCATAGGGTCGCAAAGAGTCAGACAGGACTGAAGTGACTTAGCATGCATAAGACTTCTCACACACGTATTTTGTTTTTAAATGTTACCAGTATCTAAATACAAAAAACAAAAATGTTTTCAATATAATTTTTACCATAGACATTTATTGTTGTTGTTCATTCACTCAGTCGTGTCTGACTCTTTGCAACCCCATGGTCTGCAGCATGCCAGGCTTCCCTGTCCTTCACTATCTCCCAGAGTTTGTTCAAACTCACATCCATTGAGTCAGTGATGCCACCCAACCATCTCATCCAAAGTTGTTCTCTTCTCTGCCTGCTATCTGTCTTTCCCTGCATCAGGGTATTTTCAAATGAGTTGGCTCTTCACATCAAGTGGCCAAAGTATTGGAACTTCAGCTTCAGCATCAGTCCTTCCAATGAATATTCAGAGTTGATTTCCTTTAGGATTGACTGGTTTGATCTCCTTGCAGTCCCAGGAATGCTCAGGAGTCTTCTCCAGAACCACAGTTCAAAAGCATCAATTCTTTGGCACTCAGCCTTCTTTATGGTCCATCTCTCACATCCATACTTTACTACTGGAAAAACCATAGCTTTGACTCTACAGACCTTTGTCGACAAAGTAATGTCTCTCTGCTTTTTATTACGATGTCTAGATTTGTCATAGCTTTTCTTCCAAAGGAGCAGGTGTTTTTTAATTCATGGCTACAGTCACCATCTGCAGTGATTTTGGAGCCCAAGAAAACCAAGTCTTTCACTGTTTCCATTGTTTTCCCATCTATTTGCCATGAAGTGATGGGACTGGGTGCCACAATCTTAGTTTTTTGAATGCTGAGTTTTAAGCCAGGTTTTTCACTCTCGTCTTTCACCTTCCTCAAAGACATATAAGCCCCCAAATGACCTACTGCAAGGTCCCTGCCTTTGTGACTTGGTTTTAGCAGAAATCAGAGCTTGAGGCTCCTGAGGCTTGTATGCTTGTATTTTATCATGGAGATTATTCCAGGGGAGCAGGAGAGGAACAAAGAGAGTGGAGCAGCTAATGGAGAACAAACATAACACTGTGCTGTTGTTTACTGTTTCTAAGTGCAACAGAATGCTAGATAATTGGCACTCAGTGCCCAAGAAACTCTCTCTATAAAATGCACTCAAGGACTCCATTGGAGACAGTGTGTTGATAACGAGGAAATGATTTGTCTACTGGTTCCTGCTTCCCATTGGCCAAAGGTTTACTCCACAGGATATTAACTTGCCTATTCCGATGGTTTATGCAGGCCAGGATGAGGGTACAGGACAGAGTACCAAGGAAAGAGGCTTCAGGTGCAGGTAGGAGGCAAGGAACTCTCTGGTTATTCCCACAGCACCTGGAAACAAAACAAAACTGATGAAGCCAAGAGAATATGAAATGGAATTTCGAAATGTCTGACACTTCTCTGTTCCATGATCATTAAGAACTGCGGCAAGTCCACAATAGTCTTTGTGTTCCATGTCCTAGATGATGCATGTCATTAGACAATGAATACTACTTGACACATGTATCACTTTGTTTCACATGAGTTTGCTCTTTTAATCAGTCTTGTGGGACTTATCCCTGATGTACACTAAGTTTTCTTCAGGAGCTTTTATAAACCACTGACTTCTGGGCTTCATCCTCTACCAGTGGAAACAAAATAACTGATATGGGCCTGGGTATCAGTATTTTCTAAAGTTTCTAAGATGATTCGATATGTGGACAAAGTAGAAAACCCTTGAGGCACTTGGGTCTTCTAGTTGTCCCCTGTATATTCCATGCTTGTTAGCAATTCCAAATAGTATTCATGCCTTCCCTATGTAATGGAATGGTATCTTCATCTCTAAATACCATCCATTATTCAAACTACATTTTAATTCTACTTCACCTACATATCTTTCCCTAATCATGTTATCCGTGATGATCTTTCCCTAATTTTGACTCTGTATTAGCAAAGCATCCTCCACACATCTCTTAGCAGTCTATAGTGAAAACATTTTAAAATTTCTTTCTACATGTAATTGACTTTTCTCTTTCCTTCCATCCTTGAGTTCCTAGGTTTCAATTTATATGTGTTCTTAACTTGAAGGGATTCACTCCCTCCAAATTTGGTTTGTTCTGTTTATCTTTAAAAGGGTCATTGTGGAAAACAGATTTTTAAGACAATTCCAGTAATCTCCATAGGGATCATAGGAGTAAAGACCACTGAAATCCATGGTACCCCCAAAGTTTCTGAGAAAGTTATTTTATAATAAACACTTCCAGCTTGAACTGAAGGGGACTGAAAGAGTACACAATGAAGGGAGGCCATTGAATCTTCAAAATTATAGTGACAGGAAGCAGGCTAATAAAATGAATCAGCAGCAGACATATGCTACCTTTCATGAAAATGGAAGGATTGTTAACACGGAAGAAAAACTCCAGAGGGTGGAGCTGAGAGCCATGAAGAATGATTCCCAGACTTTGAAATTGAGTCAAGTGACCCCTATTATTTGCCTGACTAGGCTCCAGGACTGTTGTGACTCACTGATACCTTTTTACTTTCCATTTCCCCCATTTTTTATCTGGAATATCTATAGCTGTTAAGCTGTGCTCATCTCACCATTGTATGTTGGATGCATTGGGAACACATCATGGGTTCCTTGGGTTTTACATGTCCATAGATGGAAAGCAATTCTGGCCCAGGAGCTGCACTTAAACAATTAGAGTCAGGAACCTCCTTCACACCTAGACTTGATTTAGATTATGAGATGTTGGACTTTGAGCTGATGCTATAATGGGACAAGATTTTGAGAACCTTTGAACATGAATAATGTATTTTCCAGGGGCTTCCCAGGTGGCACTAGTGGTAAAGAATCTGCCTGCCAATGTAGGCGATGCAAGACACGCAAGTTCAATCCCTGGACTGAGAAGATCCACTTGAGGAGGGCATGGGTAGTATTCTTGCTTGGAGAATCCCATGGACAGAGGAGACAGAGGTGAGCTACAGTCCATGGGGATGCTAAGAGTTGGACATGACTGAGCACACACTTTCAATGTACTTTCCATGTGAGAGAGACATGGATCATCAATGGGATGCCAGATGGCAGATTAGGGAAGACTTGAAGGTGTTTCCTATGATCCCCACCTCCTTATGTTCATACCCTTTGATAATCCCCTACTCTCCTCTTGAATATGGGGCTTCCTTGATGGCTTAGACAGTAAAGAATCTACCTGCAATGCAGGAGACCTGGGTTTGATCCCTGGGTCACCTGGAAAAAGGAATGGAAACCCACTCAAGTATTCTTGCATGGAGAATTCCATGGACAGAGGAGCCTGGTGGGCTACAGTTCATGGAGTCACAAAGAGTTAGACACGACTGAGCAACTAATGCTACTACTGCTACTCTTCTTGAAGGTAGGGGAAGCCTGTGACTTACTTATAACCGATAGAATATCACAAGGTGATGGATGGCCACTCCCATGATTGTCTTATGTTATGCGTGCCTGCTAAGTCACTTCAGTTGCATCCAACTCTTTGTGACCCTATGGACTGTAGCCCACATGGCTCCTCTGTCCATGGAATCTTCCAGGCAAGAATACTAGAGTGGGTTGCCATGCCCTCCTACAGGGGATCTTCCCAACCCAGGGATTGAACCCACGTCTCTTAAGTCTTCTGGTGCATTGTCAGATGGTGTCTTTACCACTAGTGCCACCCAGGAAGCTTTATGTTATATAAGATTTCATTTAGCTAACAGTCTCTCACTCCATTGCTGGCTTTGAAGAAGCAAATTTCCACCAGTCCTTTGACCACAAGGCAATGAATTCTGCCAACGACTGAAAGGAACTTGGAAGCATGTCCTTCTCCATTCAATCCTCTAATGGGAACCCATTCCTGGCCAACACCTTGATGGCAACTTTGTGAGACAATAAACAGAGAACCCAGTTAAGTTGTGCCTGGACTTGTGACCCACAGAAACTATGAGATAATGAATATGTATTGTTTTAAGCTACTAAATGTGTGGTCATTATGCAGAAATAGAAAACTAGTACAGTCAGATTTTCCATTGCTGTATTTTAGTCATCATTCCTACTCAGGTAAACCACAGGGAAATTATGAGATCATATTTGCCTTCCATTTTAAAACTTTTATTTTAGTTTCTTTATTATCCACCTTCTGTTCATTTGGATATTGAGAGGTGAAGCCAAACTTCCTGACCCTTAGATCCATGGTTCTCACATTTTAGCATGCATTAGACTCACCTGGGGAGCTTTTTAAAACAGACTGATACCCTAGAGTTTCCCATTCAGTAGGGATTGAGCATGATTCAAGGATCTACATGTTTAATAAATGCCCAAGGACGTCGGTGCTGTTGGTTCAGGGCCACTGTTTGAGAACTACTGTCTTTCCTCCAGTTCTTCTCTCTGTGGCCTCTGTGATATACATTTTTTTTTTTTTTTTGCAGTTTGCTGTGACCCCTTTTCTCATTGTGATTGATATTATAAGCTGCTGGAATTTCCAGGTTCTGGCTGGTAGTTGCTATGGCAACACACACAGGGTTGCCCTGTGCTTGAGGCCCTGAGTGAGGACGACACCAGATGAATCACTGCTGTAAGTGACTTGTAAGTGGTGTGGGCATTTCTCTCGAGTTGTCCATTTCCTCCTGTGCCCTTATTCCTTGTCCCTTCCTTTTTTGGTAATGAGCTTTTGGGGTCTCACTCAAGATTCTTCTCTATATTATGATTTTAAAAAAACCCCTTAGATTTATCTTGTGTTTCACATGTTTTTCACAATGTCTTTTCTGTCACAAAACTGGATTTTATTAGCATAGCAACTTTACGAGGTATGCCACAGAGGCCTTATTATTCCCATTAACAAATGACTACAAGCCTCAGAGACATTCAGAGATAATTAAGATGCAAAGTGACACAAGGTAGAAAGTGGCAGAGGCAAATCTGGAACCCAGAACATCAGTGCTGATATTGCCAAGGGCTCTGGCAGGAAACAGATGGCACAGTCAAAAGAATGACTGAAGAGAGCTTAATGAAGAGAACTAACAAGCAATAGTAAAGTGCCTTGAGGCAGGAAACTAGCCTGGATGGTTAAGAGGAGATAGTGGCTCATGTCACCTGGAAAGAGAGCTGTAGCTACAGCTATAGCTTACATGAGGACATCCATCAGGAGCTGTGACCTTCATTGGAAGAATGCAGCCACTCCCAACCCACTGACCAGGAGGAAGGGGGCAGGGCTAGAAACAACCCAACTTCTCTCCCCAAAACATGACAGAGGTTTAGGATAAGGCCGAGACATTTTACCCTTGCTGTCTGATAGGAGGTCTTTACAGATGTTTGAACAGGGAGCAATCCATGAAAATGGGGTATTAGAAGAATTGACCAAGCAGTGTGATACAGGGCAAATCAGAGGGAAGAGAAGTTGAAGGCACAGAGATCAGTTAAAAGGATGCTGTGGAACTTAGAACATCTTCCATTTCTGTCCACACTGCAGTGGTCCTGAACAGAGTGGTCAAGGAAAGACACATAAGAGCTGTGGAGGGTAGTCACTCTTTCACCCCTAGGACCTGTTTGTTTAAAGAAGTTATCCTACTATACCTGGTTATTTGATATTGAGCTTGAAGTCCTTTTCAGGTTTTAAGCAGGGTATAACTGTCTTTTGGGTTTTGGTTTAGGTTCCCAAAGAGCAGACACAAAGAGAGAAGGATTTGAGTATAAGTAATTTATTAGGGAGGTTCAGAGAATACCAGCATGGAAATTCGAGGGAAGTGAGGGAGGAAAACCAAGAAAGGAGGTATCATCAATCCAACTATCAATAGTAACTAAGTGACAACACTGATTCCATGGGTAAATTCTGGGAACTAGTATAATATATACGTCTCAGTAACATTCCCACTTAGGAGGCAAAGGATTTAGAATATTTGTATGCCTATGTTGCACATCATTGGTTGACAGTTTAGAGTATTTGTATACCAACTCTTGAGCATCATTGGTTGACAGTCGCTCTTGGAGAATGTTAATGTTAATGTTAACTCACTTCCAGTCTGTACCCATGCATAGGAAGAGTGACCATGTGTGGTTCTGGAAATGGCCTCCTGACTGTGGTCCTGATGCAGATGCTGGTAGTTGGAAGTCATTTTGAGGGTGATGGACTGGATATGGGTGGGGCATCAGTGGCACCTGCTACATTGTCATTTTTAGGAGAGTACTTATCATCCATATGGTCTCTACCCACTTAATACAGTGCTCGAAATGGAATACAGTGCTGAGTCCAAATGGAATTCTACTTGACACAAAATCAAGCCAACATGGTTGGTTTGAAGCTTACAGTGTGGCTGGGCAAATACCATATTGGGCAGTGGAATTGGTAGTGAAACACAGGAGGTAAAAACTTGGGTACTTTGTTAAGGTTCTGGGAGTGAGGGGGAAAGATATTACCAAGTGGGTAAGAGAGCAATGTAGCCAACATGTCAGTTGGTAATTAACAAATGATTAGTACCTGGGATTCTAAACTCTCAATCCAGAAGCAAAAGAGGAACATGGACACCCAAGCAAAGTAGACAGAAAGAACTCATGCTGCTTTGCATTGAATGTCTGTATATTGCTCTAACCAGGCTGTAAAAGATACCTAATAGCCCTGACTCTGCTTTAAAACAAAAGCATTCAAGTCAGTGTCATTTTCCATCCAGTTTCAGAACAGCCGATCATCTCATGACTTACACCTCACTGAGTCTGTATCTCCCCATTGCAGCCAGGACATCTGCCCTGCTCTACATCAGAGTGCTCAGCATGATCTTGAATCCACACAGACACAAGGTTTTTTGTTTTTTGTTTTCGTTTTTTTTTTTAATGAGACAGAGGGAAGCATTTTCTGTGCCACACTGTGCTGAATTATTTACTCCCAGCCTGGGATTCAGAGAGTTAGCGCTTTCTCAGCCTTGAATTTTACTGCAATACAAAGAAATAAAATAAGTAAATAAAGAGAGAGGGGAAATAAATTCCTTGGAGACCTACTGGCATATGAAGTATTGTTTGAAATGGAGCCTGATGCTGAAATAATTGTGTCATTTTAGAGTGCAATACTGAGATGCTTACAACTATGGTTAAATGCTGGAGAAAAGCACAGTTTTGCAGCAATAAATGTGTGGCCATTTGTTTAAGCAGAAGCAATGAACCTAAAATTTGCATGGATTTATTTAATTAAGCATCCCCAAATTTAGATACTGACTCCAAAATAATGCCTTTAAGCACTATGAGCAAAATAATAATAAGCACAGGTAATAAAAATGAGGATATCTCCACTTCCTTGGAGATCAGGGTGAGGAAAAAGGATACAATATAGGTTGAGAGGTATTTATCTGGCCGTAAAAGAGAGCAATCTGTCTCCATTCAGGATCTGTGTCCTGGAGGTCGTAAAGAACATTTCCAATGTATTCTGCAGGGGTTGTGATCATGTAATCACAGAAACACAAGGTAACTTACTTTGGGTCTCCCACTACTCCTTTACATTTATTCAGAAGGATAACTCCTTCCTAGCCCCTAGACAAAAGCCGGATTTCTTTCCTGGAGTGCTTGCATGCCTCCTAAGTTGATTCAGTCGTGTCTGACTCTGTGCAACCCTGACTGTAGCCTGCCAGGATCCTCTGTCCATTGGGATCCTCCAGGCAAGAATACTAGAGTGGGTTGCCATGCCCTCCTCCAAGGGATCTTCCCAACCCAGGGATCGAACCTGCATCTCCTCTGTCTCCTGCATTGCAGGCAGATTCTTTACCATAAGTGCCACATGGGAAGCCCTCTGGAGTGCTTAGGTAATAAAAATTCCTGTGGCGACTTTAAGCCCAAAACACTTTTTCTTTTTCATGATTATCAGTAGCTATCATTTCTATGTCCAGGTAATAATCACAACTTTAAACATGGCCTGATTTTTTTTTTTATTCTTTAAAAAAACTTTTAATGTATTTTAGTTTTTATTATTATTATTATTATTTGGCTTTCAGGATGTCAGTTCCTGGACCAGAGTTTGAACCCAGGCCATGGTAGTGAAATCATGGACTCCTAACCAGTAGGCCACTGGGAAACTCCCAAACATGACTTGATTCTGATAGGAAGCCTGGAGCAGAGATTGCATGGAGAGAGAGATGGTCAGCTTTTTATCTGGAGAAGAAAAAGCAGTGCTTCTTCTTTTTCCCCCATCTGCTCAGCTGGCTCCTCACCCCTCCTGCACTGGTGTGCAGGGAAGGAGAAGTACACAGAGAAAGAAGCCCTTTAGCAACTGGAGCACTTATGAGCCCTTTCTTCTATGAGCCTGATTGGCATGAAACACTGACTCTTTTCTTCTTGAATGCTTTTCTGAGGTTTCTGGAGATCCTTTCCTTGACCAAATGCTGTGAATCTCTCACCTGTAGTCCTCTTATGCCAGGTGATGGACTCTCTCTGGTCTCATTTCTTCGCTGTTTACTCTGTTGCTTGTTGCCTTCTTGGGTTCATCGTTAGCTTTATTCTCTGAAGATCCTTTCATTTGTCCAAGCAGGTCCTCCCGAATACTTCCTAAATTGATTTTGTGCTGCTTGTTCATTCAGTGTCTGTCTCTGTCTCTGTCTCTGTCTCTCTCTCTCACACACACACCAATTCAAACACGTTTCACAGCAAACACTTATGCATCCTTTTCTCCAATAAATTCCAGGAGCATTGGTCAATCCCAATGTAACCACTCACCACAACAGCCAGTCTGTTCATTCCACATATGAGATAAACATTAATCCACTGTTTCTCCCCCTCAAATGTTAGACAACAGATATTGTCTAGGGTCTCCTAGAAGCCCCTCTCTCTTGACTTGAGGTCAAGGCACTTTGTGGCTTTTTCAATAGATCTTTCTTAAATAAAATATACCTAAGAAAATCTTGCTCTAAACTCTAACCCTCAACCCTTTTTGCCCATAGTGTATGTGAGAGTCACAAAACTCATAAAATTGGTTTGGGGCCATATATTTCAGCAAACCCTATAGAAAAGTCCATCTCACAAGTCATTTTGGTATCTGGTATCTATTAGAGTTTCGGCAGAAATTTCAATTTTAACATCCAGTTACAAAATAAACAGTATGAAGAAGCTATTTTTTCCCTCAACCAACACTTGGAAGAACCCACAGACTCAGCAATAAGGAACCCTTCTCTGGTATTTTTGGATTTGCAGAAAGCTTCAGAGTCACTTTTTACTGAAGGCTAGTGTGTCGACAGCATTTATTGGAAAACCACCATGTGCCCTCAAGATAGCTATGCTGTGTAAAATGCCATTTCTATTTTTCCCTAAGGGAAAAAAAAACAACTAGAGATAGAGAAAGATGAAGTACCTCACTTAGAGACATTAATGAGTTGTTAGAACTTGAGAAAGAAAAGTCTTTTTTATCGTGTGATCAGCCAACTGACTACGCCTGTTAACAAATGTGTGAATTCAACCTAGTAACTTCTGTCTGTCCCACAGGCTGAGGTTGATCTGAAAGATAGGACTATCTGTAATCCAGGATCAGAAGAGTCAAGGAAAATCTGGAAATTTCATCCTTGAGTGGAAAGTAAAAGCCTTCAGGAACCAGAAGAGTATCAAAGGTGGAGGGCAAAAGATTAGATTAAATCATATCAACAGAAGAACGAATGCACCAGAGACAAGAAGAACTTGAAGTTACAGCAACGTTCCTTCATCTTGGAGGATTCTTTCACATTCCTTTCTCAAACATGAATCACCTTCATGAAGAGGAGATTTCCCTGCTCCTGGAGATGACCACAACTTACTCCTCTCAGGAGACCTGAGATGTCTATGGAGAAGCCCACTGGCCTATATCTGCTACCCAATTATATCCATCTTGCTCCAGATGAACCCACCCATGCCCAAAGCTATTCTCTTTCTCATGAAGAATGGCAGCTATTCATTAAACCATTTCCTTGACTTCATGAGCACAACCCTGGATCACATTTTCAAGCATCTCTTGAGGTTAGGCATGGTCATGTGACTAAGTCCTAGTTGATAGCTTGTTGGGAACTGTTATGTGTCACTTTCATATCTGTCCCATAATATCCTCTCACATGCTACCCTCCCTGTGGTTTGCCTTTCAACCGACTTAAAATAAATGAGCTCAGCATGCTGAGATGCCTACCATCATGGAAGAAGCCTAGATCTCTGAATCACTACTTGGAGGATTGCTGCCCACCAATTGAACCACCCATTTTGGACTTAACATAGCAAGAAATTCACTTCTATTATGTTGGAAGTATTACATATGTTTGGATTTATTTATTGCAGCATTTAGGGTTACTTTAACCAATACAGATACCCTGAAAAAAGCTGAAAAAAGACTGATATATATCTCAGCTTGAGTTTCAGTTGAGAAGTTTAGAGTAAACATTGTAAATATGATTTTGAGCTTATTTAGGACAGAGTCCATATTCTAGGCATCTTTGTATCTTCTAGTAATAGTTCTTAATACAATATCATAAATAGTAGGAATTGAGTAGCTATTTGTTTAAATGTTGAAGTCTTAAACAGAAGTATTGGCTATGAAAATATTGATTAGCCCTTACTAGGCTAAATGAAGCCATATTGAATAAATGAACGAATGAGTGAAAAAAAAATGGTATAGTTTAGTGGAAGTAAGTCCCACCTGAGGAGTTACAGAGAAATTTACTCATCTGTAAAATGAAGATTAGTATATATTGCACTTATTACCAAACAATATACTTCAGGTGTTTAAACTCTAAATTACTAAGTGCTAGACACATGCAATTTCTCCAGTATAATCTGAGTAGGTAACTTTATGTTTTGGTATTATGTTAGCAGTATTCTGATAATAGGGTCGAAGCTTAAGGACAGAGAGTCAGCTGTGAAGCACTTTTGAACATCTCGGGGAAAATCTTAAAGTCGTGTTGGTGTCCTGAAGGCTTTAGACCTCTCAAAATTCTGAATCTCTACTAATTTTCAGGCAAAGTAATACCCACTATTTGCCACTGAACTCAGGATATCTTTGCATCTACGTGTGTGCTATCATGCTAGTCACTTCAGTTGTGTCTGACTCTTTGTGACCCTGTGGACTACAGGCCTCCAGGCTCCTTTGTCCATGAGATTCTCCAGGCAAGAATACTGGAGTGGGTTGCCATGCTCTCCTCCAGGAGATCTCCCTGACCCAGGGATCGAACCTGCGTCTTCCATCTCCTGCATTAGTAGGCAGGTTCCTTATAACCAGCACCACCTGGGAAGCCCTGCATCCACAATGCCCTGTAATCATGAGCAAAAATTAGCTTTCTGTATCTCCCTAGGGAGTAAGTACCTGCCACTTCTTAGGTTTCTGCTTGGTGATCAGAGTCAGAAAAGAATTAAGCAACACTTCTGTGCCAAACACTATGGAAGTTCATTCAGCCGTATTGCCAGATTGAAATGTCAGAGTGTTTAAACCCTTTCAGCCACAAGAAAATACATTTGGACAAGTCTGGAACAAAGCTGGCAGAGAACGACCAGAGGGGATATTCCTAAGAAATGAATAAGGTCCAATGATCAAGGGAATGGTTCTACGTTGGCTTTTTGTCAGAAGTCTGAGAATGAAGATTGGGCATAAGTGGCCGCCCAGTGTGCCCATTGTAGTGGTAACCCCTCAGCAGCTGAAGTTGGGAAATATATGCAGCTCTTGTATTGGCTGAGCTAGCAACCATCACCAAGGGTCAAGAGATTTCCTGTGAATTCAATGTAAGATCACCTCTCCTTTAGTCCCTCAGTTACATTAGAGAGAGGAAGCCCAACATGCTGGGAGCAAAGTTTCATTGGTGCAGGCTCCATCCTCCACCAGTAAGAGTCAAGATATTGCTTCCAAATTTCATATTCTCCCAACACTCCTCTCGAATGCCTGACCTTACAAGCACTGTCTACTTTGGATTATTGAGTTTTATATTCCTGCTCATGTCAGTCACCAGCATAAATCAAGAGCTTCAGTCCCCTCCTCCCACTCTCATCCCATGGCATATAATCTTCTTGTTGCTCTAGACTCCATCTCTCCTCCCTCTGCCCCATCTCCTGAAAGTTCTGGACCAATCATCAGGCAAATTCCCCATATCCCCTCACACTTCCTCGACTGACCCCTCATTTTCTTGTTCCAACTGAAACTTAGCTCTCCTCAGAGGTCACTAATTCCTTGCAGCCTCCTCAACTGATGGCTGTTTTCTCTCCCAGATCCTTCATATCACTGAGTCTAGATGTGAGGTGGTTTCATCCTTCCTCTTCATTATCTCTTCCAGATCATTTTTCCTTTGTTGTTGTGGTTTAGTCACTTCAGTCATGTCTGACTCTTTGTGACCCCATGGACTGCAGCCTGCCTGGCTCCTCTGCCCATGGGATTCTCCAGGCAAGAATACTGGAGTGGGTTGCCATGCCCTTCTCCAGGGAATCTTCCTGACCCAGGGATGGAACCTGGGTGTCCTGCATTGCAGGCAGATTCTTTACCAGTGAGCCACTAAGGAAGCTCATGAGAGTGAAAGTCACTCGGTCATGTCCAACTCTTGACGACCCCATGGACTATACACAATCCATGGAATTCTCCATTGGTCCATTCTGAGTCTGCATTTACTTGGTAGATCAGCAGCATTTTACCCAGTCAAGTGCTCTCTTCCTGTTGACACACTTTCTTCACTTGTTTTCCAGGACACCACACTCTCCTGCTTGCTTCCTACCTTATTAGATGCTTCTTCACCATCATTTTTGCTACTTCCTCCTCCTCCCACTGACGTCTAAATGAAGCCACAGGGCTTAATCATTGAACTTTTTTCCTTTCTGGATATGCTCACTGCCTTGATGGTCTCATTCAATCTCATAATTTTCTATGAGTCTCTACCTTAAATCTCTATCTCAGAACTTCTCTTGAACTTCAGATGTGTCCATCTGCCTCACATCTATATGCAAATTAACTTAACTTCTGATCTTTTTCTCCTAATCTCTTCCTACTGAAGTCTCCCTTCCACCATCAAAGTCAGTTTATGACAGTTGCAATCTTCTAGTCATTCAGGCCAGAAACCTTGAAGGCGTCCTTGACTCCTCTTTTTCACACTGCATGGCAAGTTCATCAGAAAATCCTGATGGATCTTCCTTCAAATATATCTGCCATTTGACCAGTTCTTACCAGCTTTACTATCATATCTCTAGACCAAGCAACTCTTATTTTGCACTTAGATTGCTTCAACAGCCTCTGTTACTTCTGTCATTTTCTTCTAAACACAGTAGCCAAAGTAATCCTACCAAGCATAGGCTGAACATATTGTTTCTTTGCTTATAACCCTACAGTGACTTCCTAGATCACACTGTGTGTAATTTAAAAGTCCTTACAATAATCTAGCAGGCCTTACAAGATCTAGTCAGTCACCAAATCTCTAACCTCATCTCCTACCGTGCAAAGACCCTGAAGCTTTCTTGTCATTTTCTGACCATTCCATGCACACTTCTGCCTTAGAGCTTTTGCATCTGCTCTTTCCTCTGCATAGAATGTTCCTTCTCTGAGTATTCATATGGCATACTCCCTCAGCTCCTTCAGGTCTATCTAAAATGCAATCATCACTCCATCTTTGACACTTTGTATCTCCATTACCTAGGGGCTTCCCAGGTGGCACAGTGGTAAATAATCCACCTGTGAATGCAGGAGACACAAGAGATGTGGGTTTGATCCCTGGATCAGGAAGATCTCCTGGAGAAGGAAATGGCAAGCAACTCCAGTATTCTTGCCTGGAAAATTCCATGGACAGAAGAGCCAGGAGGGCTACAGTCCATGGAGTCGCAAAGAGTCAGACATGACTGAGCGTGCACACACACACACACACACACACACACAAACACACACATCTCCATAACCTGCTTTATTTTTCACCTCAGCACTTATTGCTGTCTATAAGTAATAATACTAGATATTTTAATTATTTATCTTATTGATAGTTTGCCTGTTCTACTGAAATATAACTGCCATTTGGGTAGGGATTTTGACCTAAATTATCCACTGTTGAATACCTAGGGCCTTGAAGTATGCTGGTATATAGTAGGTATTCAGTTAATATTTGTGGAAATAATCATCTTACAACATACCAAGTACAGTGTAGGTGTTTAGAAGGTGTTCATTGAATACTGTGTGACTTCTTTTCATTGAACAGAAATCCACTACAGCAGTGGTCCTTAAACTTTTTGGCACCAGAAACTGATTTTGTGGAAGACAGTTTTTCTACAGAACAGGGCAAGGGTGGGGAAATGGTTTTGGGATGATTCAAATGCATTACATTTATTATGTACTTTATTTCTATTATTATTATTATATTATATCAGCTCTAGCTCAGATCATTAGTTATTAGATCCCAGAGGCTGGGAACCCTGCAGTACAGGATTCCTTCTGCCCCCAGAATTAGTTAGCACTTCAGCCAATGACCCATATTCAGAATCTATGCGTGCGTGCATGCTAAGTCGCTTCAGTCATATCTGATTCTTTGTGACGCTATGGACTCTAGCCTGCCAGGCTCTTCTGTCCTAGGGATTCTCCATACAAGAATACTGGAGTGGTTGCCATGCCCTCCTCCAGGAGATCTTCCCATTCAGAATCTATATCCTCCCTCAAATGCAACTTCCATTAGCATTACCTGAGTTGTGTCGTCATCTTGCTCGACCATCAGCTAGCATTCTACCCATATTTACCATGTGGTTTGAGTTACAGTGACGCTTTATGTTATAGCATTTCTTCCTTTAGTGTTCATATATAGGGCCTGAAATAGTACCAGGAGACTGTAGTCATTCTGTCAGAACAAGTTTGAGACCACATCAACAGTCATAATGGATCAGACCATTCCCAAATGACCTCTTACTCTCATTGTAAACTAGCCCCCATGATTTGGAGAGCTGCTAAGAGACAAAATCAAGGCCAGAGCTCTAGAGCCTTAGGATTCCTTTGTGTCCCCAGAACCTCTTCAAAATAGATTATTATAGCTTTAATGTCATTAACCTTTATTGAGTTCCTACAATGTGCCAGGCATGGGCCTGTGCACATTATATGATTAACTCATAGAAGTTTCTCAACAACCTAATGAGGTGGGAGCTACTATTATCCTCATTTTAGATGTGAGAAAGCTGAAACACAGAGCATTCAGTGACTCTTGAAGTTACACAGTTTGAAAGTGGCAGAAATTGGATTCCACCTCAAACAGTAATCCCTATCAGTGTACCATAGGATGCTGTAGTCCAGACACTATCAAGCTGCAATCTAGATCCAGGAGTGCTAATCCTACCACTTCCTTCTCTAGTGGATGAGAGAAAAGGAGCAGGAACTAAATCTCCCATCCTGATTGTGTGGGAATTGGCCTTTCTTGCTTCATATACATTGAAATTGTAGGTGGGTGAGGGGCGTTCCCAGCTTCTGGTGTCAGACAAAGATGTGATGCACTTTTCCACCTTTCGCACCAGCTCATACTTTAATGGTTGGAAGTTTCAAATCACACCCAAGCTTCTTGGAACTCAAAATTGAGTTATCTGACTCAGTAAAATGTAGCTTTCTCACTTAAAAGGATTTGCCCAAGGGGCCTCTGGGACTTCAAATATACTTAAAAGCAACAACTGTGTTGAATCTCGGAACTATAAGGGATTGCATTTCTGCTGGAGAACACACAGGATGTATTAAACAGAGGGGGAAATGTTTGAAGTTCAACCAGCTTTGAGTTTCATCCCACCCACCACATCTGAAAACTATCTGAGTCATTTGATGAGGGCAAACTACAGCTGGGTTCCCTCTTTCCTGGTGTTCTTGTGGTTTTATTGCCTTGACATTGACATGCTATCTCTATAGGAATGTTTGCACCTATATCTGCTAAGCCCTTTTTATTGGAATCAAGAAGAGCCCATTTTCCAAAGGCTATCTGGAGGAGGGTGTCTGAGGGAGGTGACTGGGAGTAACTGCCCCATTAACAAAAGGCTAATATTCTCACAGCAGTAGATACAGCTCTGGACAAAACAGTGAAGGGGAATAGGCTTATCCAGGCCCTGAGCTGCTTTCAAAGAAATTCCAACAATATATTAATAATTCTATAATTAATAATAATATAATTTGACTTTGGAAAAATTTCTTAACTTATCTAATTAGGTGTTGTGTGCTTAGTCACTCAGTTGTGTCTGACTCTTTGTCCCAGGGACTAAAGCCCACCAGGCTCCTCTGTCTATGGGATTCTCCAGGCAAGAATACTGGAATGGGTTGCCATGCCCTCCTCCAGTGGATGTTCCCAACCCAGGGATCAAACCCAGGTCTCTCACGTTGCAGGAGGATTCTTTACAGTCTGAGCCACCAGAGAAGCTGCTAATTAGGTGCTATTTCCTTGCTATTAAATGGGGATAACAATTGCTGGGAAAGATTGAGGGCAGGAGGAGAAGGGGACGACAGAGGATGAGATGGTTGGATGGCATCACCGACACAATGGACATGGGTTTGGGTGCCCTCTGGGAGTTGGTGATGGACAGGGAAGCCTGGCATGCTGCAGTTCATGGGGTCTCAAATAGTCTGACACAACTGACTGACTAAACTGAACTGAACTGAACACTTGTTTCCTAGAAGGGTTGTTGTGAGGATTAAACAAGAAATATAAGGTACTTGAGATAGTGCTGAACACATAACAACTATTCATTAAATTTAACTTATTATTGATACTGTTGTTGTTGTTATTGCCAGTCCTGCAAATGTCCACTGTTCTTTACTATTTATTAAAACCTGCTTTCAGATGTTTCATTCGCCTAAGAAACTAATTCAAAGTCTTACCTTCTTCCTAAATTCTTGATCAACACCTGCCATGGAACTCAGAGAGCAAGGAATAGTAAAATAAAAGTCCTCCCAAGAAGCATATTTGTTCCAAGTCTATCTGGACCTGTAATAGTAGAAAGAGCACTGGCTTGGGGTCAAGGCTAAGGAAACCTACATAAGTTTGGAACCTTAAACAAGTCACTCCTTGGGCCTCCTTATAACAGATAAAAAGACTTAGGGGTCTTAAATCAGTGTTTTTCAAACCATTTTTTTGGCCACAGAACTATTTATTCAAATAACCTCTCACAGGGATATACCATCAAAAAAAAAAAAATGGATTTGGGAGGTGAGTATGGGATTCCTCTCCTCAGGCCTTGGGAGGGTTCTATGAACCCCTGGGCAATGAAAAGTCACACTGCATACCACTCAATTACAGGATCACCAAATCCCTTCTGAGTCTGATGACCTAGGCATGCTACCTTCTCTTCTTAAAAACCCAGGCTGGATTTCCATCATCCTCTGAACCTGCTCTCCTTATACCTACCTTTCATCTGGAGGTTCCTCATACGTGAAAGGTATTCTGGTATCCTCTTCATTTTTATCTCTATTGGTGGTCACAGTCTCTCACCCTTAGACCATTTTAATGGCAGACTTCTTGCCTTTTAGTAATATATATATATATATATATAAACATGAATTCTTCAGTTCCTGGTAGGCCCTACTACTCCCTACTACTTACTCAAACTCAAGTCAATCATGTGTATTACTTCCCTGTCCCCAAAGGCATCTGAATTTATTATATTAGATCTGTCACCTGTCATTCAAGGTCCTGCTCAGATTTAGCTTTTAGACTTCTCTAGTACCCCACATCTTAATGATCTTCTTATACTTACAATATAGTTGTAAAGATTAAAATAATTGAAAAAAGTAGAGAATAACTTAGAGTTTAATTTTGGAGAACTAATTATAAAAAAGAGAACAGCTGGTCAACTTTTTCTGGCTCTCTTATGACAACTTATAACAAATATGCAATCTTTTCTTGATTGAGTGGCCAACTATATGTTCATGGAATAGAATTAATTTGAAAAGATGTGCCTTAATAATCATAATCAGCAGTATATTAAGATGACACTAATTTCAATTAAGAAAAACTCTCAAATGTTCAAAGGCTTGACACAATAGAATTTAATTTCTTACATACAGGTCCAGTGTGAGTGTACTTAGAATATGGATTACTTTGAAAAACCTTTTACTTTATTTTATTTTTTTTTTGTAATTAGTTTTTTTTTTTTTTGTAATTAGTTTTTTTTTTTCCAGTGGGTTTTGTCATACATTGATATGAATCAGCCATGGATTTACATGTATTCCTAATCCCGATCCCCCCTCCCACCTCCCTCTCCACCCGATTCCTCTGGGTCTTCCCAGTGCACCAGGCCGGAGCACTTGTCTCATGCATCCCACCTGGGCTGGTGATCTGTTTCACCATAGATAGTATACATGCTGTTCTTTTGAAATATCCCACCCTCACATTCTCCCACAGAGTTCAAAAGTCTGTTCTGTATTTCTGTGTCTCTTTTTCTGTTTTGCATATAGGGTTATTGTTATCACCTTTCTAAATTCCATATATAAGTGTTAGTATGCTGTAATGTTCTTTATCTTTCTGGCTTACTTCACTCTGTATAATGGGCTCCAGTTTCATCCATCTCATTAGGACTGGTTCAAATGAATTCTTTTTAATGGCTGAGTAATATTCCATGGTGTATATGTACCACAGCTTCCTTATCCATTCATCTGCTGATGGGCATCTAGGTTGCTTCCATGTCCTGGCTATTATAAACAGTGCTGCGATGAACATTGGGGTGCACGTGTCTCTTTCAGATCTGGTTTCCTCAGTGTGTATGCCCAGAAGTGGGATTGCTGGGTCATATGGCAGTTCTATTTCCAGTTTTTTAAGAAATCTCCACACTGTTTTCCATAGTGGCTGTACTAGTTTGCATTCCCACCAACAGTGTAAGAGGGTTCCCTTTTCTCCACAGCCTCTCCA
The DNA here is from genome assembly GCF_910594005.1 of Cervus elaphus. Taxonomy (NCBI): domain Eukaryota; kingdom Metazoa; phylum Chordata; class Mammalia; order Artiodactyla; family Cervidae; genus Cervus; species Cervus elaphus. The sequence continues at coordinate 132,990,247 of NC_057848.1, read as the reverse complement.
GCATTTATTGCTTGTAGACTTTTGGATAGCAGCCATCCTGACTGGTGTGTAATGGTACCTCATTGTGGTTTTGATTTGCATTTCTCTAATAATGAGTGATGTTGAGCACCTTTTCATGTGTTTGTTAGCCATCTGTATGTCTTCTTTGGAGAAATGTCTGTTTAGTTCTTTGGCCCATTTTTTGATTGGGTCATTTATTTTTCTGGAATTGAGCTTCAGGAGTTGCTTGTATATTTTTGAGATTAATCCTTTGTCTGTTTCTTCATTTGCTATTATTTTCTCCCAATCTGAGGGCTGTCTTTTCACCTTGCTTATAGTTTCCTTTGTAGTGCAAAAGCTTTTAAGTTTCATTAGGTCCCATTTGTTTAGTTTTGCTTTTATTTCCAATATTCTGGGAGGTGGGTCATAGAGGATCTTGCTGTGATTTATGTCGGAGAGTGTTTTGCCTATGTTCTCCTCTAGGAGTTTTATAGTTTCTGGTCTTACATTTAGATCTTTAATCCATTTTGAGTTTATTTTTGTGTATGGTGTTAGAAAGTGTTCTAGTTTCATTCTTTTACAAATGGTTGACCAGTTTCCCCAGCACCACTTGTTAAAGAGGTTGTCTTTTTTCCATTGTATATCCTTGCCTCCTTTGTCAAATATAAGGTGTCCATAGGTTTGTGGATTTATCTCTGGGCTTTCTATTCTGTTCCATTGGTCTATATTTCTGTCTTTGTGCCAGTACCATACTGTCTTGATGACTGTGGCTTTGTAGTAGAATCTGAAGTCAGGCAGGTTGATTCCTCCAGTTCCATTCTTCTTTCTCAAGATTACTTTGGCTATTCGAGGTTTTTTGTATTTCCATACAAATTGTGAAATTCTTTGGTCTAGTTCTGTGAAAAATACCGTTGGTAGCTTGATAGGGATTGCATTGAACCTATAGATTGCTTTGGGTAGAATAGCCATTTTGACAATATTGATTCTTCCAATCCATGAACACGGTATGTTTTTCCATCTGTTTGTGTCCTCTTTGATTTCTTTCATCAGTGTTTTATAGTTTTCTATGTATAGGTCCTTTGTTTCTTTAGGTAGATATACTCCTAAGTATTTTATTCTTTTTGTTGCAATGGTGAATGGTATTGTTTCCTTAATTTCTCTTTCTGTTTTTTCATTGTTAGTATATAGGAATGCAAGGGATTTCTGTGAGTTAATTTTATATCCTGCAACTTTACTATATTCATTGATTAGCTCTAGTAATTTTCTGGTAGAGTCTTTAGGGTTTTCTATATAGAGGATCATGTCATCTGCAAACAGTGAGAGTTTTACTTCTTCTTTTCCTATCTGGATTCCTTTTACTTCTTTTTCTGCTCTGATTGCTGTGGCCAGAACTTCCAACACTATGTTGAATAGTAGTGGTGAGAGTGGGCACCCTTGTCTTGTTCCTGATTTCAGGGGAAATGCTTTCAATTTTTCACCATTGAGGGTGATGCTTGCTGTGGGTTTGTCATATATAGCTTTTATTATGTTGAGGTATGTTCCTTCTATTCCTGCTTTTTAGAGAGTTATCATAAATGGATGTTGAATTTTGTCAAAGGCTTTCTCTGCATCTATTGAGATAATCATATGGTTTTTATCTTTCAATTTGTTAATGTGGTGTATTACATTGATTGATTTGCGGATATTAAAGAATCCTTGCATTCCTGGGATAAAGCCCACTTGGTCATGGTGTATGATTTTTTGAAAAACCTTTTATTTTAAAAGAATTTTAAGCTGATGGAGGAATGGCAAAGATCAAGCAGAGAGTTCTCAGGTACCCTTCTTCAGTTTTTCTTAATATTAACAGGTTTTATAATCATGGTGCATTAATTAAAGGTATAGAATTATCATCGGTACAGCTCTATTAACTAAACTACAGATTTTAATCAAATTTTACCAGTTTGTCCATTTATATCCTTTTTCTGTCCCAGTGTCCAACCCATAATACCACATTGCATTTAGTTGTCATGTCTCTTTAGTCTCCTCCAATCTGTGACAATTTCTTAGTCTTGACTTGTTTTTCATGATCTTGGTACTTTAAAAAAAAAATACTACACAGTAGTAGTTATTTGGGGCAGTTATTTGGTGAAAAATTGCCCTTTCCATATCTAAAAATTATCTCTAATGAGGAATATTCAACATTCAATAAACTGCACATGTCTGAAGTGTACAATTTAGTACATCTGAGATATATATTTATATAGATACATACACACACACACCCCTATGGAATTGTCAAGAAATGCACATACTATCACCCTCAAAAATTTCTTCATGCCCTTCTGTTATTTCTCCTTCCTATTCCTCTTTATTTATTTGGCTTATTGAACTCAGTCTAATTATTTTATGATTCATCCCTGCTGTTTCATGTATGAATAGCTGTTGGAAGAGGTCACACAGAGGACGTGACTGCCAGTTGACCCATGAGCTTGACCAGGTCATGCATTCTGCTTGCCTTCCAAGCACTAGAAGCTGCCTCTAGGAACCAGCTTTGAGATAGTGATGTGATGTTGAGACCATCTGGATGGTATACGTGACTGAATCCCATTAAGCACCTGGGTGTGTGCTCAGTCCTGTCCAACTCTTTGTGACCCCATGGACTGTAGCCCACCAGGCTCCTCTGTCCATGGAATTTTCCAGGCAAGAATACTGGGGTGACTTGTCATTTGCTCCTTTGGGGGGTCTTCCCAACCTAGGGATCGAACCCACATCTCCTGCATCTCCTGTGTTGGCAAATGGATTCTTTACCACTGTGCCACCTGGGAAGCCCAAATCCCCTTTCAAGAGCACTGTATAAACTTTAAGATTCTGGCAGGCAAGTGCAGAGATCTACTTGGTTTGCAGATGCTTAAGAGAAGCCTCCTGGGTAAGTTCCCTTACTTATTAAAGCTGCCACCTGCTGATCTAGAGTGATCTGTCTCCTTCTTTGGTACCTCTTTGCCTTGCAGGAACTAGGTTGTAAAAGGAAAGGTTGGCAAGCCAGCCAAGGAGACAGAAGACATGGGCTTTGAAAAAGGTGTATCCAAGGGGGAAATCCTGAGTTGGTCATTGATATCTGTTTGGGGAGGGGTGATATATAGATGCTTGTGGACTGTCTTGTGAGTACAGAGACTCCCAAAGCCAGCTGGTCTGATGTGCTTGTTGGAGGGGCTGCACACGGCACACAGTGGCAAAGATGGGGATGCTTGTCTGCACAGCAGTTGGCCTCTCTGTGGGCCGAGCACTGGCCACTGATGTCCAGCTACAGGCAGAAGTCCAAGTTAGAAAGATGGAAGAAGAGCTGTGGTTAGAAGTTAGAAGGATGCGTGATGGTTCACTTCATTGCTAGCTTAGGGACAGGTAGACAGACAAGGTAGCAGAAAAGTGAAGAAAGTGAAAATGTTAGTTGCTCAGTCATGTCTGACTCTTTGCCACCCCATGGCCTATAGCCCACCAGGCTCCTCGGTCCATGGGATTCTCCAGGCAAGAATATTGGAGTGGGTTTCCATCCCCTTCTCCAGGGGTTTTGCAAACCCTGGGATCAAACCTGGGTCTCCCACGTTGCAGGGCAGATTCTTTACCATCTGAGCAACCAGGGGAGCCAGAGTAGAGTGTAAGTTGGGGAACGTAAAATGCCATTTTGCAAAGTTAGGTGGGCATCTCTCCCAAGCATGGCTACTATTTGAATTACTTGTATCTGTGACTCTGGATGCTTGGGCACTGTGACAAAGATACAAGGAGAGTGAAATTCTAGGATGTTGGTACCAACTCTGGAGGGGAATAGAAACTTCACATACCCCCAGAGAGCAGCAGCTACTAGGTGCTGTAGAGTTTGTGGATCCTCCAAATGCCCCAACCCTATTCTTATGGCAGTCCTTGTGGCCAGTAGCGTTAGCAGAAGAAAGTCCCACTGGTGCCTGCTATACAGATGCCTGGAAACAGAAAGGAACCTCAGCAGCTAATGGGGCTGAACTCAGCATGGTTTACCTGGGGGTCACCCAGAAAAGGTGTAGGCTTAATCGCATTTGCTACATAGGTGATCATGTAACAGTTTTACTTCAATTACACTTTTTTTAACCAGACAAAACTTCATTTTTTTACATACATATATATGCCTGTTTTTTTTTTTTTTCAGATTCTTTTTCCTTATAGGTTATTGCAAAATATTGAGTAAAGTTCCCCATGCTATACAGTAGGTCCTTTTTAATTATCTATGTTACATATAGTAGTGTGTATATGTTAATCCCAAACTCCTAATTTATCCCTCTCTCCCCCACCACCCAATCTTGGCACTTTTGAAGACAGATGGATTGTAGAATATCCAGCAATTTGAGTTTGTCTGAGGTATTCTTGTGATTAGACTAGGGTTATGGAATTTGGAGAAGAATAACTTCTCATTATATCATATCAGGGAATATTTGACATCCACCTGACTTATCACTGATTATGTCTGCCTTCATCACCTTGTTTAAGGCAATGTCTGCAGGTTTCCTCCATTATAAAGTTATTGCTTTTTCCATACACTATTCTTTGCAAGCAAGTCATTAAATCCAGCCCATGTTCAAGGGGAAAAGAATTTAGCTCCACTTTCTAGAGGAAGAAGCAGAAAAAATTGTGGACATATGTTAAAACTACCACAATAATTACTGGATATTCAGGGGAAGATACTTTGAAGCTGGGCTTCCCTAGTGGCTCAGTGGTCAAGAATCCACCTGCCAATGCAGGAGGCAAGGGTTCAATCCCTGAGTCAGGAAGGTCCACTGGAGAAGGAAATGGCAACCCATTCCAGTATTCTTGCCTGGGAAATCCCATGGACAGAGGAGCCTGGCAGACTACAGTCCAAGGGGTTGCAAAGAATTGGATGAGACTGAGTACACACACATGCACTTTGAAGCTATGCAAATGTTTTGTTTCTCCTTAAAAGTTTTTCCCACTAATTTTTGCATTCACCAGGAGATTGCCTTTAGAAATTATTACTGTGCTGTTCTAATGCCGACTTTCTATTTCTCTCATTAATTCTACATGTATTATTTGGGATTATGTTATAACACATTTTTCCATCTCCCCATTTATTTATTTATTCAATCATTTATATCAATATGAAATCATGAATGCTTATTTGTTCTTTGTATTTATAATGCAAAATTTACATTTTCTTGTTCAAACTGTTGCAGCCTTGGGCACTAAGAGCTCTTTCAGGTTGTCTCTTGTGCCCCTTTGATACACTTCCACTTAAATTATTTCTTATTTACTTTTATTTATTTATTAATTCATAAACTCCCTTGCTTTCTGTTATCATCACAAGGTGCTCCAGGATTATTTCCCACCTGAACCTTAGAATCAGACAAATTTTCTTTCTTTTTTTTTTCCAGACAGATTTTCATATGTTGTATTTTCATTTAAGTCAAAATGTTTTCAACTTCCACTGAGACTTCCTTTTGACTCATAACTTACTTGGAAGTACATTGTTCACTTTTCAAATATTTGATGATTTTATAAATAACATTCCATTATTGATTTCCAGTTAAATTCTGCTGTGATCCAAGAACATATTTTGTAGGACTTCTATTTTAAATTTCATAAGGTTTGTTTTATGGCCCAGAATGTGGTCTATCTTGGTAAATTTTCCATGTGTACTTAGGAAGAATGTGTATTCAGCTATTGTTTATTTAGAGCATTCTATAAATGTCAACTAGGTCAAGTTAGTTAATAGTGTTGCTCAAATCATCTACATCTTTACTGGTATTTTATACGTAAAATATTAACCAATATATTCCAACTAGAATTGTGGATTTGTCTATTTGTCTTTTCAAGACAAACATTTTTTCCCTTTATATATTTTGAATTTCTCCTGTTAGGCACATAAACATTTAGGATTATTTGGAGAATTGACATTTTTTATAGTTATGTAAATCCCTTTTTATCCCTGATAGTATTTCTTGTTATAAGGTTTACTTTTGTTGTAGTTAATGTAGCTACTCCAGCTTTCTTCTGTATGCCTCTGAAATTTTTTGTGGAAAGCTGGGCATGCTATATTGGATAGCAGATTCTAAAGTATATATTTTTTAATGTTTGGAATGGAGCATGCTATTCTTTTTGCCATGTCTTTGGTGTGAAAATTTGTAGTAACATAATCCGGAGATGGGCTGGATTTGAAGTTTGTTTTACACTTGGCTTTGGGTCTTCTCCTTGTCATGCTACCCAAAGAGAATCTTTCTTGTGCTTCTTATCCAACTCTATTTCCTTGTTATTTTCATTTGACATTTGTTACCATGGAGGTGGTGATATTGAGGAGGGAGGGGGCTATTCTCCAACATTCTGAGTAAGCCCCAATCTTAGGCTGATGCTATGAACCTGAGTTGGGGGTGTGGCCTTCAGAAGTATTCCTGCTCCTCTTTCAGACATAATATTGGGCCAAGCCCACATTCTTGTCTCATCACAGGGGAAGTTTTTGTCCTCTTTTTCGTTGTTCCCAGCTGAAATCTGGTTTCTATTCGTGCCATCAGGCTACAGTTTTTGTTGCCCTTGTAGGTTGTTTCTGTTTCTTATAGGAGATAGGAATGCAATCTGGGTGAAGTTTCAGCACTGCCTGCTGCTCCTCTCCACTCGTCAGCAGCACAAGGAAGAGGGTGAAGCTTTTTCAGGATTCCCTCCATCTTCCTAGTGAGCACCTATGGGATTCCAATAGGAAAAATATTACTAGGAAGTGTGAAATTTTCTATGTCTGCAGCCATCAGAGACCTCATACTCTCATACTAGTCCACATTCAGCCTTTAGCAATTTGATTTTTTAAAAAATTCTGGCTAAATCTTTTTCCTGGCTTGTATGACTTTTGGCAGCCTCTGTGCCAAGTTAGTACTAGCATCCTGTTTTTCTTCGCAGCCATCCGTCTATCTCTAGATTTCAGGTAGTCATTTGCCCTGTAACCTTAGTCATCTCATGTGTTTAATTAAAAAACATTAATTTGTAGTTTGTTCACCTTCCTTGTTGTTGTTGAAAGAATGGGAGCAACACTTTTTCCAGCCCTCTACATCTCCAAGGTGAAACTGGTGGGTGAAAATTTACATGTATTTATTCAGAGACCTAGGCTCCATTCTCTGGTGGTTTTACTATCCACTAGGGCCCACATATAATTATTCATGTTCATAATTGGATTTTATTTAGTTGATATACTTAGGTATTAGATTACTAGGTATTGCAGTGTGTGTTCTCTAGGAAACAAACTCTAAGACAGAGATTAACATGTGGAAGTTTGGTCCAAAGTCATACATCGGAGAGGCAGATGTCTCCAGCTGAGGGAAATATCCAGAGAGGGCTGTTCAGGGCCATCACTTGAAGGTGGCTGGAGAAATAAGACCTGAAGGGGATATGGGCAATGTATAATGGCTTCTGATAGACTGAATCAAAGCAGACACATATTTTAAAGCTCTTGGTAGACCACTGTCAAGAATTTCACAATTCAGGAATTCCCTGGAGGTCCAGTGTTTAGGACTCTGTGCTTTCACTGCCGAGGGCACAGGTTCGATACCTGGTTAGAGAACTAAGATCTCACAAATTGCACAGCCAAAAAAAAAAGTTCCAGCAAGGGTATACTTAATCTCTTGTACCTGTTGTTTTCATCTGTAAAATAGAAATAAAAAAATCTACCTCATAGAGTTTTCACTGTGAGAATTAAATGAGTAAATATAATATGCTTATAATATTACCTAGAATATACTAAACACTATATTCTTTTTTATAAATGTGACATGTTACATTTTGTAAATTTAAGCTTGTTACTTTGATACATTTATACATTGCAAAATGATTATCATTGAAGCAATATTTATCACATTATATAATTATAGTACAATATTATTGTCTGTATTCATCATACTATGCATTAGATCTCTATAATTTGTTAACTACTCGATGCAAGTTGGTAATCTTCAACACTATCACTTTTACACCCCCACCCCTGGTAACCACCATTTTGCTCTCTGTTTATTATTTTTTTTTAATTGGAGGCCAATTACTTCACAATATTGTGGTGGGTTTTGCCTTAGATGGTGGTTTTTGCATTTTTTAGATTCCATGCATAAGTGCTGTCATTTAACTGAACTTAGCAATATCAACAGTTCTGGGTGATGGAAATTACCAAAAGACTTGGGAAACTATTTTTAAGTAAGCATATCATAAAACATAATTATTTCTGAGAAGTTCACCTAAAAAATCTTATCCCACTTACATGTAGCTAAATCACTGTTCTTAACAATTATGTCTCAGTCAGTTCAGTTCAGTCTCTCAGTTGTGTCCAACTCTTTGTGACCCCATGGACTGCAGCACGCCAGGCTTCTCTGTCCATCACCAACTCCTGGAGCTTGCTCAAACTCATGTCTGTTGAGTCTATGATGCCATACAACCATCTCATTCTCTGTCATCCCCTTCTCCTACCTTCAATCTTTCCCAGCATCAGGGTCTTTTCCAATGAGTTAGTTCTTTGTATCAGGTGGCCAAAGTACTGGAGTTTCAGCTTCAGCATCAGTCCTTCCAATGAATATTCAGGACTGATTTCCTTTAGGATTGACTGGTTGGATCTCCTTGCAGTCCTAGAGACTCTTTCAAGAGTTTTCTCCAACACCACAGTTAAAAAGCATCAATTCTTCGGTGCTCAGCTTTCTTTGTGGTCCAACTCTCACATCCATACATGACTACTGGAAAAACCATAGCTTTAGACTACCCATAAAACCTTCATGGGACATTAGATAAAGTCAGCCATCATCTTGAGCTATTTTCTTTCTTTTCCTGATAGGTTTTGTAACAGAGCTAACATGAACGTATAGCTAATAAACTCAGAATAAAAGTTGTGTGTCTGCATTATATGTGACACTGATACCTCTGAATATGTATCTAATCTCAAGTGGCCTCAGCCTGTAGTAGCTTGAAGCAGAATTTCAGTTCCTCAGTCAGAGAATTAAAGTCAGGTTGTGGCTAGGAGCACCAAATCCTAGCCACTAGACTATTGGCCTGTGACATGGCCCTGGCCCATTTGGCTTTATAGAAGTGAATTTCTGTAAAGAGATGGAAAGCAGTGAAACAAGTAAAGTGTTTATTTGGAGGAAAAAAGATATGTGTGGACAGGCAGATTCAGAGAGAGTTGCACCCATGTGGGAGTTTGAATCACTCACATGGGACATTTCTTCCAGGTTTCCTTGTCTAATCATCTTGCTTTGCCTGGTTCTGAGTCAATGTTTGGTTTATCTCAGGGTTCTCCCGTGTGTGTGTGTGTGTGCATCTCTCAGCCAAGATGGATTCTAGCGAAGGGACCTATGGGTAGATTGACATCCTTTACTATGAGGTGATACCCCCTTTCTTTTGACCTCCAAGGAGCCTTTCTGCACATATGTAGTTAGGAAGGTCTCCTTGACCTTGAGAATGAGGAATATGTGATTTTTTAATCTCTTATCTTGGCAGAGCTCAGCTCTTCTCTCACTCTTGCTGTTTTGGAATATCTGTCCACAGGGGACAAAATCCAGCTGCTCAGCCTGGGGCCCATCTGTCTTCTACTCCATTTGGATTACTCAACAAATTTAAACAAGCTTTATTTACTGAAGATTATCTCAGATATTGTGAACTTGCAAAAAATGTGGATTAGTTTCTCTATTTCTGAGAGTTTTGGAACACCCATTTCTTACAAGAGCTTGTCCTTCAAATCAACGAAACAGACCTCTTTTAAAATTTAATTTTGGTAATATCATCTGAAGGTAGAAAAATATCACATATATATCAACACAAATAAACATACAGACAGATGCCAACAGAGACCTTATAACTATTGTTCTAAAATTTTAGTCATGATTCAGGTAGGATAATACAAAACTCACTAGTTTATATGTAACAGTTGGATCCAGATTTTGTTTCTGGCAGTTTGGAATAAACTTCCCCACTCAGAGGGCTGAAGTTTCTTTTAAACTAATAATTGTAGAGAAGATATTTAAGATTTTCCCCATATTTTTCCATAAATATTTTTCGAATATTTTCCCATAGTCTAACAGCTCCTCTTTTTTTTTCTGTTGAAAAACATTTCTTTACAGTTTACATTTCAAAGAATGGCTCTCTTGTAGGTCCTAGAGAAGATGGGGATAGAATATTTATATCTCAAGAAGCACAGAGAGAGTATCCAAATTTTTTTCCAAGGAGTTTTAAGATATATTTATCTGTTATCAGAGGTATAGTGTAATTACTGTTTAAAAATTTTCCTTATTTTTCTTAAGTGCAGGACAGTTCTGTTTTAAATGTCCTAATCTTTTACAATATCTGCAAACACTTTGAGATGAATAAGAAAGGTTTGGGAATTGGTCAAAAGGATAGGTAGATTTTGAATTGCTTCTAGAACTGAATTTCTGGTTTCATACAGATTTGCAAGACAAAGAGAGTTGTTTCATGTTTCTCAAAGAGCTGAGTTGTAGCCTTAGTGGTATCAAAAGGCTGATTTACCCATCTAACTACATTTTCTTTAATTTACTTCTTTATATCAGAGAGATTTCTAAGATGTAAATCAAAATATTTCTATGCTCAAGAACTTCAGGGTTTGATGCAGTATGCCTTTAAAAATGTCTATATAAATCATTCAACAGAGACCTTCTTTTTGAGTGCAATTCAGCTTTGGACTAATTCACCTTAGGGGAGAAAACCTCTACTATTGATTTTATCATCTTTCAGCTGATCATTTCTATAATGGCCTAGGATAAATTCTGGTCATCTGTTTCCTCTGTGAAATGAGGTTTTCCCCAAGGGGCCATTTGCTTGTCTGATAACTATAGTATAATCAAGGGTAGGAAGAACAGACCTTAGCAGCCAATCAAGGTACCTGTGAGTAGGGTTTCTGAATGGCTAATAATCTTTCTAACTCCTCAGTAAGTTTGATAGGATCTTCTGAAAGTGGAGGCAAAAGGAGATTTGTAATTTCATTTTTTGAAGGGAGTCCCTAAGACTAGCCATCATAATCTTTTGTGTCCTTTTAAAAATTTGATCTTTCCAACGGTACTAGTCAGACAATTCTTTGTGATGCGAACTCTGTAAACATTTTTTTTCTAGTATATAGTTTCTCCAATTCAAAGAGTCCATGGTCTGGCCACTGACCAATAGGACCTTAGGATCTTGTGTTAATCTCAGGAGCAGCTCAAGTCAACAAGCCGCTGTGCTAGTCAGAGGGTGTCTGGAGCACTGTGATGTTCCTGGCATCATGCTTTGGAACAGGCAATGAATGGCAATCCAGAACCTTCCAGATGGTATTGGCTTAGATAATAAGGAGTCCAGCAGCCTATTATTATTGTTGCTGTCATTTTGCAGTGGCACTAGCAGTAAATAAAAGAGCCCATCTTTCAGCACAATAGCTACCCATGGGGATTTTCATTAAAAATAAAAATTTCTGCTTGGGGCCACTTATATTTCTTTGCAGATTATCTGCCCATGTCCTTTTCCCATTTTTCATTAGGATCTATATTTTTTTCTTATTGTTGATTCATGAGAATTTTTCAGATCTTAATATTCATCATTTATTAGTCATATGTTATAAATTAGAAACATATTTCTAGTTTTTTATGTATCTTATAGCTTTTTTAGGTTAGATTATTATATTTTCATATACTTGCTATAAGAGTCTAATTAGTGGATCAATGTCAAAATAACATTAATGATAATAAATATAATATTAAAGATATTATTTAATGTTGGCTAACACCAATTGAGTATTCACTATTCTTGCCTGGTAAGAGGCATTCATTCATTTATGAATTATTTTACTTTGTTCTTACCACAAATCTATGAGATGACATCTTATTTTATGCCCATTTAATAGATAAGAAAATTGAGGATTAGCGAGATTATACAACTTGTCCTAAACTGGTAAGTGGTAGAATTGGGACTGAAACTCAGTTCTCTTAGATTCCACAGCCAGCATTTTCCAAGGTGTGTTTTATGAAAGACTATCCCACAAAACACTACACATACACATGTGTACAAATATACACATACACACAAACACATGTGTGTTCCATAGTCAAATCAGTCCAGTAGAATCTTGAATATTTGATTCCAGAGACAGTTCATGTATGTTAGCATATTAAAAGCTCAGAGGGACACTTTAGGAAAGATAGTTGTTTAACTTGTGTAATCTAGGATTTTCCCCAAATTAACTCATCATAGATCTTTTATTATCCACTGTACCACTAACAGACGGCAGAAATAGTGTTCTGTTTCACAGACTTGCCATACTATACTACTCAGCCTCTCAACCAGAGGAAGTTTTCAGTGGCCAACTCTCTGAGATTCGTTCACTCATCACCAATACAGGTGTAAACAAAGAGAATGACTTAATCAAATTAGCTCAGGACTCAAAGTGGAGAAGAAAAGCTGCTGCCCTAGATAACAAAATAAGGATTTAATAACTGGAATAGTGGACAGGAGTAATAAGATATAATCTGACAGGGATAAATGTAAAATCTGAAAGTTAGGTTAAAACAAAAATCCGTAATATGAGTACAATTTTGGAGAAAGCTTGATTTCACAGGTTTTTGTGTGAGGAAGCCTGGGGAATTTAATTGATCATAAACACAATAAGAAACAATAGAAATGTATTCAATAATCAAGGAGGTACTGGCTCAGTTGGTAAAGAATCCGCCTGCAATGCAGGAGACCTCAGTTCAATTCCTGGGTTGGGAAGATCCCCTGGAGAAAGGATAGGCTACCCACTCCAATACTGTTGGGCTCCCCTTGTGGCTCAGCTAGTAAAGAATCTGCCTGCAATGTGAGAGACCTGGGTTTGATCCCTAGGTTGGGAAGGTCCCCTGGAGAAGGGAAAGGCTACCTTCTCCAGTATTCTGGCCTGGAGAAGTCCATGGACTAGTCCATGGGGTAGAAAAGAGTTGGACATGACTGAGCGACTTAAAAAAAAAAAAAGCTAGACAGTTTTTAGATTAATTTATTTATTTTAATTGGAGGATAATGACTTTGCAATATTGTGATTTTTTTGCCATACATCAACATGAATCAGCCACAGGGATACATGTGTATTCCCCATCCTGAACCGCCCTCCCACCTTCCTCCCCACCCTATTCCTCTGGGTTGTCCCAGAGCACTGGCTTTGGGTGCCCTGCTTCATACATAGAACTTGCACTGGCCATCTACTTTACAAAGGGTAATGTACATGTTTCAATTCTATTCTCTCAAATCATCCCACCCTTGCCTTCTGCTTGGATACAAGGGTAGTGTTCAGAGTGGCAGAGATACATATCCATTCCCTGGCCTCTGTGCTAGTCAGAGGGTGTCTTTGGCAATGTGCTTAGGGACAGGCAATCCAGAACCTTCCAGATGGCATTGGCTTAGATAATAAGGAGTCCAGAAACCACCACCTTTTGAGCAATAGTAGAAATAACTCAAGCTGTTTAGTCTGGCAACAGTAGATTCTGGGTGGCTGTTGGGAGCAGATGATTTCTTTGCCTTGGTTCATTCATTCTCCATTCTTCTCCATTGCGGTTTGTATCCTAGGAGGCCCCCTGCCCTTTATTTGTCAGTGCAAGGTACTGAGGGAGATTAGAGTGTAAGCGGAGAGTAAGGTGGGTTCCTTTGGCTGCCTCCCTGCTGGCTTGCTGGGTGGCTCTCTCCTCCAGCTTCAGCTACCCTCTCTGATCTCAGATAACCTTCCCATCACCTTGACTCTTCAGGCTTAAGCTCCTGTCCTTGCTTGCTCTGGGGTGAGGGTGGCAGGGAGGAGGTTGCTAGAGTTTGCCTAACCCTGCTCACATCTTCATAAATACCCTTTGATCATGCTCTCTTCAATTACCCTGCCTGAGTGTGTCATCTATTTCCTGCTGGGACCAGACTCATACTGATGCTGGAATGATTAGGGTAATTATTTTCAAATATTTCAAGGGCTGTCCTCTGAAAGAGGGTGGAATTAAGATGAGAGAATGAAAGCTATGGGAGATTGAATTCATCTGCTCCTTTATTCATTCATCTAATCTTATTAAGCCTCTACATGTACCAAGCATTGTGTTAAGGATGAAGCAGTGCTCTACAAGCTTATAACGAAGTGAGTTAATCTTGGATAGAAATAGGGGAGGCCTCCCAGGAAAAGATCTAAAAGATGAGTAAGGATTAAAGGGGAAAGAAAGGAGAGCTTGGTCAGAATGTTCCAGGAAGAGGAGTTTATATGTGAGAAGGCCTCCCAGGAAAAGATCTAAAAGATGAGTAAGGATTAAAGGGGAAAGAAAGGAGAGCTTGGTCAGAATGTTCCAGGAAGAGGAGTTTATATGTGAGAAGGCCGGACTTGTTCTGGGAAGTGAAAGACAGTCCCAGTGTCTAGTTTCTCTGACTTTCAGTTGGAAAGAGAACATTAAGGTTTGAGGCTGGGGGAGGGAGGAGGGTCAAACACGCAGAGCTATTGTGAACACAAACTTGATCCCAAGGACCTCGGATGAAAGTGAAAGTGTTAGTCACTCAGTCCTGTCCAACTCTTTGTGACTCCATGGACTGTAGCACACCAGGCTCCTGTGTCCATGGCGTTTCCTGGGCATGAATACTTAGTGGGTGAAGAATCTGCCTGCAATGCAAGAGACCCAGGAGATGCAGATATGATCCCTGGGTTGGGAAGCTCCCCTGAAGAAGGAAATGGCAACTCACTCCAGTATTTCCAGCCTGAAAAATCCCATGGACAGAAGAGCTTGGTGGGATATAGTCCATGGGGTCACAGAGTTGGATATGACTGAGTGACTCAGAGAACAATACTGAAGTAGGTTGCCATTTCCTACTTCAGGGGATCTTCCTGACCCAGCAATAAAACCTGGGTCTCCTGCATTGTAGGCTGATTCTTTACCAATCTGAACCACCAGGCAAGTTCCCAAGGACCATGGAAACCCCTTGAAAGTGTTAAAGCAAAGGAGGCACCCAGTACGACTTTCTCTTTCCACCATAGCTGGAAGGGAGAAAGAAAGTCCAAGAATCAAAGCTGTTCAGATGTAAGTCAAGTTGCCTTGCCAAGGAACGAGCAGCCACTTCCTGGAAGCAGAAAGAGTCTGGGTGACAGCTCCAGGATATTTTCAAGGGGAAAAACTGCACTTAGTGGACAGTTGGACTGGGAGATATCTGTGATCCTTTCTAATTTTTCAAATTCTGATATTCCCTCTGGTCTGTCCACCATGTTCCACAGTGGGATATAAGACACAAAGATTTGAGAATTCAAGCACCACCATTCACAATGAGCAGTAAAAAGGCATCGTCTTCTTTCCCAGTCCCTCCTGTTGGGCCTAGAAAACCAGAGACACATCTAGACCTGAACCTCTGAGAACACATGGGGCTTTAGTGTTTACGTTCCTCTCACCCCAGCTGACACAGGAAGGGCACTGACCACAATGAGTTCCAGGGAATGGTTCTACCAGTGTCCAACCTTCAGCCTGCTAATCCCTGGCTCTCTAGGATATTAGGCAAGTTCACTATTCTTTTTTTTTTTCTTTCTTTTCAAATTAAACCCTACACAAAATAAGAGAACCACCATCTCAGTTCCTGGGTAAGCATCACACTTTGGTCATAGTGGGGACCAGGAATGGTCTAGGGCCCTGAAGACAGGGGCATTGTCAAGCACTTTGGAACTCACTCTCCAGGACTGGGCCGATCAGTGTGTGATAATGCAGCTGTGTGCAAATGCCAGGGCTGGAGCAATAATTATAGAAACCTTCTCATTATGCTTGAATGGGGGCCAGCGCCTAGCACTGCCAGTGAGGAGGGTGTGAGGCTGCAAAACTGGCATGGTTGAGAGCAAGATGGCTTTTGCAGCCAGCATGGCCATCTAAGGTGTGCCAAAGAGCCTGCATGCCTGCTCTCTGTTGGCGAGCGCCCCTAGTGCCCACTTCTGATCTCCCACCTTGATCAGTATCTCTGTTCCTCACCAGGCTGCAATAAACACAGCAGCTTTGTCAGTAGGGCTCAATTTTCCAGTCACTATTCCACTCAAACTCCTGTTCCCAAAACTCATCTTCCTACCTCATGGCATCCTTCTATCTTTTTCGCAGCCCTGGAATGGGTTCATGGTCCTTAACATCCCACATATAGAATAAGTTTGATCTGGGTAGCCCCTGCTCTCTGACACCAATGACACAGAAAGGAGCCTGGCTTTCCAGTCACTTCTTTTCTCTCTTTTTTTAGTGAATATGAAAACAAAAGTTTATTGAAACTAATGTCCTTGCTTGTATAAATTCACTTTTTAAAAGGCTGGTACAAAGCTTATAAGCAAGAACATCTGTATCCTATGACACTGAATAGCGTTCTAGAAAGCCTGAAAAAGGTCGAGACACTTCTTATGGCCTTGAATGAGAGTAGATGTATTTTGGCTAAAATATCCATTCATAAAAGATAATTGGAAAATCATCCATCTACACATTGAGTTGTCACAGCTTTAACAAGAACACTGGACAGGGCTTCCTGGTCCTGCCAGCATCACCAGGGCAACAGGAGGGCACCGCTGGGGAGAAGGGGAGAAGGAAAGAAGGAGTGATGTGGGAGCAACAGCCATGAAGGAGGGAGCAAAGCATAATAAAAGGAGTGTGTGGGCGTTTCATTTTCTTCATGGAAAATATGCTATTATCCAAAAGCAACTTCCTCTGCTGGCATTTTTGCTTTTTCCAGTAGCAGCAAAGAAGTACAGTTTTATGTAACACATATAACAGGGAAAGTAGAACGGTGACCCTGGGAAAATTACAGCATTAAAAGTAATAAGCCTGCCATTGCCAATAAACCACACAGACACCATGCCGTGCTATCTTGAGTATAAAGGTGACATTTTAACAGTTATTCTTATAGTAACCTCTCCAACTGCAACTGCATTTTTTGAACATCATATGCTTTCACACAGATAGTCTTTCAAGAGTCTGAGGATTTTTGAGGCCTCATCCTTCAAGGCCCAGATCAGGCATCCCCTTCTTAAGAATATCCCACAGCCTGGGTTATATGCTCCCAAAATCTGTCATATTAATAGAAATGATTTTATTTACACATTGAGTGTTTACTTATCTTTCCACTCACAGATTATGGGCTTCCTGAAGATAGGAACCACGTATTATTCATTTCTGAATCCCCTGTGTCTGTCAGTGCCCAGCTTTGTAAAGGTGTGTAGAGTTAAATCATTAATAGGTCTTATTCCTTGTCCCATCTTTAAGACAAAAACACTAAAATTATGGGGCCGCTAAGTCAAGTTAGATATATGTATATACATATATATAAATAAATGTATAGTTTTATTATTTATTTATTTATTTTAATTTTATGAAAGTTACAATTTTTTTAAAAATTTTGTTTTTATGGGAGGGGAGTTTGTGGGAGAATGGATACATGTATATGTATGGCTGAGTCCCTTCACTGTTCACCTGAAACTACCACAACATTGTTAATTGGCTATACCCCAATACAAAATGTATTTGGTGTTTATTAAAAAAAAAATAAAGTTAGATATATTGACTCATTCCTTCTAACCCCAAGATTCTTTACTTTTAGAACATGCTGTTTTCTGCTTAAATCGGGAAAAGCATGAGAGCTTCAAAAGCAAGAAAATTGTTTGGACTGGATGAAAATGTAAAAAGAGAGAAAAGAATTTCTCCTAAGTAGAATCCTTCATTTCAAAGGGTGAGGTTAAGTATGGCAAGGCTAGAATGGATTTTAGGCTAGGCATAGTCAATGATGTATGCAGCAAATTATAGAAAAACAAATATTAATTCTCATTTTTAAGAAAGAAAATTCAAGAACTGAAGTCCAGAAGTAGTAACAACCAAAATTCTGGGTGCAAGAAAAAACTGGAAGCTCTCCCCATTTTTTTCTGAAAATGAAAACTCTGACTTCATAAAAATAAGTTAATGGAGCTCCCTGGAAGTCTAGTGGTTAAAACTTCACCTTCCAATGCAAGGGGTATGGGTTAGATCCCTGGTTGGAGAGCTAAGATCCTACATGCCTCAAGGTCAAAAACCAAAATATAAAACAGAAAGAATATTGTAGCAAATTCAGCAAAGACAAAAAATGGTCCACATTAAAAAATTTTTAAAAGAATAAGAACAGAAGATGAGTTTTGTTTCTTTTTAGGATCAGTGACTCAAAGAGGGTAGAAACCATTGATGATTAATAAGAAAAAGACAATTTAACTGGGTTTTTATTTTTTAAGAGAGATTTAAAACATTAGACTCTTCTATGTTATATAAAAATAATAGAGAATATTAAAAATTCAATAAATAGAACAAATAAAATATATATGCACTTTCTTATTTTCATTTTCTATTGACCATAGTTAAAGGAATAAGAAAAGGGATTAAAAGAGGGAGAACTAGGTTGGGGGAAGGATGTAAATACAGTAACAGAAGAGAAAGGAACACACATGGAAACCCACATGGACGTAAAAACATAGCTAGAAAAAGACACACCCAAATAAAGACCTGGATATAGGTTTCCATGACTTAGAATCTCTATTTTGTATTGTTTCAGAATAATCTAGCAAGGATTTTTTATATTAATATATATTAGAGCATAGTTCATTAACAATATTGTGTTAGTTTCAGATGTACAGCAAAGTGATTCAGTTATACAAGTATCTATTCTTTTAAAATCATGTTTCATTTTTGATCTTCATGATCTCCATTCTTGGTTTAGGAGTTGAGACTCTGATGTTTTCTCTGTGTGTGTGTGTGTGTGTATGAGAGAGACAGACAGACAGAGAGACAGAAAGAAAATGAAAGGCTTTCTAAAGGAACTAACATAAGAGGTATGATGAGAACCTTCATTCAGAGTAAGGACTATTTCAGGAAAGGAATATTTTGAGATTCTGAATGTACCCTTTTAAAAATAAATTTGGTGGCTGAAAGAGACAACATCGTGTGGTGGAGGTCAGAAAATAGGTTTCACTAGCTGTCGTTTTTCTCTTTGGAGATCTTCTGGGTCCTCTATTTGTCATCGTCTCACACTAGTTAGAATTCCTGGAGTGGGATGGGACTTGGGGGTACTTGCACTACTATTAATGCCCTGTCTCCTTTATGAACCAGTAGAAGTAGGTAAGTAAACAGAAGTTTTTCTATCCTGTAAAAGAGACGCTTAAGCAGAGAACCATTCCTTGACACATAAAATTAACCACGGTCCAACCACGTGTCTACTAATAACTGTTTTATGGGGAATATTTCTGGGCTTCCCAGGTGGCTCAGTAGATAAAGAATCCGCCTTCCATGCAGGAGACACAGGACACACGGGTTCAATCCCTAGGTCTGATCCCCTGGAACAGGGCATGGCAACCTACTTGAGTATTCACAGGAGTCTGGCAGGCTATAGTCAGGGTCAGGAAGAGTCGGACATGACTGAAACAACTGAGCATGTAGAACATTTTTGGATTTATTCCATGCTAAAGCTTTTAATTTTTATACTTATGATGCTATATAGGCAAGTAGCTTTGTACAGCTTTGTCACCCTTATTATTGTACCTTTAAAAAATGTTCCACTTTCACTTACTCAATTGCATAGCTATTGGTCCAGAAAATGATAATATGTGATAGTGTGGGCTTATTATTTTCAGGAAATTAATATGCTCGTGAAACATTGAATGTCTTCTGTAACTGAATGCTTCTCATGTCAATGTTATTGTATATTATTGATCCACAATGGCTTTCAGTTTTCTTCTTATTTTTACTATTGATGTTCTATTTGATACCATTTAAAACTCTATTGGTTCAATTGTATTATTTTTGCTTTGTACACAGAAACCTTTTTAAAGTCTTTACTATGGACTATATCATGCTAGCCAATGAAATTCAAAACTTTGTTTCCCTGACTCTGTCCGGCAAAAAGGCTTCTAGCTTTGCTTATTGATTTAGGAATGTATTTTATTCCTCCTTAGCTAGCCAACATGCTTCAATTAAATGTAACATTTTTATAAAAAGTTCTTTAACAAAGGAAAAGAGACTTATTTAGATGTATGTTTTAAACAAATCAGCATCAAATATCCATCCCTTAACTCTTCCCTCTTGGTCATATGGTAAAATATGACCAATAAAATATGCTTATGGGCTTCCCTGATAGCTCAGTTGGTAAAGATTCCGCCTGCAATGCAGGGGACCCTGCCCCAGTTCAATACCTGGGTCAGAAAGATCCACTGGGGAAGGGATAGGCTACTCACTCCAGTATTCTTGGGCTTCCCTTATGACTCAGCTGGTAAAGAATCTGCCTGCAATGCAAGAGACCTGGGTTCAATCCTTGGGTTGGGAAGATCCCCTGGAGAAGGGAAAGCTACCCACTCCAGTATTCTGGCCTGAAGAATTCCATGTACTGTATAGTCCATGGGGTCGCAAAGAGTCAGGCACAACTGAGCAACTTTCACTTTCACTTCAAAATATGTTTATAGACTATGACCTTTTACTTTTAGGATAGAAGTAGGTCACAGTTATGGAGACATTTAAGTCTTTCTATAAGATCAAACAGATTACCAGCCCAGGTTGGATGCATGAGACAAGTGCTCAGGGCTGGTGTACTGGGAAGACCCAGAGGGATGGGATGGGGAGGGAGGCAGGAGGGGGGATCGGGATGGGGAACGCATGTAAATCCATAGCTGATTCATGTCAATGTATGGCAAAAATCACTATAATATTGTAAAGTAATTAGCCTCCAACTAATAAAAATAAATGAAAAAAAAAAAAAAAAAAGATCAAGGCTTAGCTGTGCTGGCCTTGAACTACAGTGGAGTCAGAGTCTTGAATTTAGGTTCATTAACAAGATGGATGGAATTCCAGCTGTAGCATTCAAAATACTGAAGAGTGTCTCCATGAGTCACTCCTCTCCACCTGAACTGAGCCAGGTCTTTCTTGTTTCTCTCTTTCAGTGCCAGTAGTTTAATGGTAGAGGTCTGCTCCATTTTTCATAAAGAGATAAGAGTTTAATAGTAGAAATAAAACACCTCTTTGGCTATGTCATGATGGCCAGTACTAAGTTAATTCTGATTCTGTGGTATATTTTAAGCCAAAATATACTCACTCTCTGAACTCTAAACATGACTAAAATGCTTTTGCCTCTCCCCACACCCTCCCCACAGGGAGAAATTCATGACAATATTCTGCAAGAAAATATTTAAAACACTATCTGAAAACTTGCTTTACTCCTTTTTAGTCTCCCAGATTAGATAATACTGGTAGAATTTTAGATGTTTGATGTGGAGTCAAACTGCAATAGGCACTACAAAATAGTTACTAAACAGAGAAGAAAGAGCAATTTATTGTACTAGAGGTTGGAGACCTGTGATCAAGAACGTTTCACAGAGGAGAACTTTAAGGACTTCAGCTGGTCCTTAGATCACCCAAAATATTTTGATAAAAAGAGAAGGAGGGAAAGATGATCAGGTTTAAATATAGGCCTGTGCCAGTGTTATAGCCTTTCTGATGTTCAGGGAACAAGGACTGGTTTCCTGTAGTCATGACATATGATTGGGAATGGCTGGACACCAGGCCAATGAATTATTTTTAAGTTAATGCCTAAGTGTCTAGTGATATAAATATAGTCAAACCACTTCACTGATCTATGTTCATGAGTTCAGTTCAATTCAGTCGCTTAGTTTTGTCCGACTCTTTGCAACCCCATGAACTGCAGCACACTGGGCCTCCCTGTCCATAACCAACTCCTGGAGTTTACTCAAACTCATGTCCATTGAGTTGGTGATGCCATCCAGCCATCTCATCTTCCATCGTCCCCCTCTCCTCCTGCCCCCAATCCCTCCCAACATCAGGGTCTTTTCCAATGAGTCAACTATTTGCATGAGGTGGCCAAAGTACAGGAGTTTCTGCTTCAGCATCAGTCCTTCCAATGAACACCCAGGACTGATCCCCTTTAGGATGGACTGGTTGGATCTCCTTGCAGTCCAAGGGACTCTCAAGAGTCTTCTCCAACACCACAGTTCAAAACCATCAATTCTTTGCTGCTCAGCTTTCTTCACAGTCCAACTCTCACATCCATACATGACCACTGGAAAAACCATAGCCTTGACCAGACAGACCTTTGTTGGCAAAGTAATGTCTCTGCTTTTTAATATGCTATCTAGGTTGGTCATAACTTTCCTTCCAAGGAGAAAGCATCTTTTAATTTCATGGCTGCAATCACCATCTGCAGTGATTTTGGAGCCCAGAAAAATAAAGTCTGACACTGTTTCCCCATCTATTTCCCATGAAGTGATGGGACCAGATGCCAAGATCTTAGTTTTCTGAATGTTGAACTTTAAGCCAACTTTTTCACTCTCCTCTTTCACTTTCATCAAGAGGCTTTTTAGTTCCTCTTCACTTTCTGCCATAAGGGTGGTGTCATCTGCATTTCTGAGGTTATTGATATTTCTCCCGGCAATCTTGATTCCAGCTTGTGCTTCTTCCAGCCCAGCGTTTCTCATGATGTACTCTGCATATAAGTTAAATAAGCAGGGTGACAATATACAGCCTTGACATATTCCTTTTCCTATTTGGAACCAGTCTGTTGTTCCTTGTCTATGTTCATAAAACCTGCCAAAAGAGACAGAGAGTCTTATCTCTCACAGGCTTATTTTATCCTGAATTCCAAGTGGAGGAATGGTACATAATCACTATTAGCTCAATTGTTTTAGACTCAAAGTGTCAGTTATTTGTTACCATAAATAATACTGCATAACTCTCTTCCTCCCCCCCCCAAAAAAAAAACACAAAAAACAAAAAACAATAAATCTATCTCTTGGGTCTGTGGGTCAGCTGGGTGGTTCTTTTTTGTTTTGTTTTTTAATTAATTAATTTATTTATTTTACTTTACAATATTGTATTGGTTTTGCCATACATTGACTTGAATCCTCCATGGGTGTACATGTGTTCTCCATCTGAACCCCCCTCCCAACTCCCTCCCCATCCCATCACTCTTGGTCATCCCAGTTCACCAGTCCTGAGCACCCTGTCTCATGCATTGAACCTGGACTGGTGATTCTTTTCACATATGATAATTTACATGTTTCAATGTCATTCTCCCATATCATCTTGCCCTCACCCTCTCCCACAGAGTCCAAAAGACTGTTCAATATATCTGTGTCTTTTTGCTGTCTTGCATACAGGGTTATCATTACCATCTTTCTAAATTCCATATATATTCATTGGTGTTTTTCTTTCTGACTTACTTCACTCTGTATAATAGGTTCCAGTTTCATCCGTCTCATTAGAACTGATTCAAATGTATTATTTTTAATGGCTGAGTAATATTCCATGGTGTATATGTACCACAGCTTTCTTATCCATTTGTCTGCTGATGGACATCTAGGTTGCTTCCATGCCCTGGCTATTATAAACAGTGCCTCAATGAACATTGGGGTACATGTGTCTCTTTCAATTCTGGTTTCCTCAGTGTGTATGCCCAGCAGTGGGATTGCTGGGTCATATGGCAGTACTATTTCCAGGTTTTCAAGGAATCTCCACACTGTTCTCCATAATGGCTGTACTAGTTTGCATTCCCACCAACAGTGTAAGAGGGTTCCCTTTTCTCCACACCCTCTCCAGCATTTATTGCTTGTAGACTTTTGGATAGCAGCCATTCTGACTGGTGTGAAATGGTACCTCATCGTGGTTTTGATTTGCTTTTCTCTGATAATGAGTGATGTTGAGCATCTTTTCATGTGTTTGTTAGCCATCTGTGTGTCTTCTTTGGAGAAATGTCTTTTTAGTTCTTTAGCCCACTCTTTGATTGGCTTATTTATTTTTCGGGAATTGAGCTGCAGGAGTTGCTTGTATATTTTTGAGATTAATTTTTGTCCATTGCTTCATTTGCTATTATTTTCTCCCATTCTGAAGGCTGTCTTTTCACCTTGCTTATAGTTTCCTTTGTTGTGCAGAAGCTTTTAATTTTAATTAGATCTCATTTGTTTATTTTTAGTTTTATTTCCAATATTCTGGGAGGTGGGTCATAGAGGATCCTGCTGTGGTTTATGTCGGAGAGTGTTTTGCCTATGTTTTCCTCTAGGAGTTTAATAGTTTATGGTCTTACGTTTAGATCTTTTATCCATTTTGAGTTTATTTTTGTGTATGGTGTTAGAAAGTGTTCTCGTTTCATTCTTTTACAAGTGGTTGACCAGTTTTCCCAGCACCACTTATTAAAGAGGTTGTCTTTTCTCCATTGTATGCTCTTGCCTCCTTTGTCGAAGATAAGGTGTCCATAGGTGCTTGGATTTATCTCTGGGCTTTCTATTTTGTTCCATTGATCTATATTTCTGTCTTTGTGCCAGTACCATACTGTCTTGATGACTGTGGCTTTGTAGTAGAGCCTGAAGTCAGGCAGGTTGATTCTTCCAGTTCCACTTTTCTTTCTCAAGATTGCTTTGGCTATTCAAGGTTTTTTTTGTATTTCCATATAAATTGTGAAATTATTTGTTCTAGTTCTCTGAAAAATACCGTTGGTAGCCTGATGGGGATTGCATTGAATGTATAGATTCCTTTGGGTAGTATACTCATTTTCACTATATTGATTCTTCCGATCTGTGAACACAGTGTATTTCTCCATCTATTCGTGTCCTCTTTGGTTTCTTTCACCAGTGTTTTATAGTTTTCTATATATAGGTCTTTTGTTTCTTTAGGTAGATATATTCTTAAGTATTTTATTTTTTTCGTTGCAATAGTGAATGATATTGTTTCCTTAATTTCTCTTTCTGTTTTCTCGTTGTTAGCGTATAGGAGTGCAAGGGATTTCTGTGTGTTAATTTTATATCCTGCAACTTTACTATATTCATTGATTAGCTCTAGTAATTTTCTGGTGGAGTCTTTAGGGTTTTCTGTGTAGAGGATCATGTCATCTGCAAACAGTGAGAGTTTTATTTCTTCTTTTCCAATCTAGATTGCTTTTATTTCTTTTTCTGCTCTGATTGCTGGGTGGTTCTTATGGTCTGGGCCAGGATAAAATGATCTTGTCTGGAAGCATTCATGTGTCAGTAGTTAGCTGGCTGATCTCTTGGGCACTGGACTGTCTCTCATGGCCTTGTTTGAGATGGTTCTCCTCCATCTGATCTCTCATCCCCCAGTAGGCTGGTTCAGTCTTATTCACATAGGTCTCTGGGGTCCAAGAGAGCAAGCAGAAGTGTGCAAGGCCCCATGAGGTCTACTAGACTTGGAACTGCAACACATCAATTCCACTGCATTCTCTTGGCAAAGCAACTCAGGGCTGGCACAGTTTCAAAGGGTGGGGCTATAAACTCCATTCTTGATGGGAGAAGTTTCAAAGTCATGCTGAAAGGTGTATGCATTAAGAGGGGCATGGATAGTGTGCCATTTTTACAATCAATCTACCTTGGAAGAGGAGGTTTAATATTGAAAAGCACCTATCAGGTTAAGAATATGTCTCCCAGGTTGGAAAGAATTAAGGTATTGTTTGTTAGTGAGGAATTGCATCATGCTGTGTCTTTTTATGTTTCATTTGCCATCACATCCAGGAAAATTAGAGATCATAAAACTAACTAGATCAAGAGCAATAAATTACATTGGAGTTAGAACCCTGTTGTTTTTAAAAAGAAATCAACTTTCTCAAGTCTAGCACAAAGTATATAGTAAAAATTCCCCCATTTTTTTCTTTTTTTAGGTATTTATAAATTAATTAATTTATTTTAATTAGAAGCTAATTGCTTTACAATATTGCATTTTTTTTTGGCCATACATTGACATGAATCAGCCATGGGTTTATATGTATCCCACCATCCTGAACCCCCGTCCCACCTCCCTCCCCACCCCATCCCTCTGGGTTGTCTCAGAGCACCAGCTTTGAGTGCCCTGCTTCATGCATCAAACTTGTATTGGTCATCTATTTTACATATGGTAGTATACTTGTTTCAATGCTGTTCTCTTATATCGTTCCACCTTCACCTTTTCCCACAGAGTACAAATGCCTGTTTTTTACTTCTGTGTCTCTTTTGCTGTCTTGTATATAGGGTTGTCATTACTGTCTTTCTAAATTCCATGTATATGCATTAATGTACTGTATTTGCATTTCTCTTTCTGGCTTACTTCACTCTGTATAATAGGTTCCAGTTTCATCCACCTCATTAGAACTGACTCAAATGTGTTCTTTTTTTAGAGCTGGGTAATATTCCATTGTGTATATGTATCACAACTCTCTTATCCATTTGTCTCCCAATGGACATCTAGGTTGCTTCCATGTCCTAGCTATTGTAAACAGTGCTGCAATGAACATTGGGGTACATCTGTCTCTTTCAATTCTAGCAGCCATTCTGACTGATGTGAGATGGTACCTCATTGTGGTTTTGATTTGCACTACTCTGATAATGAGTGATGTTGAGCATCTTTTCATGTGTTTGTTAGCCATCTGTATGTCTTCTTTGGAGAAATGTCTGTTTGATTCTTTGGCCCATGTTTTGATTGGGTCATTTATTTTTCTGGTATTGAGATGCTTGTATAGTTTGGAGATTAGTTCTTTGTCAGTTGTTTCATTTGCTATTATTTTCTCTCATTCTGAAGGCTGGCTTTTCACCTTGCTTATAGTTTCCTTCATTGTGCAAAAGCTTTTAAGTTTAATTAGGTCCCATTTGTTTATTTTTTTCCCCATTACTCTGGGAGGTGGGTTGTAGAGGATCTTGCTGTGATTTATGTCAGAAAGTGTTCTGCCTATGTTTTCCTCTAAGAGTTTTTATAGTTTCTGGTCTTACATTTAGAACTTTAATCCATTTTTAGTTTACTTTTGTGTATGATGTTAGAAAGTGTTCTAGTTTCATTCTTTTACAGGTGGTTGATCAGTTTTCACAGCACCACTTGTTAAGCTAAGCTAAGTCACTTCAGTTGTGTCCAACTCTGTGCGACCCCATAGACGTCAGCCCACCAGGCTCCCCCGTCCCTGGGATTCTCCAGGCAAGAACACTGGAGTGGGTTGCCATTTCCTTCTCCAATGCATGAAAGAGAAAAGTGAAAGTGAAGTCGCTCAGTCGTGTCTGACTCCTAGCGACTCCATGGACTGCAGCCTACCAGGCTCCTCCATCCATGGGATTTTCCAGGAAAGAGTACTGGAGTGGGGTGCCATTGCCTTCTCTGACCACTTGTTAAAGAGATTGTCTTTTCTCCATTATATATTTTTGCCTCCTTTGTCAAAGATAAGGTGCCCATAGGTGGGTGGATTTATCTATGGGCTTTCTATTTTGTTCCATTGATCTATATTTCATGCTGTGTCTTTTTATTTTAATTTTTTTTTCATTTGCCATAACATCCAGGAAAATTAGAGATCATAAAACTATCTAGATCAAGAGCAATAAATTATATTGGAGTTAGAATCTTGTTTTTAAAAAGAAATCAACTTTCTCAAGTCTAGTGCAAAGCATATAGTGAAATAATCCCCTATTTTTAAAAAAAAAAATAGGTTTAAGAAGAGCTAAGATTTCATGAGGAAACACATAAACTTATTTTTCTATCTCTATCTGAACCAAACTGAAAGTCCTAATTTTATAAATATCAGTATGGGTACAAGGCAAGATCTGTAACTTGTGATTATGCCATAAGTGGGAAGGTGGAAAGGAGACTATCTTCTCAGGAAAACCACACTTCACCCTTGGAAAAAGAACAAAAGTGACTTTCTGCTGCCTCCTGGTGCCAAATAACTTAAATTGCAGAGACCACCCTACAGACATGACTCATTCCATCACCACAATTGGCTTTGCAACCAGTTTAACTTTTCAATACATGTTTGACTAAAAGACCCTAATTTTGCTCAGAAAATCTCCAAAACTCACTTTTTCCAAGCACTACTTGGTTAGATGCAATGAGCACTGTTCTAAGAGTACATTCTAAGGAATGTAGAAAGTGGGGTTATAGTTCTGCTTTTGATGCTGTGTACCCTTGATTCTTCTGCACCCTGATTTCTCCAACTACTAAATGTGAATGCTTTAAAATTCTCCTGCATAAAGGTTATAAGTACTGGTGAAACCACATTTAAAAGATGCTTCATGCATTGCTGGGAGATTAAATTGGAATGAGGGTAGTTTTGGTGTCAAAAGCCTTAGAATTTTGCACACTTCTTGACCCAAGAATTCCACTTTTAGAGATTTATTTTAAGGAAATAATCAGCTTTAGCTGCAAGGACACATTCTTCCAATTTCATGACAGCAAAAATATTGAAAACAACCAAAATGACCCAAATTAGGGGTTTGGGTAAGTAAATTACAGTAGATCCATATATTAAAATTCTAAGCAGCAGTGAGAAATGATGATCTGGAGAATTTTTATGAATATATACTGAATAGTTTCCATGACAGTAAATGAAAAATCATGTAACAAAATAATATGTTCAGTATAATTACATTTTTGAATGAAATATGTATATAAAAAGATTGGGAGAATATGCTCTAAAATGTTATCCATCATTAACTATGTTGGAGATAGAGATGGATTTTCTTATTTTTGCTTAACACTATTTTCTACATGTATTTCTTTTGTATAATAACTTTTATTACATTTTTCTTTGCAAAGGTTTATGGAATAAAATTTATAAGAATAAGGCATTTTTTATGCTTATCTCTTGAATCGGGACACTATAATAATGAGAACTCAAATTCAAAACTCTGCATCTTTAAGAGCTTTGCCAACTGACATTTGTCCTTGTCACAGACAAAACACTTTTCTATTTATGTTTACAGCATTGAAAAATGCACAGTATCCTACAGCACAAGGAGGAAGATTTATAATAAAGCCCTTCATCTCAGTGCATAAGTATACCTGTAAATCATTCAACAGACTCACATTAAGTATAAGCCTCAAAGCAGCAGATGTATCAAACAAACAATAAAATTTGAGTGTGTCTGCACTATCTGCATCTTTGTTTCTCTGTGTAAGCATGAATGTCCTGCTAAACTCTTTATTCCAAAACCATCTCATTGTACATTCAACATATATTTACTTTACTTTACTTATATATTATCAGTTGAGCTTAGTACCATGATTCTGGAAAATCAGGTTGCCAGTGGTTTCTTGGAATTAGCATCTTTGAAGACACTCAATGGTCTTCTCAGGTGGTCTTCTCAGTGGTAAAGAATCTGTCTGGCAATGCAGGAGGTGCGGGAGATGCAGGTTCCATCTCTGGGCTTGGGAATATCCCCTGGAGTAGGAAATGGCAACCCACTCCAGTATTGTTGCCTGGAGAATCTTGCCATGGACAGAGGAACCTGGCAGGCTACAGTCCATAAGCCTGCAAAGGGTAGGACACAACTGAGCACACACGTCCGCAGATACTTACTACTTCCAGCATAGTGTAGGTCCTGTATGTAACATAAAATAAGCAAGAGACACTAAATCTGCCCTCAGGAAACTTGTTTTCCGATAAAAAAGGAAAAAAAAATGACTAGGAAATAAATGCACTCACTCTTTCAACAAGATTTATTCAGAACTTGTTAATGATGCAGTTTGCCAGACAGAGTGGAAAGATACATGGTTCAATTTTAGAATATAATTCAGGGTTAATTAGGGCTTCCCTAATAGCTCAGCTGGTAAAGAATCCGCCTGAAATGCAGGAGACCTGGGTTCTATCCTTGGGTTGGGAAGATCCCCTCGAGGAGGGCATGGCAACCCACTCCAGTATTCTTGCCTGGAGAATCCCCATGAACCAAGGAGCCTGGCAGGCTGCAGTCCATGAGGTCACAAAGAGTAGGACATGACTGAGCAACCAAGCACACGGAACAGGGTCAATTAATGCCATATGATGTAATTTAAGGAAGGGGGAGAGCATATTAGCTCCCCACAAAACTTGTTTCAGGGCTGGAAGGAACCCCCCAATAGTATCTTGTCCAAAAGAACCTGATTTGTAGCTGGGAAAGCTTTAGAGTAGAAACAGAGTTTCAGATGGGGTTGAAATGGTGGGTGGAATTGGTGGAGAAGAATGATAGAAGAGTACTCTACCAGCGGAAGGAATGAACAAAGGAACTGAACTGGGCAAGGGTATAACCTATAAGGGAGCCTAAGAGGTAAGAGCAGAGGCTGAACTTTTACCCAAGGTCCAAACATAGAAAAGTTTCTCTATCAATTCACAGCAAACCCCAGGCATTAAGGGATGGCGCTCTTAAGGTTGTTATTTTCCTTGAAAAGAAAGATGGACAGTAGATAAACAGCCCCAAATAGCTACTAACCTTTATTCCTAAAAACAAACAACCCAAGGGTTAAACATAAAGTGAACAATTATTAAAACAAACAAACAAAACTATACACTGGGAGGAAAAGAACCTGTAGTTTTTCTGGTCATACAGATACTTCCAAGATAATGTTTTTAAAGAAGGGATCTAAAGAACTGCACATGAATTCCAGCACTGTCATTTACTGTCACACTAAGTCATCTTGAAGTTCTCAGACTTGAGATCATTTCTTCATCTTAAAATGGAACAATCATATCTCTACCTCTAGCCAGGAAAGAGCAAGATGGACAGGATTTGTATTCCTGCCTGAAACAACCACAGAAACTAGACAAAATATGTGAAACAACACTGTTCAAGTCACTGGAAATCAGACAGTAAAGGATGATGATCCTTGAGAGAGGGAAATAAATGAGGTGAAAACTATGATTAGCCCCAACCCACCATTTAAGAGTGTTTTCAGGCTGTGGTGCAGGAAGGGGAACCCAGGCAGAGCCTGAGTTGAAGATAAAGAGCCTAGAGTATGGGAGGCTTAAGGCAACTAGAGAGAGCTGGGCAGAGATCCAGGGAGGGTAGAAGTGTAGAAGTGAGGTTGGGGGAAAAAACATCAGAAAGAATCAGGAAGAACAGTGCCTGATACCCACATTGAGCCAGGATAATGTGTTATCACCTGCAAGGCTGAGAAAAATCATAATTTATGGGGTGTTGGGTAGAGTACTCAGGAAGTTCTTGCCTCTGGAATAGGGAATAATTAGTTCTCAATTGAACACTGCTCCAGACCTGCCTAACAAGTCATAAAAGCACTACCTGAAAAGGTTTGACTCTTCACATACTGTAATCAGGCATCAGAAGATGGGATGGTTAGATAGCATTACCAACCCAATGGATGTGAGTTTGAGCAAACCCCAGGAGACAGTGAAGGACAGGGAAGCCTGATGTGCTGCAGTCCAGTGGTTGCAGAGTCGGACATGACTGAGTGACTGAACAACAAAAATCCCTGAACAAAACTCACTGAACAAAACTCAAGAATTATTATAGGAATACAAAAATATACAGAACCCAAAAAAGTGAAATTCACAATGACTGGCATCGAGTCAAAGACTGCAAGGCATGTAAAGAAGCAGAAAAATAAGACTCATAATAAGGAGAATAACTAATCAATCAATTAATTAATCAAGTTGAATTATTGAAACTGTGCTATTGTAAGATTCTTATATTGTGTGTGAAGTAATATAGTATCACATGAAGGTAAACTATGATAAATGAAAGAAGCATAGTATAAACCATAAAACAACTACTAATGCAACAAAACAAAGTCACAGCTACTAAGTCAACAGAAGATATAAAATTTTTAAACAATATAAAGAAGGCAGAAAAAGAAGAAAGATGGAAACAATGAACAAGTGGGACAAATAATAGAAAACAAATATTAATAGCAAGATAGTAGATATCAGCTAAAGAATGACAATAATCACCTTAAATGTAAGGGTCTAAAAATCCAATTTAAAGGCAGCTTTATATTATAACACAGATAGGTAAAAAGTAAAAGGACAGTGAAAGCTAATCATACTAACAGTGATCAAAAGAAAACTCATGTGCGTGCTCAGTTGTGTCTGACTCTTTGTGACCTCATGGACTGTAGTCTGCCAGGCTCCTCTGTCCATGGGATTCTCCAGGCAAGATTACTGGAGTGGGTTGCCATTTCCTTCTCCAGGGATCAAACCTGTGTTTCCTGCTTGGCAGTCAGATTCCTTACCAGTGAGTCACCTGGGAAACCCAAAGAAAACTTTAGTGACTATATTCATAGCAAACTCTGTTTTAAAGTAAAGAATATTACCAGGGATAGAGAAGGTCATTTCACAATGAAAACAGGGTTAATTCAACAAGAGGACACAACAACTCTAAACATGTATTAACCTGATAAAACAACTTTAAGATATATGAAGTAAAAACTGATAGAGCTGTAAGGAGAAATAGAAAAATACACAATTATAACTGGAGATTTTAAAACTACTTCTCTCTCAATAATTAATAGAACAAGTAGATGGAAAATTAACAAGGATATAGAAGACTTGAACAATACTATCAAGCAACTTGATTTATGTTTATAGAACAGTCCACTCAATAGGAGCATCAAAACATCTTTCTTTCAAGTACACAAGGAACATTTACTAAGATAGACCATATTTTGGGCCATTCATTATGCAAGTGTCAATAAATTTTAAAGTATTTAAGTCATAAAAATTAGATTCTGTAATGGCAATGGAATTAAATTAAAAATCAATAACAGAAATATTTGTAACATTCCTAAATATTTTGAAACTAAATAACATAACACACTTTTAAATAACTTATGGATAAAAAAAGAAATCAAAGGAGAAATTATAAAATACTTTGTGTTAAATGAGAATGAAAACTCAACATATTAGAATTCATGGGCTGCTGCCAAAGCAATTCTCAGCAAAAAATTTATAGCACTAAATGCTTATATTAGAAAAGGCAGCCTCAATCAATGACCTAAGCCTCCAGCCTAAGACACTAGAAAAAGAAGAGTAATGTAAGTGCAAGAAGTTAATAAAAGGTCAAAGCTAAAATCAGTGAAATAGAAAACAAAACAAAAAACAAAATAAATCAAAGAAACCAATAATTATTTCTTTAAAGAAAAAAAGATAAAATTGATAAACCTCTACCCAGACTGCTCAGGAAAAAGAGAGACAAGACACAAGTTACCAATATCAGAAATGAGAAAGGTGGTGTTACAGATCCTATATACATTAAAAGAGTAAGAAGTGAGGGTTTTGTCTTGTTTTTTAAATTTTTATTCGTGTATAAATTTATAATGTTGTATTAGTTTCAGGTGTATAGCAAAATGATTCAGTTAAACATACACATATATCTAGTCTTTTTTAGATTCTTTTTCCATATAGGTGCTTTGTGCTTAGTCACTCTGTTGTGTCTGACTCTTTGCAAGCCCATGGACTATAGCCCACCGGGCTCCTTTGTCCATGGGTTTTCTCTAGGCAAGACTACTAAAACGGGTTGCCATGCCCTCCTCCAGGGGATCTTCCCAACCCAGGGATCAAACCCAGGTCTCCTGCATTACAGGCAGATTCTTCACCATCTGAGTCACCAGGGAAGCCCTTCCATATAGGTAATTGCATTGTATTGAGTAGAGTTTCCTGTGCTATTCAGCAGGTTCTTATTGGTCATCTATTTTATATATGGGCTTCCCAGGTGGCGCTAGTGGTAACCTGCCTGCCAATGCAGGAGACATCAGAGACTTGGGTTCTATCCCTAGCTCAGGAAGATCCCCTGGAGGAAGAAATAGCAACCCACTCCAATATTCTTACCTGGAGAATCCCATGGACAGAGGAGCCTGGCAGGCTACAGTCCATGGGGTCGAAAAGAGTCAGACATGACTGAAACAACTTAGCACACACATATAAAAGTTATCATAGATATTTGTCTTTCTCTATCTGACTTCACTCAGTATGACAATCTCTAGGGCAAATAGAGAATGTTATGAACAACTTTATGTTAATAAATTTGACAACCTAGATGAAATGAAAAGATTTCTTGAAGGACCTGAACTACCAAGCTTACTCAAGAAGATATAGATTACCTGAATGGGCCTATATCTGTTAAGAAAATTGAACTTGTAGTGAAAAAACTTCCCACAAAGAAAACTCTAGGCCCAAATAACTTCACTCATAAATTCTACCAAATATATAAGGAAGAAATAATATCAATTTTATACAAACTTTTCCCCAAAATTTAAGAGGAGATGCTTTGTGCTTCGTCGTTCAGTCATGTCTGATTCTTTGTGAACCCGTGGACTATAGAGTTGGACATGACTGAGTGACGAAGCACAAAACACTTAAATTTCTTAACTGGTTCTATGGGGCCAACAACTACCATTCTCTCATGAAAACATGGCAAATATATTACAAGTAAAAAAAGTACAGACCAATATCCCTCATACTGCATTAATATAGATGCAAAAACTATAAATAAAATTTTATCAAGTAGAATCAAACAATATATAAAAAGACTAATATATCAAAATGGAGTGATGTTATCCCAGAGGTTCCATTTTGGTAACATTTGAAAGTCAATCAATGTAAACAAACTTTAAAATGTCGCCATGTTAATGAACTAAAAAAAAAGTGATTATTTCAACAGTAGTAAAATTCATTTGACACCATCTAGCATACTTGTCTGATAAAAACTCTGGGAATTCTTGACAGTGCAGTGGTTAGGAGTCCAGGCTTTCACTACTGAGGGCACAGGTTCAATCCCTGGTCAGGGAACTAAGATCCTGCAAGAGGTGCATCTGAAGCTAATGAATAAATAAATAAATATCTTTTAAAAATAAATAAAAACTGCAATCCCTTAAAAAATGAACAGAAGGAAACTTCCTCAGCTCGATAAAGGGCATTGTGGTAGGCTGACAACTGACTCTAAGATGGCTTCCAATGATCGTTATCTCCTATATAAGCCCTTTCCCTGAGTGTGGGCCAGACCCAGGGGTGACTCACTTTTTATAAATAGAATTCTGCAAAAGCAGTAGGATGACACTTCTGAGATAAGCTTATAAAATGAACATGACTTCCTTCTTGCTTGCCCTCTCTTGCTCTATTGTTGTCTTGCTCTGAGGGGAAGATGAGCTGCTCTATGGAGAACCCCATGTGTCAAAGAACTGACGGCATTCCCAGGTCCAGAGCCAGAGAGGGACTTACACCCATAATCAAACAGCCTGTGAGGAAATGAACCTGCCAGCAACCACATGAGTGAGTTTGGAAACAAATCCTCCCTAGACTCAGACTTCAGATAAAACAACAGACACAGCTAATACCTTGATCACAGCTTTATGAGAATCACTGAAGCAGAGACATCCAGCTAAGCCATGTCTGGATTCCTGCAAGTATTTCGCAAGCAAGAATTTATCCAAGAGATAAAAGAAAGCATGTATTCTTACAGAGATGTGTGCATGAATGTTCCTAGCAACTTTATTTGTAATATAGCCCCAAACTGGAAACCACTCAAGTGTCCTCAACAGGTTGATGTATCAACATTGTCATATGGCCTTATGATGGAATGCTACTCAACAACGAAAAAAAAAGCTTAATGAAATTTGATACATACAGCAACATGGATGAAACTCAAAAGAATCCTGCTGAGTGAGTCCCAGCAACAACAAAAGAAGAGTATGTAGTATACTATTCTATTTACAGAAAATTTTAGAAAATGCAAACTAATCCATTATGACAGAAAGCAGAGTAATGGCTACTTGAGCAAGGGGTGGGAGGAGTGAAGGGAGAGATTATAAAGCAGCATAAGAAAACTTTCAGAGGTGATACATATATTCAGCTTCCTGATTGTGGTAATAGCTTCACAGGTGTGTGCATATGTCAAAACTTATCAGATTATATACTTAAAATATGTGCAGACTATCATATGTCAATTATGTCTCAATAAAGCTGTTGAAAATTAAAAAAAAAACAATGATCATAACTCTTATTTGAAAGGACACAATGTGAGCAGCTGTTATTATCCGCACTTATACCTGATCACCTTTATTAAAAGTTGACGATGAAGTTTATTTGCACACATTTTCAGAAGATCCTTCTTGTCATGTGGCAAGTATGTCACTAATGATTGCACCATATAAGGTGGTTTTAGTTTATTTGAGCCTAGTTTGGTATCAATCAATAATTCTTCACTTGTCAGAACATGCCATATATTAAATCTTTCTTCCTCCCTTTCTTTCTGTCTCTCAATCTTGACCCTGCCTGATGCTCTATGAGGATAGCTCAAAGCACAATCGGGTTCATCATTTATTCAGCATATATAACACAGCTATTTAAAAATTTACCGCTGAGATGCAGATCATCAGTGGGGTTAAAATAAAACACACTGAGTACAAGTTCCATTTTTCAAAAGGCTTACTTAATAAGTCAAACCAGAGAAAGTGGAAAGTCTGGGTTTTAACTGCAGAATCAGGAAAAATATCTGTGCCTTGTTCAATCAAGCATTTGAGGCCAAGCAAATTCCTTGGGAAAGCTTAATTTTTTTATTACAAATTTATGAGTTTGGGGATGAAATGTCTTAGGGTCCTCATTGCTAAGCCAGAGGAATCAATATTTTTCTGTTAACAGGCAAGCTGTCACATAAACAAACTAGCTGAAAAACCTCCTATTAGCAGTTAAAAAAAAAGTCTGCTCCAGAGGCCAACCAAAGGCAATTCTTTGTGGTATTTTTTAGTTTCATATGCTTGGCTAGCAAAGTTCTCACCAGTTTCTGTTTTAGAATCTGTACCACTGTTCCATACCTATTTGAGAGAGTCTGATTTCACCTGGCTCTCTACTATCTTGTAATTTGTTGGTTCAAGAAGAAAGCTTGTCTTCTCTGTTACTTGCAAAAGAGGAATTTGAGGCTTTACATTGGTTCCATTTATCACATCCTTTCTCTTTCTCCTTGGAGTTACAAATATAATAGATCATAAAGTCTCCTGGCAAGGCTTAGGTTATAACTTTTCAGGTTAGAGAGGAAAAGAAGACACTAAACAGGCTTCTCATTCACAGAGCTGTTTCAGTGTCCCTCTTATATTTTGTTTTCACCCTTCTGAAACATAAAATAAGAGCAGTACATTATCATTATTAAATGGAGATAGGAGTAAATGATGTTAAGATACTTTGCTGTACATTGAATATGCTGACTTATCATCCCATTACCCTTGGACTTACCCTCACTTTGAACAAATTGAATAGTCAGTCATTCATTCAATGAATACTAGTTCAACCAATACCAAGTGCCAGGCACCATGCTAGGTGCTACGGATGAAATAACTTGAAGGTACAGTCCTTTTCCTGAAAGGAAATGCCATGTGAATGCCAAGCATTTCACATGTGAACTGATATATAAAATGTGATACACATACAACCTTTTTAGAAACAATTTACTGCATATAACAAGATACTCCTCTGTGTGTCTGTGTTCCTATATGTGCTCATGTGTATCTTTCAGCTCTTTGTTACAGCACAGTTCTGATAAAGAGTTTTCCAGGCCATTCATCAAAGATGGCTGTGTATCACCTCCAACAGAATCAATTGCATGGAAATGCTTGGAAAAATGCAGTCTTGGGCCCCATTTCAGTTCTAATGAGTCAGAATTTCTGAGATGCAGGGCCTGTGATTCTGAACACTAACTCTGTTCCTGTGTAGCTCTGGGGACATCAAGTTTTAAAAAGTGCTGGTGTATAAACAAGTTTCAAGAATGACCTCAATTTGTAAAATGTGAACAGTCTCTGGGACGTAAGGGCAGAAATTCCTGGGAAAGACATATGAACTTTGTGGAGCCGGTGGTGGCCCAGGGGCACTGTCCCTGAAGTGGTACTTCCATATTACCAGGGAAGGACAGAAATGTTAGCTGGAGAGATGTCTACTCAGTAGAGAGGGGCCATGGAAAAGAAAGGCTTAGCTATGGGGAAATGAACACTCAGTTCTCACCCTACTTCTGTTGCCCCCAAATTTGTGTATCTGAATGGTCACTTCTCTGATAGTTACCCTTAATATTTTGAATACAAGGCCAAAATCACAAAAATATACTTTGACCACCTCAAGTGTAAATCAGTGAGGGGCCAATGAGACAGCTTCATGTCAGTGGATGGAGCATTTAACAAACACAAAGGATTCAGCTTGTTTTCCCCACTCCCATTTCTCTTTTTGAAAGTAATATTCTCTTTATTTGGCTAGAAGTGGGAGATCTAAGTGGCTTGCATTTACCACCATTCTTCTGGCCAAAGACTAAGTAATAACTCCCCATACTGTTTCTTCTACTGAGTCCTGAAGTAAGTACTGGAATGCGGGAGAAACCACTGTGGTATGAATCCTGGCCCAAAGGCCATATGAGAGGCCTACTAGCTACGCTTCCCTCAACATTTAATTCCCCTTTTAATGGGGGAAATTGTGGGCTAAGAACTACTGGGATTCTTATCCAGTGTTTACATTGGACAAAGAAAAACAGTAACTGTTGCCACGGCAATAAGATTTCCTCGGAGAGGTTTTTTTTTTTTTTTTTTTCTTTCCTAACTTGACTGACTTAGATGGAAATATCTGCAGCACCACCACCCTTATATCACAAGAAGAGAGGGACACTGTGTTCATTACCTTTGGCTGCATAACAAATTACCCCAAAACTTAGTGTCTTCCAATGACAAACATTTACTACCCCCTGCTTTCTGTGGATCTGGAATCTGAGAGCAGCTAAACTGGGTCCTCTGACTCCAGATCCCTGGTAGGCTGCAATCAAGGTGTCTTGCCTCTGTGAGGATCAAACTCTAAGCTCACTCACATAGTTCTTGGCAGGATTCCATTTGGGTAATTGTTTGATGGTTCAGGTTCTTGCTGGCTATTGGCCAGAGACCACCTTTAATTTCTCGCGATGTGGAAATATCCATAGGGCAGTTTACAGCATGGCAGTTTGCTTCCTCCAGAATGAGGACTCTGAGAGAAAGAGACAGAAGGATTTCTGTAACCTCAACTCACAAGGGACATCTCTTGACTGCTGCCATTAATTAGAATAAAGCTTCTAGGTCCAGCCCACCCTCAAGGGGAAGGGGTTACACAAAGGCATGCATTCCAGGAGACAGAAGCGCACTAGGGGCCCTCTTAGAGGCTAACATAGGCTCTTGACTCACTTTGTTTGTTGTTGTTGTTCAGTCGCTCAGTCATATCTAACTCT